>NW_022716884.1:79599-93661 GCF_011630105.1 Anneissia japonica
CTACATTCGTTGAGAGCTATGCTACACGATGTATTATTATGTCCTTTATTCGAACACTGTATTTACCTTTCTTTGATGATTTATGTATATAATTTAACAGTGTTAACGGCTACCTTGATTTATATTTCAGTGTATGCTATATATATATATATATAGTATTATTTGCGTTCATTGTCTTTAATTTCACCGTTTATATCATACACTATATTTGTATCCGTTTTTGGGTCAGGTTGAGACAAGTTTAATTTAACTTCTAGACCTGATCCTAACCAATACAATCTGTAGTTTAATTTAATTATCAAATGGAAATCATTAATTATTTGTCTTATTGTTGATTACTTTTTATTTTCTATTGGTTGAATACATGTTTCAAGTCAAATTTGAATTTATTCAATAGCATTTTCTTCAGTCAGGTATTTACGTTTGCTTTATACCACGGTATAATACATTACAAAAATACTTTTTAAAAATCTATTTCTTGGAATATCGGCACGCACGTTTGTAAAGTTTGACAAACTAGTGTTCAACAAACGTCTGTCTGAGCAAAAGCCATCCATTTCTATCTGTGTTCGTACCAGTACCGTACTCGCGCGAATAAGCGCCCGGGCGCTTTAAATATTTTTTGCATTTTCTGAGGGGCGCTTATTCAAACGGGGCGCTTATTTAAACGGGGCGCTTATGAAAACAGAGTGGAAATTGAGGGGGCGCTTATGGAAATAGATGAAAATCGAGGGGTTCTTATGGGAAATTATTTTAATAATTAAAAATTCAAGAGGCACTTTTTGAATGAAAAAAAAGATTATATAAGGACATTACAAATGGTGGTTAGAAAAGATAATCGTCCAGAGAACATAGCTCATAACAAGAATGCGTGAATATTTACATAACAGCAAAACAGCAGATGCAATTAGTGGTGGGTTAGCTTGTTGGCCATCGGCCGATTGAGATAAGCAGGATGGTAGGATCATTGTACTTTTCTTGAAAACTCAGATGAGAATGTGCTTAAGGTCGAAAAAAGAAAAGGAGGTGTAGGACTAGACATAGACAAATATGTAAAAAGATTAAAGTTGGAAATATACTGTCTCTCCAGGGATCGGATCTCTTATCTGTCCAAGAGAAATATCCTTATTTTGATATTGACTGAAGAAGAATGTGTTTCCACTCTACAGCTTAAATCATGCCAACAACCACAGTCCCGTGATTGATTGGATTATTGACTTGCTAAAAAGAAAATCTTATGAGGGGGCGCTTATTCAAACAGGGCGCTTAAGGAAATTTTCACGTTTATTCAAACGAGGCGCTTATTCAAACGAGGCGCTTATTCGCACGAGTACGGTAATCACTCGTTCAGCTCGACCGGGTTTAAGAGGACTTGCAGAAATCATTTAAATTGTCTTCTACTATAGTAACTCAGAACTACAGGATTGTCAAGGGCTCTTTGCTGCAGATCCCGTTGGCGGCTCCCTGGACAAGCTTGCATAAGTGCTTTACCTGTGTCCATGATTTCTTGATTTACTTTGGAGATACTATAAAAATGTTTACACTCAATTGGAGGTGTAATTTTCGCTTACTACTTCTAAAGGTTCAGTGATTTCACTACCAAATGTGTTTGTCTTTTGGAGGTCGGCTTGACCCACCAGAACCAGGACGGTTACACATATTAGGTCTAGTGTCCATATAATTTCTACACAATGTGGTCAGATCTGGGACCCTTTTCGATTGCGTCGGGGACAGTGTTTTCAGTGCAATCACTCTAATGCGTAGCAGTTTCCGACGCATGCGGAACCGGGAAGGTCCTTGACAGACCAATCAGCATCACCGAAAATTGTAGGCGATAACGTGAGCAATTGTAACCAAGCTTAAGCAGTAGTGGGAACGATTACAATGAAAGCACTGTACGATTGTAGCGATGTTATGAAAATCAGGCTGTAATACACTAAATTTCTATGAGTTTTAAAATGAACTATCGTTTTGACAACGAAGTCCACCTTTGAATCTAACTGAGAAATCATCACCATCATTGTTATTATTAGGCCTAATAAATATATTATTACTATTATTAATATTACCATTATCGTTATTAATATCATTACCAATAGCATTTGCATTATTATTATCATTTTTATTATTGTTATTATTATTATTAATTTTACTAATATTATAATAATAATATTATTATTATTATTATTATTATTATTATTATTATTATTATTATTATTATTTACGTCTTATCTAGGAATATCTAGAGCAATATGGTTACCTAACTCCAGTTTCGGACGGGGTAGAACGTTCAGATGATGAGTTGCGTGAAGGACTTTTGTCGTTCCAACGCCGAAACAACTTACCAGAGACGGGAACCATGACAAGCGAGACAAGAGCAAGGATGTCGCAGCCGAGATGTGGCGTCAGAGATGACGAACCGCAGCAATCTCTCCTTCGATTTGCATGGGTTGGAACAAAATGGTTGAGTACATCTTTAACGTACAGGTACGTACGATTTTTCATTACTTTCTTAAACATATAATGATTTAAGAAAACGTTGTCATAAAACAAGATACAAAAAAATGTTGTTATTCAAAAATTTTACTGGAAATTTTCTATTCCTTAACGACGTGGGAACACATTCAATTACATTAACAGCCTATATAATGAGTAATAAGGTAAAATATTCATTTACATAAAATGGGATGAATTTTAAAAGTAAATATATTAAAGTATATAATAATAATAATAATAATAGTGCAGAATGAAAATACTAAAAGAATATTTATTGATTTTATCTGCTTAATAGTTTTTTGAACTACACAACTGACATACCTGTGAATGATACCAGAGAAGCTATTGAAGCTGCTTTCAAACTCTGGAGTGACGTCAGTCCTTTAAGATTCACCAAAGTAGATCCATCATCTAATCCTGATATAAACATACTGTTCAGTGATGGAGAACACGGAGACAATAATCCATTTGATGGCCCCTTAGGTGTGCTTGCCCATGCATTCTACCCAGGACCGGGATTTGGTGGTGACGCACATTTCGACGAGGCTGAAAATTTTACAATTAATGGAGGACCCGGTAAGATCTCTCATATCAATATAATATAATATGCTCTGTTATGAATTTAAATACATTATTGTTATTGGAAGTGAATGATATCACTTGCGATGGGGCTACCGATAGTGTCGGAATACGGTGGTCTGGCTCTCGGCGCTAGTTACCGTTCAGTATACCGTGTGTATATATATATTGCTAAACACTTTCTCCATTATTAAACGACTTTAAAATATTGAATGCATGCACGACAGCCTGTTGGCAAAACCCAGTAGTTTCGATTATAATAATTGTGCGGGAACCATATGCTACAATAAAATAATATTGATATTGACACGCTATCAGAATCATCATCTGTCTGAGATTATTAGATTTACCAAATATTGTGAAAATAATTTTCTTGAATTAAACATAAACAAAACGAAAGAAATGCGGATCGATTTTCGGAAAAGTAATAGGTATGAATATACTGTGTGTATATATGCATAGAGAAATATATGTGTGTGCTATCATAATTGATAGATGATACCAATTGAACATCGTAATCGTTTTTACATTTATCAAGGGATTGATTTGTTCCAAGTGGCTGCACATGAGTTTGGCCACAGCTTAGGCCTCAATCATTCAAGTGATCCTGCTGCTTTAATGTGGCCGTATTATTCAGGATACATTCCTAATTTCATGCTACCGCAAGATGACATTAATGGAATACAGTATATCTATGGTAAGTAAGCCCATTATTTATATGTACATTGCAGTGGCCAAACCAGGAAGTTTTAAAATGGAGGGGCCCAGGGAGGGTTTTTTTTTTAATGTGGAGGGTCTATACCCCAACAGGGTGGGGCTGAGGTGAGAAAATTTATGATTCAGGCACCCTCAGATGGCCGGAAATGGCACCCTCATGATAAAAATTTAAATATAATTTTCTTTTTATCCCCATTTTTGTACAATTTTGAAACATTTAGAAAGGGAGGTGCGGGCCGGCTGGGCCCCCGTTGAATCCGCCACACTATTGCTATTTTAGCTTGAAATTTAATTGTTTAATTTTAGCTTTAAAGTAATTAAACGAGATTTATGTTTATTTGTTAAAATAATACCGTTTTATGCTTTGCATACTTACACCCTAACAATTCTGAAAGAAATGTTATGTATTTTCATTGTAATCCGTCTGTAAATCTTCTTTTTTGAATCATGGGTATATGTTAGTCAAGTCACGTTGTGTTATGTCACGTTAACATTAGGCCTATATATTAATAATAATCATCATGAGAGTAAACATCATAATAAACATTATTGGTATTAGCTGTGGTACTATTAGTATTATTTTGCAGTAATGCTAATTTTCTTCTGATTATTTTGTTAATTTACAAGGGTCCAATCCAGATGCACCTTCTACAACATCCGCACCAGACAACGAGATTCATGAAAGAAACGAAGATTGCCTGTGTATCCGACGTAAACCAGATATATAGTGACGTCATATTCCTGTATATATAGGCCTATATACATATATATAAAGCCTATATATTTACATATACATATAGGCCTACATAGGCCTAATGTTAAAAAGGTTAAATAACATTATAATATCCCTATACATTTGTATGTACATAGATAGGCCTATGCATTATAATGACAATTGCAAAGAATTTTTGTGGATAAAATTTTTAACTCAGCTGTTTACTTTATAGCCTATAAATACAACTGAACGTTTACAATTCTGCTGTACTTGCTAAATTTTAAACTCACAATTAAACCTGTCATAGTATACTTTGCACGCGGCGGTCACAACCAATCCTTAATAATTACTGTATAGCTTGAAAGTATTTAAAGCAGAATCTTGTTTACGAACACTGATACATACACCTAAATAAATACGGTTCTAAACCAGTAGCGGATACATCAAATCCAAATACATGGGGTCCAGTGAGGGACTTTGGCAAATAGAGGGTATATACCACCTCAGCCCAACCACGGTTGGGGCTGAGGTGTGGATATTTCACCACTAAGTGGCCGTAACTGGCACTCTTAGACTTGAATTTTATTATAATTTTGTCCTTTTGGCTCTCAATTCTCTTTTAATTTCCAAGAATTTAGAGTGGGGGAGGGAAGGCGGTGGGGAGCGGGCCGACTGGGCCTTCTTCATTTCGCCACAGTAAACGTTAATGTCAATGAAAGGTATAAGAATAGTAAAATGTATTACGAAAGCCATGCACAGCATCTATTAATTATTGTTAATGCAATTGTGGATGATGATGGAGATGTGACTTGATATTTTAAAAAGAAATCAGGTCGTTATTTTGTATGGTCGTCGAATGCACGCTTATAAGATATAGTTGATTTTTGATAAAGTATAATATCAATCCATGTATGTATACAGTGTATATATTGTAACATAATTTGTATATAAAAATATTATTTAGATTTACAGAAATTATATTTAGATGGATGTATTTTTGTTTATATAAATAATTAACGCAAAATATTGTTACTTCTCCAAACTCTTTAACTCTCCTTCTTTCAAATGAGCGAGAGAGCTAGAGATGTGACAACTATTACATTAGTAAGAAAGGGAAAAAAGAAAATATAGGGCGTTACTAACGAGTGAATTTATTATGTCAATATTATGGCCTAACATTTTATCTTATGGTGTAGGATATCAGCATACTTGCCTTACTTGCATGACGACTCCATTAAACATGTCTGGATTGACATAAAAATATGTAACAATTGTTTCCAATAGGCCTAGTGCTGATTATTTACGTATTAGCTTTTTCCTTTGCTGTCGTAATTGCTTTGCATAGGAAGTATCATCAAATAAGTGGTCTTTGTTTATGCTAGTCGGCTCCAATAAAATATTTGTTGTCGATTAATTTTAGGAGGCAAGCTTTTTTCGATGCGTTGTAGTAACATTTCAAGCAGTACCTTTTACTTTTCTTTTGACAAAATTCAACGGCAAAATAGACTACATTAAAGATAGTTTTCCAGTAGGAGAAATTATTCTTGGGCAAAGCAAATATTTTTGAGTTAGGCTTGCTGTCCATTCGCTTGGATAGCGAAATAAATGAGTTCCATTTGACTACTTTGCTTTGCACGAATAAATCTGCCTATTAAACAATAGACATAAAGATATCTAATTATAGGCCTACCTAAACAACAATTGTAGGGTGTAATTTTGTATAATAGTCGAATTTGTTGCATGCACACGCAACAATAATTTATTTTATTTATAGTAACATATTTGTGTCAGCAAAGGTTAGGTATAACGTTGTTTGTATAAGCTGAAATATGTACATTGTATTAGATAGGCCTATTTGTTAATTATATGGTTGAATTCCCATAAATTCGAATGTGATTAAGGAAGTTTATTACTGAATTAATGCCGTAACCAGCTACCGGGGACAGCCGGGACTGTCCCGCTTAATTTCCCTTCACTATGTTTTTTTTTTTTTTTTAGGGCTATAGCCTATATATATTTAATAGGTTTCAACTGTTTTTTGTTTTTTTTTTTGTTTTTTTTTTTTACAATATGCATTTATCAGATAATTTCATGCTATTTGCATCGAAAGTTTCATTAGACGTACCATATGATCTTTGTTGATCTAGGCTTAGGTCCTCTAAAGAAAATTTTGACGATTCATTCATGAAGAAATTTTCAAGTAGATTTAATTAAGTAGAATGATTTAATTACGACCTGTCATCGCGAAAATTACGTGAGGGTAATGCCAGTTTAGAGCGATTCGCTTTAAAAACGTCCAATTAGGCAGAATAGATCATGCTGAACTATAATTGAAATGAAAATACAGATATTTAATCAGTAAATAATTTGCGGCATGGAATGTAGAGTGAAGCTCCGTTTCCATAGAATCGCCCACCCTATCGGCGACAGTCGCCGACAGTTGTGGGGTAGGTTGAACCAGGTTCAACTTTGCCGATTGCGTTGCGGACGAATCGGGGTGCATTGCTAGCAGCCTGACGCAATCGAGAAGGCACCCCGATTCGTCACCGATTCTATGGAAACCGAGCTTGAATGAATCTTAAATTTGACGCTTATATCTGTTATCCTGTATGAATAACTACAGTCAGGCCCGTATCCAGGGGGTGGGGTTATGCTTCGGGAGAACCCCCCTTTTCTAGCAAACCCCTTTTTTTCTGGCGAAACCCCCTCTTTAAATTTCCCAAATAAGTCCTCTAACTCAACTAATGCACTGCAGACCCACCCAGACACAGCCATTTGCAAACATATCTTAGCTTTTATAGCATTATTTAGACCCATAAAGCACAAAAATCCTCTTGCTATGGGGGTTTCGCCGACCCCACCGTGTCTTCAACTGTGGACCTCACGTCCAGAACCCCCCCCCCCTCCTTGGAAGAACCTGGCTACGGGCCTGACAGTAGTCATTATATAAGTGTGCCCATCGACAATATTCATTTCAGTATTTAGCCCAATGCCTGCCATGTAGCCACCTTCTACAAAATCGTCAAAATGATACCCAGTCGCAACAATAGATAGGCCTATATAAGTACAGTACGGTATATTAAATTAGTTCTTTAACAATAACGAGACATAGGTCTGAATTTATGAGGTTGAACCCATCCTACAAAAATATCGTTTTACGGACCTTTACTTGTGAATATTGAGCATTACAATAGCATTGATGTGACATTCAAATGGAACAAGGATACAAATTTACAATTGAATTCTCAGAAATTTCCGAATAGAAATTAAGCAATGCCAAAAAGCGTAAACACATCGGATTAGTTCAAGTATGAATGTTAACCAAATAATGAATACATAACACGACACAGATCAAAGCTTAAAAATATGACTGGATGAGAAATAAAGTGCACGTTTTGTAGTGGAAAAATATTTCTATTATTATTTATTACTGAATAATCACTATCATTTGAAAGTTTGCATGATTGCGGTACATGCTCAAGGCCTTTAAGTACACTTTTTTTTAAATAACCAGTAAACATTGCCCAGACTCAATGTTCTTTTTTTTGCTCAAAATGTTTCAAATTAATTTCAAATTTCATTTAGGGTTAAAATGACAATCAAAATTACAATAAAAAGACAATAAAAACAGAAACAAAAACAAAGAGCTTGAAATTTGAAAATAAGTAATTAAAGCCCCATTCCCGGCAAAATTTCAGTTGTTAAGAAAAATCTAATTTTTGTATTGCTAGTTTAACTAAATTTTGACATTCCTAAGCATGAAAAAATGTAAAATAAGACTGAAATTTGATTTTTTTTGTGTTCCACACAAAAAATATATGCGGATGAATTTTTTAACTGTTTGATTTTGCGATAGGTCGTGCGAAGAAATATAGTAGGCGCCGAAAACATTAGTCTATCCAACACTGCTAGACTAGGCCTAGCCTTACCTCGATTTAGGTTCTGTTATCACACAAAAAACGGCCGACATGATATTTTCCGTTGCTAGTATTGACACTTGTGAAATATAATATTTCATAGGAATTATCTCAAATTTGTTTAAAAACTTATTCTGACCGAGATTTTGACACTTGAACAAATATCTCAGGCCTACTCGAACGACCGCATTGTGCGAGATGCGAAGTACAAAAATTAATCCCATTAGAGAGGGCGCACTTTAACGACTGTATAAAGTATACATAAAAGCGAGAGTATTCCAGCGGATGCGATCTACAACCTCCGAATTTGCCTAGTAACCTAGAAAATGGTAATATTCTATGAGAAATAGTCTGTATTTCTCATTTTTTTTATTCTTTTGCGTAAAACTAAAATTTATGCCAATATTTTTCCATGATTTATAACAATTGGAGTAATGCATATGCATCTTTTCTTTAAAAAAATCTGTTTTTAGTGAATTTTGCCGGGAATAACCACACAACCACCACACAACCTACCATACAACCTAGTCAGTCAACAACAGTGAACAAAAATAATCTTAAATATTAAGATTAATTAATGAATCAAAATTAATGCCGAAATATTAGAATGAAAATCCAAATGGAAGAATTGAGGCAATCAATACGGTAAAATATAGGCCTATGTCATGTCATAACAGAGAGCAGCTAAGCTCAGTCGACTAATCTGGTGGTAGCCACTGTGTGTGCGCTGAACCGTAAAAATCTTTAGGTCCCCGGTCCAATTCCCATCGCTCTGCCTTTCCTTGTGTTTCAGCTGGAGGGCAGAAATACAAGTTACCATAGCACACCGTCTTTCGGATGCCCAGGTGCACGTTAACGATTGCAGCACACAGTTCGGAAAAGAGTAGGGGATTGTCTCCCGGTGGCGATTTTTTCCCCGTACGAAACATTTGCATGAAACTTTACTCGGGTTGTCTAGACTGACTGAACGTCTACAAAACTTCTGAGATACAGAATTGCTGCTCGCTGTCTGATTTTGAAAAAAAAAAAAAACACACATTGCCATTCTAATATAATGGGTCGTTTAAAACAACATATGTATTATTTGATTTCGCTGCACGAATAATAAAAAGTGTTAGGCCCTATTTGAGTTACATACTGTGCACATTTTAATTTTTTAGTTGGCCACGGTTTTGGATAATTGCTTAACCTATGTCATGACGAATTCGAGTCAACTTGAATGCAAAGCCAAAATTAAAGTGTTTTTAAATATAAAATAACTAATAATATAGACGGGCTATAATGCACACAGGACCAACGGCTTAAACGCCTCATCCGAAAAACGGTGCGCTATATAACCTGCATTTCAGCCCTGAAACACAATGAGAGCATGCAGCGATGGGAATTGAACCGGGGACCTAGACACAGTGGCTACCACCAGTTTAGCCGACTAAGCTAAGCTGCTCTCAATTATCACCATCATCATGTGAACTTTATTGGTTACAAATTGATGCCAGAATTCAAAATAAAATCCTTTTACTGACTTATAAGTCACTGACTCTCAATCAACCCGCATACATTTATCAACTTCCAAATATGTGCCTGGCCGTTCCCTACGTTCATCGGATCTCAATTTAATTTCTGTCCCTCGCACCAACACTAAGACCTTCGGACACAGATCATTTTCATTTGCTGCAGCCACACTCTGGAACGCACTACCCCTTCACATTAAAAAATCAGCATCAATTCCTTTATTTCAAAAATCACTCAAAACGCACTTATTCCAACAATAACATGAAGCGCCACTGATAATTACTTCGGTTTTTTAAATGGCGCTATATAAGTTCTTACTTTATTATTATTATTATTATTATTATTATTATTATTATTATTATTATTATTATTATTATTATTATTGTTATTGTTATTGTTATTGTTAATATTATTATTATTATTATTATTATTAATATTATTATTATTATTATTATTATTATTAATATTATTATTATTATTATTATTATTATTATTATTATCATCATCACCACATCATCATCACCACCACCATCATCATCATTTATCATCACCTTCATCAATACCATCATCATCGTCCGTAAGTGTTATTATTATTACGAAGTGACTATTTTTACGACGAGTCGTTATAGCTCCCAATGCTATTCTTACGACGATCGCCAGCGCATGCGCGAAAGCGTCCCTCGTCGCGGGGGAAAATAATATTTAGCCCCAAAATATATAGGCCTCTCTCCTAAGGGCTCAGAATTATTGCCTACAAAATTGTTTTCATGTTCAATTTTGTGAACGCGAATTCCCACTCAATGGCGGGTATGCCTGGAATTGTATTACCAATTATTTTTATTTGATTACAGTACTAATATTACAGTTTATTAATTGGTGTTATTTTTCTCTTTTACAGAAACAACGCAATGTTAGTTGATTGGTTTGAGATCAGTAATAGTTGTTTGTTTATCATAGGCCTATTTGTTTTTTTTTTTTTTGTTGCGTTTCCATTACCATTAATGTACTGATCATATGTTTTCATTTTAATATGTATCAGTACTGTATCTGGTCACATAAGGGTAACATTTGGTTTAAACGGAGTTGTTAAACAAGAAATAAATAAATAAATAGTAGGCCTATGTAGTGTGTTCTGTATTGAAAACAATGTTCTTTTCTTGCAGTCCCAGAAGTGAAGTGTGAGGACGTTACATTTTTTTATATGTACAGAGTAACTTTTCAATTTATGAATGCTTCATAATAAAGGCCAATGCGTTTTGTTACGATATTGAATTAATTTGTTCAATCAACTATGCATTTATATCTGGTTTTTGTAAAATATATGCAATAAGAGTATAATACATACACAAGTATGGAAGTACACGCCATCGTGTCGGGATTCAATATTTTGACAATAATTAATTATGTATGAATTAGGTAAACGCACGCACGTCATCTTCACTACCGGTACCATATTACATGCGTTGCCCCCGGAAAAATAATACCTTTGACAGAATAAAAATCCCATAATTAACACAAAATATTATTTTTTTAATTAAAAAAAAAATTCTCCGACAAATTTTGTCGGAGAATTCCTGAAGATTTTTTTATTTATACCTAGACCTATATGTATTATAAACATGATCAGAAAATTTATGGTAAATGAAAAGGCAGCAAACAAGAAAACAATCGTATGCAAAACAAATGACATCCTAATTTCATAAATCTCCATTTTATATAAGCATTTTAATCATGGGTCAAATAATCGGGAAACGCAACAAACGATGACAGTACGTGTCTCAAACCAATCGACTTAAATTTTCTTTGTTTCTGTAAAAAAGAGAAAATAACACCAATTAATAAACTGTAATATTAGTAATCAAATAAAAATAATTGGTAATACAATTCCAGGAATACCCGTCGTTGAGTGGGGATTCCAGGGGGTTGCGTTCACAAAATTGAACATGAAAACAATTTTGTAGGCTTCTGAGCCATAGGAGAGGGCTGTATATAATTTGAGGCTAAATAGGCCCTCTGGCTACACATTAATTAATTTTTCATGTTTAATTTTTGTTTTACATAATTGAGATTCATTTTTTATACTGCCACCCCAGACCAGGGAGCTGTGATAAACAAGTATGAACGTTGGCCTACAAACAATATGTACGCTATTCCTAGCTGCGTACACGTAGTTCACTCTTCCTGTCGACGCAAGAAGGCAGATTTACTTACGATTACGTCGTTTTATCGTAAGAAAATGCGATTTGACAGGAAACCGATTACGACTGGTGCGTTTTGAAATCGACGTAACGTAAACTAAAATCGTCGCAAAACAGTTTTGGACAGGAAACCGACGTATTGAATTTTCATGTGATACGTCGATTTTCAACTATTTGACAGGAAACCGCGATTTAGTGACTTTTTGTTGGATGAACTCGCATACGTTGCGTTGCAAACGATTCTTATGAAAAGTTGACTCCAAGTCAACTTTTCATAAGAAACGTAAGCGGAAACGTATACTGTCTGTATATCTTGCCTATACAACACAATTGTCGACGAACTAGAACTCTCATTGACTTACGAATTTATAATAAAATGGTTAAAAAGAAGCATATCCTCCACTTTCTTCAAACACAATGATAGGCATGTAAAATCTTATAGATTTTGTTAGCCCTATACACAGTGGCGGCTCTAGAATATAATTTATGGAGGGGGCCTAAGGTGTCAACTGGGGGGGGGGCTAAGTATTTATGGGTGTAACTATAGCGCGCAGCGTTATCCGAGGGCCGAAGGCCGGATCCGGGGTATGGGAGAGGTTGGGTATGGGAGGGGAGTCCCCTACTCCCAAAATGAGTTTTTTATTTTAAAAAATTGGGACTTCTAGATTGCTTGACTTCTTCATTGGCTGGGATGGGAAAACTAGGCCTATTTTTTATTTATTTTTTTGGTCCGACTGCCCGACGAGCTTTGGCCGATGGGTGGGGATGGGGGCTTGACAAGATCGATGGGGGAATTACCACACCGATGGGGGGTTAATCCCTCTGTCTCACCCCCCACCCGATGGCGCCGCCACTGCCTATAGGCCTACATCCGTAAATTATAACTGGAGTATTGTGACTGACTGCTGTCTCTTATACACATCTAGATGTGTATAAGAGACAGGGTTATAGGCCTATAATATAAAAATAATATATAAAACATTATAATATAGGGCCTAAATAAATAAATAAAATATAAAATATATAGGCCTATTGCCAGTTGGAATATTTTCTGTTAATTTCAATAAACAATTTTTTCAAGTGTATTTCATTCTTAATATTAATTCATGTTTATATTATACAACCCGAATTTTAACATTTAAATCATGTTTTCTGTATAACTGTATATCTGGAGATAAGATTTTTCTGTCAGTTCAAAACATAATATAATAAGATGAAATGAAATAAACAAAGTATATAGGCCAAATTGATATTTTGAGAACGAAACACTAAAATTGATAACAAGAAAGTTAGCAAATCGAGATTTGTAGGCCCTTATACTGTACTACAGGACTAGACTATTGTTTAAATCCAACGGTGAAATTTGTCCTCGAATCTCGCCAGGTAATTTTAATGAGGAAACCAGAGAGGAAGTGAGAAATGTTAACATATCGCAGTCGCAAAGAAAAATTCAACTTGACGTAACATGCATGTGACGACGTTAGAAGAGGCTTTGCCGTCCGAGCTTGAAAAATTCAACTTATCGTAAGAATCGTAACCGGCTTATTTTGTCTGCGGCCCAGCACGATCAAGATGCGGCTGTTTTTGTCCAACTTCTCGTAACAGTCGTAAAAGAATCGTAAGAATCGTATGAATCGTAAGAAACTCTGAACTTTACGTCGACAGGAAACCAGGCTTAAAGTTCCATGTTGTCTAAACCAATTTTGTCCATTGCTTACGGATATTCAGAGGTGCCATAATATTGGGGGTCATTCAAGTATTATGTAACACATTTTTTGGCAAATATTGACACCCCCCCCACCCCCGTAACACTCTGTAACACTTTTCCAAACCCCCTTCTAAAGTTATATAATTTTAGAACTTTTTGATATGGTAGATGTAACTTCATTGATTATTGATTTCACAAATTCAACACAACTGTGTTACAT
>NW_022716884.1:94793-97324 GCF_011630105.1 Anneissia japonica
GTTTTTGGGCAGACAATATATCTTATAAACAAACTAAAATATACAAATTAAAGAAATAGTTTAACCATTATTTTTTATATTTTGGTATATTTAAGAGGGACCTTTAATAGCTTGGCTTGGCCTGATATATTGGGCGTGTCACTGAATATCTTTCCGCAAACTACTACTCACACTATTTTTCTCCATGTACAGTGTATGAAACAGTATCAAAATAAAAAAGAACGGTTTGTCGAACTTGTTTTATACCAGGAATTTTTAGCATGCATTTAAATGAGATGGAAACCATTATTACAGGCCTGTCTCTTATACACATCTTTGGAGTATGGTTTGCATTTACCTAATATTTTCCACTTAATTTCATATTTTATATTATCGGCTTTAAGTTTCCAAATGTATTGGCTGAGTGCCGTGCTGTTTTTGTACTTTTCATTACGGAATGAGCTACTATGTCCATTATATCTGCCATTAAAAGTGTTTTCTGTCAGTCCGACATAAGTTTCTATTTTGTTGTCTTGGCGTATGACTGTGGCCTGATAAACAACTCCTTTGGTTAGGCACTTGTTGGATACGCTATATAAATCCCACTACAACATACAAACATATAGGCCTATATATTCATCCACTCCTGTGGACTTCAGCGTAAGTGATATACTTCTTATTTGCGAGATGTGAACTACTACTTGAAGTTCAAGCACTGTTATTAGAAAATTAGTAATAGGTACTGTAGGTCACTTTGCGTTGTTATACCGTACAATTAATATTCCTGTTTTTGTATTATCAGTATGTTACTGTACCTTGAAATCGGGAAGTGGAAGGAAATGCTGCGTGTGGAAGGAAAAGGGCATGTTTACATGGTGGTTAATGCGGCTTTGTCATGAATTGTATTCTTGTTTTATCGGCTCATGTCATTACTGCTCGCTATCAATCGTTTATTTTTAGAGGTCCCAAGTCTACCGCTACTCGGTAGTCTACCGTTTTTATCAGCGATCAACCGCGCTACTGTAAGCCTACTTTTTTCTCCTACCGCATAAAAAAATCTTCCAGATTTTTGTAAATTTTTCTAATAATAATTTTGAATATCAGCTCTAGCATAGGCCTAAACAGTAAGCAGTAACAAACAATGCCGTAGCCAGGATTTTCAAAAAGTGTGGGACAATATCAGGGTGGACACAATTTACGCGTAACTTAATAAAATAATGTGAACCCATTTTCTTAAAAGTTGTCCCATTTTAAGCAAAAAAAAATAATCTGGACCCATTTTCTTAAAAATTGACCCATTTTACGCAAAATACGATAAATCTGGACCCATTTTTAAAATGTGGACCCGTTGTTTGTGGACCCAATAGAAAAATTGTGTGGGACTGTTCCAACTGTCCCAATAGCTGGCTACGGCATTGGTAACAAATTAAGTTTATTCCTCTCCCTATAATACCCCCATCATTGTTTATAATGCATTTAAAAACATTTCATTCTATAAAGCCGTAGGAAGCGTGTCCGGCTGGTGTGGTTTTTGCCAGGGCCAATATTTCACCAATCAATATCGTTTGTATGCCAACAATTTAGTAATGGCCTGACTTAAAGCATCTCAAGCATAGAGGTCCCTTACTTTCCTCTATGTTGCACTATGTCAGCACACACACCATGAAGGTAGGCCTACATTAGATACCGTACCGTACCTCCTTGCACACACACCAACACCACACACACACACATATATATATATATATATATATATATATATATATATATATATACATATATATATATAAATATATATATATATACATATACATAGACAAAATGAAACAGCTTCAATAGTAGACTTTAAGAACACTGATTTACTAGTATCAGATATTTCTGCCACTCCTGTGGCCTTTATCAGCGAGAATAATGCAAAACATCATGAATCACAATTATATAGGCTGTCTTATCAAAAATAAATAATAATACTTCGAATCTGTAGACAGAGTACTGTTTTAGTATTGTTAGATCTCCCCAGTGCAGCTCAGGATTTCAAAAATGAAACACGACTGACTCGAACATGGCTTGGGTCAGCCCTGTGTGACGTGGTAGACTGATTTGCATACAAGTGTGCACAAACCCAAAATGAGTATGCTATATAAAAAATGCAAAATAGTATCACACCCTCCTCCACACATATAAATATATATATATATACTTATATATATACTTATGTATATACATATACATATATATACATACCTGTATATATATAATATTGTCGATGCAGTAATGAAGAATTCATTGGACAAGATATAGACATGACATCATAGTTACCTGATGAACTTGTCAAGTAACTTATTTTAACAATATCATACGATATCCTTGATACCGGGCACATGTGCATTACTTTACTACAGATTGTGTACCTGATGTTTTGTCTTCGTAGCATTCATCTGTCTGTGCAACACGCTCAATATATGGGACGACTTTAGGCCTGCAATAATGAATTCAACACTTAATGTTAGTGGAAACTGATAACAGGCACATTAGAATATATATATATATAT
>NW_022716884.1:97776-99643 GCF_011630105.1 Anneissia japonica
ATAATGACCTCGGATGAGGTGGTTCCTACCAAAAATTGAATGCTATGACCATAAGGAGCATGTAAAAAAAAATTGGTGCTTTTGTCCGGAACGTCCACATTAAGTCCAAATGTGGCCCTAAGCTGCCGTACTATTACGGATACGATGAATTTGTGTTAGAAAGAACTTGTTTGTAATGCTATTTTAATAGACTTTCGTCAAAGAAATAAACATTTCAGCATTAGAGAGAGAATACAGTCACTGACGTCCTTTTTGGTCGGTGCATGCAGACAGGTAAAATCGTGCGATGATTTCTTAACTAGGCTAGGAGGAGGCCCCGGCGGCCTCCTGTCTGGCCGTAGGCCTACATCTAAATTTGTTCCTTGAGTCTTTAAAATAGATCTAGAATATTTCTATTAAACGTTCAGTTTGTTGTGTTTATGAGGGTCCATTGATTCAATGAATTCCTTAATTGTTCATACTTAATATTGAATTTGAAGTAACTTTCTCCGGGTTCTAACTAAGCTTGTTTTACGAAAGTAATTTTCAATTACAATTCAATTTTTATCGCGGTGCGCGATGTCGCGGTGAAATGACGAAAAAATGAGGAATTGTTTTTGCACACGAACCTAAAAAAATCAAGCCAAGCGTCCACTAATAGAAAAATTAGTGGACGCTGGGGAATAGGCAAATAACATTTGGGGTTACAGTGATGGCGTCACGATTGACTTATTAATATGAATTATATATAGGCATATACACCACTATGTGGGCCATGGTTGTGTGTGAGAAAGAGAGAAAGAGATTATAAAACCATGATAAAACCAAGTGAGGAAACTGTTGATCTTTGCCTTATGATATGGTTAAGAGGCATGTGCATTTTACTAGGTGTTAACACAAGTTCATGTGATTAAAAAGCGGTATCTTCAAAGCACCAGGTAACAGCAGGTCACTTTGGTTGTTTCATTTTGGTAAATATAGGCAAATCATTCAATCGTATTTGATTCAGCGGTATTGATAAAAGTAATTATTATACAATCTGCTACAAAAGGTTGAATACGAGATCAACGTGAAATGATCCGAAAATGCTAACTTTAACAGTCTTAAAGGTAAAAATAATACTGTACGGGATTAAGTGAGGATGAATTGTCTTCATTAAAGTTTATATACATGCCACGCCTTTATAGTACTCTTACACTTTTGGAGTCCACTAGAACCAGAGAATTTGAAATAGAATTAGCACAGATAAGCATATAATTGACCAAAGAAGTTAGAATTATGCTTTAAATGGTAACAAATTCTGTGAGAATACAGTGTATTGTGAAATGGTAGAAAAAAAAATTTTCCTTCGCATAAATTAAGATGTTTATTACTCGGTTAGCAAATTATAATGTTTATTCTTCGGTTACACAATACAAGATACATAAATATTATCTTGTTACTGCCAGACTTCTTGTTACAAGCTTGCTGTTTCATACCTAAGGTTCAATGTCAAATATCTGAGCTGCACTGAAGAATCCTTGAAGAACGAAATAACGTTGTGTGCAGATTGATTTAAATACAATACAAACTATATACACGAATTGCCGGATATTGTGCACCTTTCAATTCCAGATCCTCCAATTTGAGACTCTCTAATTCGAATTCACGTTTTCAAAGAACCAAATAAGAGCTAACCCTCCAAGTGGAGACTGAAACCCCGAGGACAAAATTAGGTCACAAATGTGGTCTCAAATAGAAAGGAAAATTGTATTTTTAAAATATATGCAACTAAATGTAATTTTGTGTTGTAATTGTACGGCGTACTGTACAGTACGGTACATTATCTTTTGAAATTGACTTTTATTCAATACGAAGATAGGTCAGGTGTCTGTGCTTATACACATCT
>NW_022716884.1:100190-105059 GCF_011630105.1 Anneissia japonica
TATGGTCATAATGTGCCTATATATGGTGATGATGTGCCTATATATGGTCCTGATGTGCCTATATATGTTCATGATGTGCCTATATATGGTCATGATGTTCCTATATATGGTCATGATGTTTTAGTAACTAGCATGTATGACTATATTTGACTACGTTAGAAGATAAAAATACACTCAGAGCAATGTTTTATTATGCAATGAGAATATATATGTCAGCCATACCACTGGCATTGTGTTGAAAATATTTACAACTGTTATTTAGTACAAAAGTACCATTTTATTATATAAGACATACAGGTCTCCCTTCAATGTAAGACCCCTCCAATTAAGGACCACCTCCAATTAAAGACCACTATTTTGTGGTGCCAAATTTACAAATTTCTATTACCTTTTTTATTATTGTAATGGGAGACCAATTCTGCTAAGGCTGTCTCTTATACACATCTAGATGTGTATAAGAGACAGTGTCCATGATGATGATGTGTCAATGTCAGTGAGTGGAGTCGAATAGCTTGGTGGTTAAGATGCTTGCCTTCCAATCCCAGGGTCCTGGGTTCAATTCCTCTCAGTTGCAGGACTTTTTCTCATGACCAAAAACAACTCCACTCCTAAACCTCATATTGAGATTTAGTTTGTGTAAAGCATCATGTGTGTATGTTTGTCTTGTGTGTCGTGGACTGTTTTATTTGTACTGGGCCCTCTGGGAGAACAGTAACTTTTTACTGAAGAGGTAACCCAGTATAAAGAATAAATAAATAAAATAAATAAATAAATATATGTACATATATATATATATATAATACATATATATACATAATATATATTATATTATCATACATATACATATTATATACATTATACATATACATATATATATACATATGTGTGTGTATATGTATATATACATATACACACATGTATGTGTGTATATATACATATATGTATATATATATAATATATATATATATATATAACAAAAAAATATAGGAAACGAATACCATGTATAGACTTTAGAAACACGTTATTTGAGAAAACAAATATTTCGACCTATCCTCGGGTCTTTATCAAGGTACATGAAAAAACTAGCAAAAAGGAGACACACATAAAAAAGAATAAACAATGCAGATTATAATGAGAGTAATTAAAATTGGGTAGGCCTTTACATTGATTGTAATAAACAGATTGATAAAGACCTGAGGATAGGTCGAAATATTGGTTTTCTCCAATAAAGTATTTCTGAAGTCTATACATGGTATTCGTTTCCTATGTTCTTGGAGTTTTACACAAAAGGCAAATCCTTGTGAACACTGGTTGCCAAGATATAAGAACCCTTTTGTCAACACCAGCCGCATTTGATAAATGCCTTGGAACAAGCCAGTGGTTTTGGAAATATGAAGATTCTATGGCTATGACCTTCAAACATGTCAAAGGTCAGAAACGACTTTTCCGGTCGTATTAGTAAAATGTTCTATCAGAGTAAATAGAAACATGACTATTCCGAACAAATTGGCACCAAAATTAACTCTCTACCACCAGTAGTTGTATAGATAATAAGGACTCAATAACTATGACATTTGAAACATGTCAAAGGTCAAAAACAGCATTTCCGGTCATTTTCTAGCAAACTTTTCTATTAGACTAAATAGAAACATTAATGTTCCGAACATATTGGCACCACAATTAACTTTTTACCACCAGTGGTTGCGGAGATATAATGACCCTATTGCTATGACCTTAAAACATGTCAAAGGTTAGAAACAGCATTCCCGGTCATTTTTTAGCAAAATGTTTCATTAGAGCAAATAGAAACATGAATGTTCTGAACAATTAGGCACCAAAATTAACTCTCTACCACCAGTGGTTGCGGAGATGTGACGACCCTATAGCTATGACGTTTGACCCCGACCTTTTGACCTTTCGCCACATTTTGAAAATGTGTTACGAAGCCAAAAATGATTCTTGGACCACCCTAAACCAATTTCTGAAGTCAAATTCTCTGGACGTCAAAGTGCATACAAAACCTGGTCTGGCTACTAGGGTATATAGGATATCGTGTAGTTCTAACCCGTCAGACAACGTCCTTAACTGAAACGTTCACACATAGTGGAGCTGCGGTCAAGCTAGAAAAGCTACACACACACATACACACACACACTATATACTATAAGCTAGATGGGTACACAGCTTAGTTAAATTCTTGGCATTGCACTTATATCCATTATTTGTATAATTAGTTACTATGCGTTACAACGTCACTGCATATCGATGGTAAAATTTGTTTACTTAGGCATACATGGTACAATATGGTTACATGAATCCGACAGCGGATGGAAGGAAGCACAACGATGAAGAAATGCGCAATGGTCTGATGTCATTTCAGCGCTTTAACGGAATGAACGACACGGGATCTATGGACAATGCAACTATGCATAAGATGCACACGCCTAGATGTGGTGTAAAAGATATTCTGTATACTCCATCTAGCGTGCGTGCTAGGCGATACGCATTCGCCGGAAGTAGGTGGCCAAGTACATCGCTCACTTATAGGTGCAGTATTCATTTTTTAAATTTTAGTTATCATCGTCGTCGCCGTCGTCATCATCATCAACCTCATTTTTAACTGTAATGTCTTTTGAACTTTAAGGTATATAAATTATTCGCCCGATTTGACGGAAGCACAGACAAGACAGGCTATTGAGGCCGCTTTCAAAGTATGGAGTGACGTCACACCTTTAATTTTTACTGAAGAGAAAGGGTCCAGTGTTCCTGATATCTACATACTTTTTCAACCTGGTGAACATGGGGACGGTAACGCATTTGACGGCCCAAGTGGTACACTTGCGCATGCGTATTTTCCGGCACCTGGTATTGGTGGCGATGCTCACTTTGATGAAAGCGAATTTTTTACTATTAATGGAGAGCGAGGTAAAATAGCCATGCAAACTAAATAAAGCTTCCCAGTAGATGAAGCTTACTGAACATTATTAACACTAACACTAATGATAATATGCAGCTCATTAATGCCAGCAAAACATGACTGGACTGGACTTGCATACTATACAAAAAGAGCCTGTTGATAAATTCTTTTTGCGGATATATAATTTATACTGTACGCCGATGGCCTGAATATTCATGGTATATGCAAAATTGAAAAAAAACCAGATATTAATGAAAGCTCAGCACTAACGTTATGCCTTGACTACCAACTCATCGTAACACACCATGCATACGTAAATGCTACTCTATTGTATTTATAATAGGTCTCTGTATAGAAATCAATAGAAAAATAAACTGTCGCGATACTGGATGGTGGTGGACACGGTGGTACCTAGGCCTATTTCCTTAAAGTTGGCAATGAGATAAATGAACTATGTTTGTGGGGTTTTTTTTCAGGGATTGATTTATTCCAGGTAGCAGCGCATGAATTTGGTCATAGTATGGGTCTTGCTCATTCAAGTGACCCTAACGCATTGATGGCACCCTTCTACGCTGGATACATTGCAAACTTCGTGTTACCTCAAGATGATATAAACGGAATACAAGCGTTATATGGTAAGATTTCAGAAATGAACAACATGGGTTAAAGGTCCACACGACTTCAACCCCACCATGGTTGGGGCTGAGTGTAGGCAATTTTCAGAATATGGACCTATAGGTCCCCGGAAATTGCACTCTCGTAATTATTTTTCTTAATACAATTTAGGGCGGGGGGTTGGGGTGCGTTTTTCTCAAATATTGATTACCTTTAATCTACACCAGTGGAGGTGTATCTCCACCAAAGTTATTTTCATGCACTATTAGGCCCTACAGGAAGTCAACATTCTCTGGAGCAATTAGTGCATTAAAAAAATGCATTGATAATTAATATACTAATTACTTATTATAGACCCATATTATTCAGTGGTTTTAAACTATTTGTTATATTTGTTTTTTAAGGACCCAATCGAGATATACCGGCCCCTACTGCCCCACCGGTCAATCCAGTGACGAGTGCGCCACCACCAGTTACAGCTATTCCCAACCCTACCATCGAGCCATCATTATGTAGTATGAATTATGATGCCATATCGTTTCTTAGAACAGAGATATTCATGTTCAATGTAAGTAGCCTATGTTGAAAATAAAAGCTTTGTAATCACAAAAATATTACCGTATATAACTAATGTAATTAGTTATATACGGTAATATTTTTGTGATTACCGTATATAACTAATTATATAACTAATGTAATTAAAGATGATAGGTGCAATCATAATTTATAGATACCGGGAATATTTATTATAATTATTTATAAAATTATCTTGCAAAAAGAAAAATTAAATTAAACACTGTTGATGATTTACATAAACTTTGAATCACTGCACAAAATAAAGAATAGTAGAAACGGCTTTATGACAAATAATTAATGTTTCAATACTGAATGTTGAACGGAAACTGAACTAGCTTGAGTTTAATTTGTTTGTAGTATGGGGAATGATGTTTAAGATAAAAGCAGTTATAAATAACAAAATAAATAAAATTATTAATATTATTTTTATTAGTATTATTATTAATATTATTATTATTAGTATTATTATTATCATTATTATTATTATTATTATTATTATTATCACTACTATTGTAAGGCTTGTTATTGCTCTTATTATTCCTCGAAAAGGATGAGGATATTCTACGCATAGCTATGCGTGGCAGCCTGGTACCTGGATATCCCCGTAAAATATCCGATTTCTTTTCCACTCTGGAAGACAATATTGATGCATCCTACGAAAGATATGATGGTACTATAATGTTTTTTAAAGGTACGATATTAGATAATTATTTTCAACAAAAATAATTTAGTTATCGTAGGCAGTTTATAGAGGCCTATAT
>NW_022716884.1:105165-105678 GCF_011630105.1 Anneissia japonica
TATATAGGCCTATATATATACATTAGTATGAAATTAAAGTATGATATTATATACGGTAATCATTTTCAACAAAATAGTTTCATTTAGTTTTCGTATATAGGCCTATTCAACATTATAACATAACATTCGCTATATAATTAGCATACGCCATCACACCTCTAATTGGTCTAACATAATCAATACATTACCATTCTACTACGAGGCACTCAACAAACAAGTACTAAAGACGCCTTAAATCTAATTGGTCTGCTATGATGAATACATTATTTTTCTTTACAAATAAATGGTTTTTAATAATTTATATGTTCATCTTGATTTCGCTTCGATCTTTTGGTTCTATTCTTCATGGTTTAAGATGCAACAGTGAAGTTTGCAAGTCAGAATTGAGAAAGCTAGGAAAGCTATTCTAGAAATCATGCAAAGCAGAAGCTGATTTGAACTTTCTCAACAATATATATATATATATATATATATATTTATATATATATATATGTGTGTGTGTGTGTGTGTATA
>NW_022716884.1:105896-119017 GCF_011630105.1 Anneissia japonica
ATGTATATATAGGCCTATATATGTAAAGTATGATAGTGTGGATAAAGCGTCAGTATCAAATATAATTATTTTAAAATGTATTCAAGGTGATAGATATTGGGAATTCAACGGAAATAACGTTTTACCCGGATTTCCCACCTCCATATTTAACCTCGGCGATCTACCTATCGACCTTGACGCAGCGCTGAATTGGGGTGATACCGGTTACACATACTTTTTTAAGGGAAGTCAATATTGGCGCTACAATGAACCAAGTGGACGTGTGGATGACAATTACCCAAGAAGCATAGCGGCTGGATGGCCTGGCGTCCCCGATGACTTAGATGCAGCATTTAGATGGCTTGATGGTATGTTTTTTAATGTCATATTGTTAATTATCAAAATAGTGAAATTTTGTCAGTGTCACAGTCCTATGCTGACATGATAATTTTCGGAGAACGTTCGATATTCCTAATGTTAGCTCTCCGTAGACCGTGATATCCAGGCCACGTAAACCCTTTGCTGACGTTCCATTTGACCGACCAATCAGTGTTGCTGAAGGCTGCCGGCAATTGTGTGTAGCAATTTTATGTAAACTTGGCGTTATGTGCCCATTCTATTTTCTCTATGATGTGCCTCACCAACGAAACGAAAATAATGAATTGAAAGGGAATTTGAAATTGATCATTAATTAACAGTGTGCTACATGTTGACGCAAGTTACTATTTCTTTCTTTTACTTTTGTGACTATTGTGAAGGGCTGTTTCTCTGTTATGTAATCAAACGTTATTATAGTATATAACCGACTGTATGTAACATGTTTTTGTTTGTTTGTTTGTTTTTTTTTTTTTGTCATATGTAGGAAATACTTACTTCGTAAAGGGCACTCGATACTGGCAGTTTGACGTCAGCCTGAACCAAGTAAACGAAACTATTTACCCTAGAAATTTTGGAGAGGATTGGCTCGGCTGTGCTTCTGGTAATCCAGCTTCTTTAACGAGTTACAGTATACATATTGTCATAGTTGCGTTCACTTTGGCAAAACTTCTACGATTATAAGAGCTACGAAAAGAGTCTTCTTTGAGATGGACTCGAATATATAAATATGTATATCCTACATTCGCCTATATCATAGTTCAGTATACGTTCAACTTCAAGGATCACCAGGTACTACACAGTATTAAGAGGCAAATAATTATGAATACATTATAACAATATTCACGAACAGATTGAATGAACGTTAATAGCCCACACACATTTTTAATGATATTGATCGTGGATGCCTTTGTTGGCAGTGCAGTAGATAGTCACGTCTCCTAATAACATTTTTAAACTTCTGCTTATCTGCGAAAGCCCTTGAAGTTTTGTCAGTTCCTCTTTCGAAGGATTAGAAATAAATAAAAAAATAATAGCATGTAATGTAGCTTACAATATTAATTGTACTGTAGTACGTCTGATATTCTTTATTACTGAACAGCAATTACAAGAACATGAGACAAATTTACAAATTCGATCCAAAGCAGAAAAGAATCAGCATATTTAACATGATCCAGCATAGGCCTATAATACTGTATTCAAAGTTTCCTCAGTTTCAGTTTCGAAGTGATTTCGGTATCAATAGAGGGCGCACAATTAAGGTTCGCGTTTGTATTGTCGATAGTCATGTTTTGAACAGTTTTGGCTACACACAGCATCATCAACAATCTAAGATATTACAAATAATAAGACAACTGCGTCATCAGTGGCGGATCAAGAAGAGTGGGGACCCATTGCCGCAAGTTTACAGATAGACCACCATCTCTATCATCATTTTGAGCTAGTACAAAATGTTATGGCTTTGCCAGATGGTCGGTTAGAAAACATTTTGAACGTATTTTTTTTTTTTAAACTCTATTGTTGTTATTTGTTTCTTAAATTAAGAGTTGGAAACTCTTGTCCGACACTGATCATCATATTAACTTTTAGTTTGAGCTACTTCACAATATATTTGCTACATAGGCCTATCAACAACTTTCGTGGTTCCAAAAACTCGTGCATATCAACTATCATTTTTCCCATACCAATGGAATTGCCCTTTTAACAACATAATTAATTCTGATTCCGTACAATTTTTTAAGAAGAAATAATCTTTAGGTTGTAATTTCAATGATATCTGTTTGTTTTGATTGTGTTGTTGGGAAGGCCTTTACTATTAGCAAGCGATATATTATCTCTCCTAGGCTCTGACAGTTATTTCTTTTTGTCTTTTGTTCTTTTTTGCAATGTTTGTGTTTTTGTAATGCTTCTTTATTATAAACATAGTATCAATTATATGAAATATTCCAGTTCAAATAAAAGGAATTGTTTATCTTTGTAGATTGTAAGTTACTGAATAATGTAATAATATGGATAGCCTATTGCTGCCATGATTAGGATGAATTTTATATGATTTGTCCTACCAGGGTAATAAATGTAGTAATTAAATGAAAATGATATGCCTATTGTCTCTTTTATCAATTCAGTTCACTACTTCCATTTCCATATATGTATATGTATATGTATATATGTATATGTATATGTATAGGCCTATACATATATATATGTATATATATATATACATATATATATATATATATATATATATATATGTAAATGTAAATTGTATCCATTAGCGCTCCTTGCTTTTACACTACTCTTTTTCACTATTCATCAAAAATTAGTTCAAACTAACGCAACGTAGTTTAAATTTAATTTATTATACAAAAATGATTATTACATTACAGTATTTTTTTATTTATACATATTATTAATATGATTTATTAGGTACGTTTAGTATTCACCAAGAGTAAATGCTAAGATGATGTTTTTAAACTGAAGTATAAATAATAAACATCAATAATCCTGCTTATATCCCCTAACAGATTTTCATGAACTGCATGTAGAGTATTAAAACATCCCGCCCATTCGTTCTGCAATTTCTTTTATCCCTCGCCTGCGAGGCACATTCTTTGTAAAATAAGGCCTATGTAAAATCGAATCATACCTAAATGTCTGTCATACAATACAGAACTCAATACAAATCAACGGTGCTGAATTCTAAATATCTTCAAAAACTTTGAAAATTGCTTACACGATTCTTGTGTTAAATATATAGAACATAAATTTAAATAACCTTAATTATAATTACGGAATAGTTACGTTTTAAAGATATACTGTCTGGCTAAATCTGGAAAAATTCAATTAAATAATTTAACAATATTATTTCATATAAAAAGAATAATGAAAATATATATAATATTGTTATTATATATAATAACAATATTAATAACGAAAATTATTGTCATTCTAACTGTACTTTTAATAAAAGACAGACAGTATATATTTAACATGAGTTTATAATAATGAATCTTTCCTTATTGTCAATCAACTTTGCACGTAACTAATCAGCACTTGCCATAATACGCTCCTGTCTCAAAAACACGCAAGTTATGTAACTTCGCTGAAAACGCCCCACGCCATAACAAAAATATCCAATGGCGGAGCTTGGCGAAAATGCCCATTATGAGCAAACTTTACTAAATAAATATATGAAGTATAAATACATAAATACAATCATATTAAATTATGGTTTTTCTCATTAAAATCAATACTGTAATAACAAAAAAAAAATCCGAATTGTGTTTCCATCGTTTCCCTCAAGTACATAATATATTACTTTGCCAATGTCACAAATTTCGTATCATTCACTGAAACTTTCTTTGGTGTTATGCTTTCTTTTGATTTAAACTTCCTCAGAATCTTAAAAATAAACATCACTTTGCATTTTTCTCACATTTACTTACAAGTACATTCAATGTAATTGATTGAGAATTGTAATCTTTGTTGCAGTTCCTCATCGACCGTTCTCGAAAAGATATTTTCGAAAATTATATTTGCCAGTTGCAGAAAAACATTTTTACTATCTTTAACAATTTTCTACAACAGATTACAAAATTTTCTAAATCATAAATAATAAATTGTACAAAAGTTATTAACATATGAAACTTAACCTAATATTTTTACAGTTACAAAAAAACCTCATGAGTACCGATGAAAGACTTGTTGAACGAGGAATGTTACTATGGTAATTAATATTGCGTTGAAGCTGGTAAATGTATTTCGGACTCCGCCATTATTAATATTTTTAGCTATTATCGATGTGTCATTGCCTTCAGGCAGCATTAGATTGGCACTACATCCCAGCCACTCTGTACCAAATAACTGAGGGTACCCAGGATCCACCTTGCCAGTTCGTTCATTCCAGCGCCAAAAACGTCTTCCTTTAGTGAAATAAGTATATCCTGTGGAAAATATAAAAAATAAAAAGTTTAATAATGCCACAAGCCTTTAATTTTTACTTGTATAATGTACAGTTTGTTTAAAAGGGAAATATTACGTTTCAACTTCATAGTAGTCCATAAATAACGTATACCGTATTTGACTAGTGACGTTATTATGAGCAGCCATATTCCCACACGTTATAGAGCTCAGTATTTATATACGTTTAACAAGCACTAAATAAAATCAATGCGGGTTCACTAAATGCATGACGTTAACATTTGAGTTAGCCAAAAAAATAATACTGTAAGTGAATACAGCAGTTAATATTCCTCGTGATCAATTATCTTTTAACAAACGTTTTACTGAATAGCAATCGTATTCAACTGGTCAAGCTTCATCGTTACAAGTTTGTAAAAGAAAATTATTTCTGACTCATAAATACTGGCTTGGCTTGCTAAATCAAATTAAGCAGTCTTCAAGCCTTACAACATTAAGCATAGTATTAAGGCTTCTCTGCTTGAAATTTATCGGCCTTTATTTTAATGATCGAAACGTTGTGTATAGATGAATGAAAATTAAGTAGTGTTGTATAGCACAATACCAAATACAAGCCAAGATTACCGGGACTATGTATTTAGTGCAAGTGATTGGAAAACTCACCGTCTTTCCACCTAAATGCAGCATTAAGGTAAGCTGGAACACCTCCCCAGTTAGTTTTAATCAGCTTCGGGTAGTCTTTGTCAACTTTCTTATCATATTCATCATATCTCCAATATTCTTTTCCCTTGAAGAAGTATGTTTTGCCTGTGTTTCCCCAACTTAAAGAGGCGTCAATCTTAATTGGTAAATTTCCGAGTTCGCTGATCAGTTTAGGAAAGCCATCTTCAGGGTTGTTTCCAGCGTATTCCCAATATTTTTTACCTGTTTACCAAATACAAAAAGATTAAATTAAGAAATACAGTAGTTAAAAAGTATGTATTGCATATAGGGTACCGTAATTTTTTTCGTGGAGTCTAATTGACTATATATAGCCTGGTAAACAATTTAAAGGTTTTCGTAATAAAGTTTTTATGCCTTATCTTCGAAAACTGATTTGTCTTTTAATGGAAGTTGATAAGTTATTAGGCCTATATCTTTCTAAACGAGTAGTTAAATGTTTTAATTAAATTTCACAACAAAGAGTTCATCATTAATAATAATATCGAATAAGTGTAATAGGCGCAGAATACCAACAAATGATGACACATTTTCGATAGGAGAAATATTTTTGCTGATAATAATAATGTTCTGGAGGTTTTTGTTCTGTTTTATATTACAGGTATTTTAATTTTTAGGAATATTTTTAAGATACTCGAAATTGTTCTATGTGGGATGAACATACTATTGTCATAATGCAACAGGAACTTTAATTTCTTGTATGCCTTGGTCAAACTGCCCTATATAATCACTTTATTAATCACCTTTGAAGAACACTATCTTTCCATCATAGTCTCTCTCATATACAGCGTCAATGTCGCTTGGTAGATGGAAGAAAAAACTATCGGATGGTAGAGGATAACCTTCGTATGGGTAAGCCTGCATATCCATTCTCCAAAACTTATCTTTCTAAAAAGTAAAACAAAACGTAGATAATTAAATGTGAAAACAAAAATCATATCAATTAATCTTCAGTTCTGACGTCCCCAAATACTAATTCAGGTTTTGCAACAAATACAACAAATAAAGTAATTAAAATACTTACTAAGTACCGTACCTCGTTAAGTACTCACTAGTAACTATTTATAAACGTGTTTACCTGGAAAATGTATATTGATATGATTTTAATTATATATGTAGGCACACTAAACAGACCCTGAACAGCTTGAAAAAACGAAAAACGCGATGTCAAAGAATGGTAGATAATTGCCACTCGTGACTGAAGACTTAAGTTATATAACACACCGAGAAGGATTGCCAAAATCGATTACATAACTTTTATAATGCCTTGTCTACACTATCAAATTTTATGTGAAAAAAAATGTGATATGCCCATATAAGGTTCAGTGACGTCATATCACATATTATCAAATTGTATCAAAAAAAGTTGAACGTGTTCAATTCATTTTATGTGACGCTTCTTTGATGAAATTTGATAGTGTAGACAAAGCTTTATAATAAATAATAATCTAATAAATGTTGCATCTGTTGCACCATCACATTTACTCCGGTTAGGACCATATATTGTGATTATGGAAAAGTCTTGTGCAGTATAAGCCATTTCGGCCCTTAATATTATAATAATAATACTGTATAGTACGATGTTGAATGTACTCACTTAGCTATAAATATATATTTCTTCAGTCTCCCGAGTCTACTCAGTTATACTGAAGAGTTCCGGGAGACGGAAGAAATATATTTATAGTGAGTACATATAACATCGACATTTTATTATTCTATTAATGGCCGAAATGGTTTATACAAGATTTTTCCATAACCACAATAATAATTCAATAATGTTTATAAAAATAACTTACTTTGAAAAGGAATAACTCTGATCTTATGAAGCCTATAGCATCGTATCCCTTGTTACAAGTATCTACGTTCACGACAGGTTTCTGGGTAATTTGTTTAGTAGTGGTTGGTGGAGCCGGTGGTAAACGCGTTACTGGTTTCTCTGGATTTACGGGTATATTTATATCTGGCCGTTTGGTAACAACCGCTGGTGCCTTAGTTGGTGCTTTTGTTGGGACCTCTTCTCTGGGCTTCGAACCTGCAAATGCAGTAATGGTTAATATACACGAGACTGAACAAACTTCATTGTTCCCGAGTGTACGGAAGCACCTAAGTGCCATTCGACTTGACGACTTGTCAAGATAATTATGTTGTCAAGTCGACATAATATACATATCATGTCGACATGGCGAGATAGATTATCTTGACAAGTCGACATACATATATTGTGATTATGGAAAAGTCTTGTGCAGTATAAGCCATTTCGGCCCTTAATATTATAATAATAATACTGTATAGTACGATGTTGAATGTACTCACTTAGCTATAAACTTGTTCTATTTATACTCTTTGAGTCTACTCAGTTATACTGAAGAGTTCCGGGAGACGGAAGAAATATATTTATAGTGAGTACATATAACATCGACATTTTATTATTCTATTAATGGCCGAAATGGTTTATACAAGATTTTTCCATACACCACAATAATAATTCAATAATGTTTATAAAAATAACTTACTTTGAAAAGGAATAACTCTGATCTTATGAAGCCTATAGCATCGTATCCCTTGTTACAAGTATCTACGTTCACGACAGGTTTCTGGGTAATTTGTTTAGTAGTGGTTGGTGGAGCCGGTGGTAAACGCGTTACTGGTTTCTCTGGATTTACGGGTATATTTATATCTGGCCGTTTGGTAACAACCGCTGGTGCCTTAGTTGGTGCTTTTGTTGGGACCTCTTCTCTGGGCTTCGAACCTGCAAATGCAGTAATGGTTAATATACACGAGACTGAACAAACTTCATTGTTCCCGAGTGTAAAATCTCCAGGGTTAACACTAATAATGCATCCATTTCGAGTGTAGCTAATTTTTTTTTTCTATCAAAGGCCAGAGTTACTGTTCTCCCTTGGGATTAATTGCGGATTTATAACATGAAGTTATATGCTCACTGTCATAGCCAAATATCCTAAAAATTCAACAATCACTAGAGTACACATAGGCAACATCACAATGCATACAGAGCCTTTGTTTTTGTATGTAATGTTTCTGCTCATACGGTAGTGATAATAGTGTAAGATTTTATATTATAACTCCCCCAATCGTCTAACTTAATGTATGGTTATTTTTGTATGTACAAATATTTTTTATATACGAATTCAGACATGATGCGCGTCAGTTAACTATGTCGTCAGCATCATTTCCATTTGTTTAAATGAAAATCTATGCAATAGAATGGTAATAAGTCGAAAGTCTTTGAGCAGAAAAAAAATAATATAAATAATAATAAAAACAGATTTATCAATAAAATAACATTGAATATTTTAAAATTACCGTATAAACGTTGAATTCCAAGCTGATCGTCATATGGTAAGGTGAAATCTGATATGTAACCTTGATAGAATGGCGCCATCAACGCCGACATTACGCCTGAGTGTCCCAGTCCCAGACTGTGGCCAAATTCGTGAGCAGCAACAATGAACAGATCGGTACCTGAAGAAATAATAACGGACTTTTTTTATTTCTTACAAAAGGAAATTATTGTTACTTTAGTATTTATATAGCGCCCCCTTTAGGTTACAAAGCGTTTTGTTTTCCCTGGTCATTGGGTCCACAGGCTTAAGTGTTGCTGCCATATTGGCGCAAAGGCAACATACAGGCAATCCCACCAGGTACCCATTTACTCCTGGGTGGAGAGAAGCAATGCAGATAAACTACCTTGCTTAAGGACACAAGCGAATGCACAGCGAGGGATTGAAACCCCGACCTCAAATTTGGGAAACCAAACCGTTCGCGCTGCGCCAAACCGCTTCTGAAAAAATGTGATTTTGTAGTAAAATTTTGATATTGATAGGAGTCAAACAGTGGCATATCTAGCTAGAATTCTTGAAATTGGGTGGGGAGGGGGTGGGGCTGTCAGAGGGCGCGAAGGTTAAGTAGGGAGCTCGATGATTAGGTGAGGGGGGACTTGCTCACAAAATAAGGCGATTTGAGGTGATTTTTAACTACTTGACGTCAAATGACCGCTCTGAATAAAATAATAATAATTTTCGGCATATAGATGTCCAATGATGTTCAATGATTAATTGTATTTATAAGACGTCACATTCATACCTTCATTTCCATAAACAGAAAAAGTCTCGCTTTCGTCAAAATGAGCATCCCCACCGATTCCATGTGAAGGAAAGTACGCATGTGCAAGTGTACCACCTGGTCCATCGAATGGGTAGCTGTCATAATGCTGAAAACTGGCAAACGTGATTAGGATGTCAGCAGCACCAGAACCAACTTCTCGGAATGTTAGTGGAGTTACGTCACTCCAAACTTTAAATGCATTGTAGATGGCTGTTCGCTGATCGGACTGGCTCAAATCATTAGAGTAAATCATAATTCTGTTGAAGAAATTAAAATTTGTTATTTAAACTCGTTGATGGTAGCTGTATCGACAGGATGGCAATTCTGGTGATTTGATAGGATTACGTCGGTGTGTCCAAGACTTATCTACAGTGGGGTACTTCTGGACAGTGCATTGGGAAACAGTGTTTTTTATCTTATTATCTGAAGAGTGTACCGTGTTCTTTAACGTGTACATGGCCATATTGCACACAGTTCCAACGGCTTAAACTAAAAAAAAAAATATGTTGTCTATTGGATAGGCCCTATATAGTATTTCAGCCCTCAGCTGAAACACAACGAGAGCAGCGGGTGGACTCGAACCAGGGACAAAGGCAACTGTTTATTACACCAAGGGTGGCTACGACCATTAAGAATATTAAGTTTTCCAATATTCCTAATATATTAAAATATTAGTACCTCCAATACAAGTATCCTACCTATATGTCAGGTCATTTTTGTGCCACTTGCTTCCCACGTGTGCATATCGTCTCGCGCGAATATTAGAAGGCGTTTCAGTGAAATCCTTTAAGCCGCATCTTGGTTTTTCCATCAATTCTGTCGTTTCTTGTGTCAATGTACCAGTGACGGTCAGCCCGTAGAACGTCTGGAACCTTTCTATACCTTGAGTGAATTCGTTCACTGTTCTCAAACGCCCGGCTTCTGCGTTAGTTGGGGATACAAATCCATACTGTTCTAAATAATTCTGAAATGGAAATAATAAATGTTTTAGTTGACCTAATGTATAAATTAATTAACACGAACAAGGATATATCGTTTTTATATTTTATGATATGGAAGTTAGCCAATCAGGGGCTTATTTAGAAATGTCCAAGGGGAGGGGAGGGGCCGTAGTGGGATTGGCCGAGACAACACTACCCTATGGGGGTCCAGGGCCAGGTATGCCCCCGCGAAATTTGTTGTTTTCTAGACGCCCGAAAATACTGCTGAGGCGTTTTGGGCGATCCGTTTTTTTAATCCGTCCCTGAGTATACAGTAATATAAGTAATGTTACTGTACTACATACTGATACTATTGTATATATTATTCTTAATGTACCGAACATTTTATATTTATTCATTATTCAAATAAGAAACACAGATAATCAAAATGTAAGAAAAACAGAAACAAGATACAACACTAGCGCAACCCCACCGTGTACCCATTTATACTCCTGGGTGGACTGGACAGAAACAATGCAGATAAAATGCCTTGCTCAAAGCCCACAAGCGAAATACACAACGAAGGATTGAAACCCCAACCTCGAGGTTGGGAAACCAAACCGTTCCCGCTGCGCCAAACGCTTCCGACGAAATGGAGAGAGAAGGAAATGTGAGAAAATTTTACTTTGCGTTTAAATATTTAATGAATAAGGCTTAATCTGTAACAGCTTCATTTCATAATTCAAATTATTAAATGGCCAATTTAAATTCTTACAAGTTTACAGTAGAAGAGTTTAACGAGCGTTTGTTACTAAAAATTAACGATATGATATGTGATCACTGATCAGGAAAGGTTCGTACTCATAACTGTACCATTTTGTAAATAACATGGAGACAAGCCGAACGTGATGAGAAGTGACTTCGAAGTGTATAAATTTTAGTCGAATAAATGTGTGTGTTTTGATTACTAGATTCTTATCTACTCTCACCCCCTTTCACTAGTATTGGCACATCCGCTGTCTGACGGTTCAACCTGAGGACACTGATAATTTATCTAAAGGTTTTTACGGAAGCAATAGATTTAAACGCGTTTGGTTGTTCGATTAAATTTTTCAAACTCGTTAGAACTAGGGCTTAGTAATTACGATGGTGTGTACTGTGTCTGTTAAAAGAGAAGTCTGCACAAAAAATAAACATGGCCTAGAAGTTTGTGCAGCACTATTACAGTATAGCCATTGTTACTTGTACTTTGTAGTTTCAAACAATAAAAACTTGTTTTTAAGAAGTCAAATCAGATTAATTACGGTATCAGACTATGTATTTCAATATCGTTTGTAAATTATTTGACAAATATTCGCTAATAATGACCGGTATACCTACATTGTAATAAGTACCAGCGGCGTAACGCTGGGGCCGGGGGGCCCTGTGGCTTTTCGAGACTGGGGCCCTTTCCTGTCACGGTCGCCAATTACATTGTGGGGTTAGATGTGTTTTAAATCATGTTTGTCATTGTAATTGTTTTAACGACGAAAAAAAAATATATTAGTGGAGGATCTAGTAGGGATTTAAAATAGAGGGCCCAGTGACTTTCATAGACGAAGGGTCTGTACCACCTTTATTATGACACCTCTAGATATGATGGCCGGAAATGGCACGCACTGACTTAAAATTTTAATATGTTTTCGTTTGTTTTTTTGTTTTTTTTTTTTTTTTTTTTTTTAAATCTCTATTTCTTTTTTACAAATTTGATAAATTTATTATTACCTTAAGCCGTCACTGGATATAATACAATACGTCCTACATTCGATGTCAGAGACACATTATTCTGTTATGTATTAACAATGCTCTTTTCTGACCAAGGACCCAATGTAGGGGCCCCGGGGCCCCTAGAAATCTGGGGAACTGCGGACCGCCGCACGAGAGCGCATAGGCGTTACGCCACTGATAAGTACTCTATTGTCCTACTTCCAAAATTAAACTTTACACTTGTTTGTTTTATGTGACTGTGATTCATTAGCACCTCTAAAGACTTCGCGTCAATTCTGTGCCATGCCTTCAAGTACCTTCATGCCTTCTTGCGGTTGTAATTGATTTATAACAACTCCCTGAACTGATTAAGTTCATGTTATATATTCTTCATTTGTGGCCAGAAAATACTGGAGTGCGTTTGTGGATGACTATACTACTGTATACTGTAAATGTAAACCGCATAAAAAACTAGTTAAAGACATACTGTAGTAATGCTTTATATATGTGTTCAATAAATAAAAAATAAGGTAATTTTGTAGCCTTGGGATACTTTATGATTGTACTATATTTCTGTGTTTTAGTACAGTACTGAATTTGTATTTTCCACTAAACGTTACAACAACCATTATTATGGGATAAGATGAATTAGTTTTAAGTCATTGAATACTGTACAGACAAAACATCTTGCCTCTTGGTGTACGTTAGCAATCACGCCCATAACAAGGTCAACAATTAAAACAAACTTAGGGCTAACTACCCATTTCCGGTAGCCCAACACGATTATTGTTTCCTCTGGGATCAGCAACAAGCTTGATTCGATTCGAATTACAGTACCATACTGTACTCCAGGGTTTGGATACTGTAGTTTCTTTCCGGGTGCACGATGTCTGTAAATTGTACACAGTTAACTGGAAAATGGTTTAAACAATGTATTGTTGCTTTAATTTTTTTTTCTTTTTGCTGCGAAGCAGCCAATTCATATTCTTGACAGCAATTTGACCTCTGAAAGGTCATTGTTTGTCAAAAAAACAGGCGCCTAAGACGACTGAAAAGCGGAGTTTCCTTCTTTCGTTCTGCCGGGTAAAATCAATTACTTTAGGCGACGTTTGTAGACTAACCTACTCGTACCAACGTCCGCATGTCGCGCTATAATTCATTATTAGACCTATAGTTGTTTTTTGAATTGTACTCCACAAATCTCAGTCGATACCTCGCATAACTCGTTAACGTCTCGTATCTATTGTCGTGACGTCATGGCTCGCTGGCTCACACCAATTTAACCTCCTTGCTCACACACTTGTGATGTCTCGCACTTGTGATCAAATAACACGC
>NW_022716884.1:119100-123108 GCF_011630105.1 Anneissia japonica
AGTCTTCAAAATAAAAATTGTAACCTTTGGTAATTAACTACATTTTCCACATACATAGAAATTTTTGAAACTTTATTAAAAAAAACCTAAACCATAATTCACCACTATAGACACTTTTTGACAAAAATTACGACTTTGTTACCCAATGAGAAGTGTTCTAATATAGACAATGGGTCGTGTCTCATATTATTTGTTATATTTTTATTATTCATTATTTTCACTTGACTCGCATAAATAATTTTGTTCGAAGAACATTAATATGCAGTTGTACTTCGCAGCACTTCACTTGCAATTTGCAATTTCTAGTCTTTATGAGTATATACAGTATGTATGTATGTGCGAATGTATTTAGGCCTGTATGTATTGTTGTGCGTATGTATATATATGTATGTATGTATATATATAAATATATATATATATGTATATATGTATGTATATATGTATGATATAAGTGTGTGTACGTGTATATGTGTGCGTGCGTGTATTCATGTGTGTACATGTGTATATGTATATATATAGACCTATATGTATGTGTAATATATGTATATGTATGTGTATATATAATATAAATCGTCAAAGGTACATATACAGTGCATATATATATATATATATATATATATATATATATATATATATGTTTACGATTTTGGTGCTTTTTCCTGTTTTACTTGATTTTTGTAATTCCTTTTTAAATTTTGATTTCATTTTAACTTTATGATTCTGTACCTTTAGTTACATTTTCAAAATTTAAGCCTATAGTTAAACATTCCTGGTCAATTTGTTGTGCTTTTCTTTATATGATTTGTTTTTGTATTAGGTTGTTTACTTTTGTATTTTAGTTGTTATTGTTGCCCGACCACGCCACACGAGTTGTGTGTGCCACCGTTCTAAAGGTGTATTGTCAATAAATAAATAAATAAATAAATAAACAGAGTTGGTGTTGTTCCAAATCAGACCAAGAATCTGGATCAGTGGATCTGGATGATCTGAAGACATTTCTTCAACGAAACAGACGGTGATCACTCTGTTTGATCATGGCATAGAGATCAATGGGAAAGTGAGACCTCTTGTGTACAAGCTACCAGGGGTACCGAAGACTTTGAATGTACCATTTAACCACATCAAAATACTCTCTTGTGTCACATCACTTTAAAGAAATGAATTATAATTCCATGCCTGAACTGAACAGTATTGCATGGGTCAATGTTGAAAAAGCTATAAAGTTACTTTCTATAATCAGTCTTTGTTCTTTCGTTGATTTTAAGAATGTCTTTGTGGTTATACAAATAAGGACCTTAAATGAGAAAGTCTATTTACGTAAACGTTTATATGCAGTGCTCTGAGGCTTTTCCTTAAAATTCTGTAGTGGAAGGTCAAAGCAACCTAATCACGCTCTAATAATAACCGTCATGTTGTGTTTACACTTCACTTGTGTGGCATAAAATGCGCTACTTGCGAGTGTTTATGGTTACACGATTACTGTATATCTATAAATGAATAGGTATATTATAGTAAGATACCGGTACCCTCTTGCTATTTGCATTCATTATGGAGTATGAATTTCCTATTTAAGGCAGGCAGGAATGGCTGGAGAAGTAAAATAGGCGCAATTTTGTAACAGTAGTGTCATCTTTCACCCAGGGTATTTACTACTTCCGCTGATCATGCGCTGATGCACCACGCAATGAGAAAAATGACTCAGAACATTGTTCAACTTTTGACCGGGGTTATTCAAGGTTTAAAAAAATGATAAAAGAACACGAGTGTTTGTACTTATGTAGGCGAAATTAACGTATTGTATAAACTTAAGCATTATTCTATGCATCAATCGGGAAAATTTTCAATGTTCATAATTTTAATTTAACCAACACTAATTCTTCAAACGTTTCCTAACAATCGTCAATAGAAGTATTTCAATACCTTTATAATAACTAGCGTTCGTGATCATAAAGATTATTTATATAACCGAATTCGACAATGAAGTTACAAATCAGCCTAGGCCTGGGTCTATTTCGCCTATGCAGGCCTATATATATTTGACACGCTGTATTTAGTTAGAGGTATAGTAATATAATGGTGTTGTTTATTCGTTAGGCGTACTGTAGACTTACAAGTATTGTTTTGAGGCAAGTGAAGAAGAGTGAGAACTGGAGGAAGTAAGTACAATTAAGGGAACTTCCTTCATTAACATGACAATTTATATGGCAAATAATAATAAATTAACATCAGTATAATTTTAGCTATGCACCGGAAATGTCAAATTAATTTGTCGTTTTAAATTCGAAAAGAGTGCGAACATTTATTTGTTGGCACAATAAACGAAGATGATGTAGGCCTATAATCGTTATCGTTTCCTTAGGTTGCGAATATATTATCAATTTTTAATTTTGTTATTCGATTTTCTTTTTATAACGAAGGCTTAATCTATAGGCCTATCCATGGTTAGGAATTATAGTTAGGATTAATGATAGTGATTCAAAGAAACACATGTGCGAGATTTAAAAAAAAAAACCAAAAAAAAAAAACTACTGCTGTACATTTTTGGCCTATGAACCAAACTCTAATAACACGATAAGGAGACTGGTCTTAACTAGTTATGAGTAAAAATATTGTTAATTCTTTTTATAATATAATATACCATACATACCTCACTGGTATACAGTACACATTTTTTTTTTATAGGAACCAGTCAAATTTTGCCTAAACTCAGTTTTCTTATTTTTTTTTTTTCCAATTTCAGACTCAAATTTTATGCTCTGATTTTGTTCCTATTTTATACACTTTTTAAAGATCATTATTGTACAGCAGTATATCATGTACGTAGATGACTGGATCAAGAGCGTTCATAGCCACACCTGCTGCACATAAGGTAAAGATACGACCAAAGGAATATTACAGTTCTAACCCTTTTTTAAACATTAATAATTTACAGTATGTGACTAGCTTCATTTGTTGTTTTTTCTAGTTTGTTATATATTAATAAAAACCATTACCTTATTCGACATTTTACCTCAGCCTTAATTTGTTCTAATTTTGTTTATTTTTAAGCCAATTCAGCCTCGATGTTCTTTATAAAATGTGTTCTTTTGAAAAAAAATACATATGCAATAACAAACGGTATCGGGAGCAATATTCATAATATTAAGAACGACCATGAATATGTATGGTAATTGATGGCAATAAAAATACAAGGTCAGACTAGTGTTGGTGATATGGTGACATAAATTAAAGAGAATTCGCTGTACTTAAATATGTAACATAGTGTCTACTACTAGCAAATAACGTTATGTTCCGTGCAGATATGTTATCTATAGAGAACGTCACTGATCTAGAGGATACAAGCAATACCTTATCGTGTTATCCCATTTTATAATATTTTATATTCATAACCAATCAATACTATCCCTATATCAATACCTCCTTGCCTATAACGGTACTATCCCAAACCGTAATGAGCCTATATATTATATAAATTAAATATATAAAACAGAATCTTTTTGGCAAATGCAGGCCTATATACTTACAAATTTACCTGTATCCACCTCCTGCGAATACAGAGACCGTAATAAACAAAGTAATATTCCGATATATATGTGAGCTGTTTGTTGTCGAAGCATGGTTGCATATAATATGATGATAAAGCCAAGCCTAAAATTAGAATCAAGTCTGAAGTCAGCTGTCCAGCAGCGGCTAATGAAGTGAGATGTATCGTCGCTAACCTGCTATATGTATTCGATCTCGACCAATCAGAGGCGCACCCTTACGCTCTGGGTTTAATAGAGCTATTATATAGTATGTGATAGAGTCTATTTGACGAACAGGAAAAATGGTTCCATTCATTCATACAATGGAAAATAAACCACATGACTCATCGATTGGAATCATATGGAACAAATTTCTTGGACTTCATTCATTTATTTTAAGGCATTTCCAAAATACTTGTCTTGATATTTTTATAATATGGCGTTTACTCTTTATTGTATTGTGTGATTTTTTTTATAATTCTTT
>NW_022716884.1:123146-140419 GCF_011630105.1 Anneissia japonica
TAGTAAATACCCTCACAAAAAACTAATTTCAAATTACGGACGTGAAATTAACAATTAATTTTATTTGGCCTTAATTCAAAAGGAAAATTAGCTCACAGGCTTAACACTTGTCCAAAAAAAAAAAAAAATATCCTTCCTATATAGGGCCTATATATAATATTAACAACCAATTTACAATAACATAAAAATGCTTTAAAAAAATGAATTTTTCGAAACAGTATGCCTACTGTGATACCTCTTTCCAATTGTTCAGTATCGGCATTAATTATAAAATTTGCGGATTTACTCTAGTATTCCAGAGAGGAACATAAATTATTGGGTTGTCGCAAATTATACCGACTTTGCCTGATCCTAAGGTAGAAGATGGTTAAGTCTGTGATTAGTATTTTTTAATTTCGTAAAATATCCCCTACACAGCTTTGACTAATTTATATATTTATAATGATGTAGACCTACTTTACTAACTTATATATGCCTATATAATGAGGTTTCACGTATGTCTTATTTATAATAAAATTAGAAACGTATACGTTGATATTATATGCCATAAAATATTTTTAATTTGTTACCGTACTCATATACAATGTGTAGGTCCTATCACATGCATTCAGTTGTTACTTTCACTTACAATTTTTTTTTTGAAAAATTGAAATTTAAAATCGCTGAATAAAACCTCTTTAAGCGAACTGCCGTAAAAAAACATTTGAGATCGAGTGTATTAAAAAGATAAAATAAAATTTGAAGCTTATCTTTAAGAAATTAAAAATAAAAATATATAGGGGCCTATAATTTGATTTGATTTATACTCTAATGCAGGTACATACCGAACCACTCTCATAAAGTTCCACAGAAATCCACAAACCCATTGCCATTAATTCAGCTCTCATTCTTTTATTGCCTTTCTTAGTATCAATCGATTCCGGAAATGTTACTGTATCTTTTTGTTGTACTGTATTCATCATGTTAGTCAGATTTATGGTTATTTTGAAGAACAACCTAATTCCTACATAGTAAACACAACTGAACAATCGTACACATGAAATGTTGATGTAAATGAAGGAAAAACTATGCTAAACGTTATTACAATTATTATTTTTGATATAGGCATAATATCAGAATCCGTTCTATGACCTTGATGATTGATCGACGATCGTGTTTACACCGTTGACCTTTGACATAAATCATATGAAAATGAACGCATGCGTGTTTGAAAGAAATATGTCTGCTTGCATTAATACAATGTTAAAACAGTTTGCTGTAATATTTAGGTGTAAATAAACACGGATATAATGTCAGCAACTCCCCCAGTCCTTACACGGGCTATTTCTAGGCCCACGGGGCAAGAGTTTGTCCATGATTCACCCGAAGGAGCTGAGTGCTTAGTGGGTAAGATTGAATGATATTATTAGCTAGGCCTAGGTCTAGCCTACCATGGATGGATGAGCATGGAAGAATACATTTTAGGGCCTACCTAGGCCTAGGCTAGTTTCAATTTGTATTGATGATGATTTGAACGGACGTCGATGGAGTTGTGTGTTTTAATTGTTTTGGCCTGAGTACTAGGCCCTAGGCCTGACTACTCTACTACTACTCTAGGCCAAGGGCCTACTAGTAGGCTACTGTATGTAGTAGATGAAGGAGCACACACAAAATTAAGTATAGGCCTAGGCCTAACCTTCAATTGACTTCAAATATAGTTTCACATTAATTCAATGAAAAGAACACAGATGTGAGTAATCCAGTTCACTTTAATTAGATGACAAAAATTGGTTGAATGTTTACAGAGTTCTGCTAATTTAATAAAATACATTTTTTCACCGATTTACGCATGTTGACCTATCTTGAATTTGTGACTATGCATGCACAGTGCGTACAGCTTAGTCTTATTAAATTACATAAAAAATAACATTATGTAAAATTACTTTAATATTTTCATAATTTTTAAATACAAAAAAAAAATTTTTTTTGTATTTTATTAAAATTGGAAACATTTTAAGCATATCGCCACTAAAGTTTTTTGAAGGTGAGAATTCCATATTCTGAATTGGAAACTATCGGCGAACATCGTATGAGTGTTTGTTTTTTTGTAATATCCAATCAGAGTCCAGGAAAAGGCCCTCCGTGACTTTAATTTTTTTCTAATACTGTATGGTAACACTTTTCTTCAGGATTTTGACAAGCGCTCTCACTCAGATGTGCTCCTAGCTAGTCTAGACTAGATACCTGCTATACAGTGTGTTCTGGAGCTGAAGTAAGCCTAGGCTAGCTAGTAGGAGCACACAATTCAATGGAAAGAACACATTGATGGGAGTAGGCCTATATCTAATGTTTAGATGACAAAAATTGGTTAAATATTACAGAGTATGCTAAATGGTATGTGATCATACTGTAGCATGCAACACACACAGCCTAGCTACTGTAAGCCAGAGGCTGAATGCTGATGCCTCCTCTCTCTGCACGTGTTCTGGTAGGCTAAGCGATGACACATCACTTGTATCGTGGCGTGGATTGGCTCAGACCCTACAGTACCTAGCCCACTACGGTATTTAAACACTCAGCTAGGCACATAGTGTCAGATTGTATAGTAAGCCTGCCCGGGGAATATACTCCGCACAAAAATTTGGCCTAGAAATCCATCCGCGCATTTCGGAAAATAAGGGCCAATTTCTGTGTGTTTACCATCTATATGATTACCAATACTAATACAGTAGAAACCCTCTATGGGAACATCCTAAGAGGACACTTTTTGCCTGCGAAATCGTAGGAAAACAGATCTTTTAAAAATATTGTGTCAACCCCTATTCAAGGGACATTCCTAGTACACCCCGATTAAGGGGGATATTATTATCCAAAAAATGTCTGTTTTAATATTATTTATTTAAACCAACATTTTCTATTTCAGCAATTGACTTTGATGTTTCCTATGAAACTGTACATCGTTGGACAAAAATGCCAGACTGTGATGAATTTGTGGGTGCCAGGTAAGCAGTGAAATTAGATATTTTGAATTTACAATTTCGTTGTAATATTGCAGACAAAGAATAGACATGTACAGTACAAAGCAGAAAAAAATATCATTCTTGTGGTTATCTATTTATTTTATTTACTTTGTGAACATACGCCTTTAGATCGACGGCACTCAAGGGTGGTGCGTTCAACTTAAAATACCGTACTCGCGCAAATAAGCGCCCCGTTTGAATAAGCGCCCATGAGAAAGTGCAAAAAATATTTTAAGCGCCCGGGTGCTTATTCGCGCGAGTACGGTACAGTATAATGAATCGCTCAATTACAGTACAATAAGTACAAATAAAACATAATTGACACAAACTTAAAATAATTAAAAGGAAACTGAGAAATAGAGTAGTGAACTTAAAAATTAAAAAAAAATTAAAACAATAAAACAATACAATAATATGAAAATACATTTGTGTACACATACACAAATAAATCCCTCCCTACTTAATCAGTTTTTTTTTTAAAATTTGACCCACACAGACCAGAATAAAACAAACAATTCCATACAAATAAAAAAAAATTTAAAAAAATAAAAAATGCATAGATGCAGTGAAACAAGGTATACAATTAAAAAACAAAGTAATAAATTTGTATTAAACTAAGATACAGTAGACTTAATTCAGTTATACCCCCATATACCCACCCCTCCCAACTCCCTTCCACATATTAATTACAGTTTCATGCATTGTAGTGTATAACAAATGTAAGGTATGAAGTAGATAAATAAATACACAGTAGCAAATAAAGTTAGAAAAAAGGTTAACAAAATGAAGCAATTAAAAACTAATATTAATACCTTAAACATAGTGTCATGTTGTTTGCTGGAAGAAGAAATTAAATAAACTAATATAATTTCTTATCACATTTGTTACGGCCTTTTGTTGCAGGCGAAACAAACATACAGTTGTTGCCTATAAAGATGCAATTTATGTATTTGGTGGAGATAATGGGTGAGTACATCCTACAATTGTTAGTATTTTGGTGTGAAAAAAAAACCTTACTGTTGTCTTTCAGAATATTTAATGAATCTTTATAGTCTCCATAAGTTATGTGACACAAGAATGTTTATTAGAGGTAAAAACAATCCATTTCTGTAACCTTGAGTAAGGGCTCATGATTTTTGCTCATTAAAAAGTACATGCCTTCACAGCCATCATTAAAGGATCAGTTTATTTTCTTAGAAGGAATGTTTAAAAATAACCACAAACCATAAGTTAAAGTATAGTAAAAAATATTGTACATCAGCTTGTTCCAATGAATGAGATAAAATACTGGTACACTAATTTGCACAGGTGTTTTGAATGTAATTCTGTTTCTTTATTGTGATGTTCTTAAAAAGAAACAATGCTTTCTTTGTTGATGATAAAGGTTCAACAGAAGGTTATTACTCCATAGACCATAAAGCAAGCACTCATGTTTGTTTTAGATTATTTTAGTTATTTAACCAATTTGCACAGGATTATTATAACCAATTTAACAGTATATGGAGTATTATAATATGCAATCTTAATTCCTCTACTGATGAGTCACTCAGTGGGATTTTTCCCTTTTGTTTGTCATTGCATTAGTCATCATCATCAATTCTTTTGTTATCTTAAACTTGAATTCAGAATCTAATTTAAAAGATACAGTAGTTTTTGGCGAGTCGAGTGGCCGAGCGGTAAGGCAGGTGTGCCGTTTGGTTGGTAGAAACGAGTCTTCTCAGATAAGGACTTAAAATGAGGTCCAGTGTACACATCTGGCTTAGTGTGAACTTTAAAGAACCCATTGCATCTTTGGGAATAGTAGAGGGTTACCCCGAGTCTGTGGCTCATTTTAACCCCTGCCATTATGGAATGATGTGAACGTGTAGCTACTGTACATATAAGCGCTTCTTTACGGCAGCTAGTTAGTCACAGGCGATGCCCATACACAATTCAGGACAGTTAATGTTTTATTCTCCTACCTTTACAGTTAATGTAAAATCTATGAAGTCCCTACAAAATGCAATTACTTATTTAAAGGAATCAAATAAGTTATTATTGACTTTCAATCAAAGGTCAAAACAATTCAGTTTTTTCTGATTTTCAGGCATTTTATAAAGCATTCTTTTAAATCGATTAACAACAGCCAAATCTGTTCAAAAAATGGAATGGTATTTTGTATTGTCTGCATTAGGCAGATAAAGTACTTGCTCTAATACTTGTACATTAACTTACAATGTACTTCAAAGTAAGCAATTCAAAGTCTGTAAAAACCATTTGGTTTCAATCAGTTTTCAAATGTTAAAAAAATCTGTATCTCATTAACCACTCCCAAGTTTTTTGTCAAATATGCTTTTTGTGTCTTACAACATATATCAACAATTTTTTTCCTCCATTGAGCTTGGCATGGTTACATGACTATTTTATTCACTGTTTCAGAATTCAAAATTCTCTCACATTTTAATTAATGACAATTCCTGTATTTTTGCCTTGGGCCTTAACTTGTCAAATTAGGAGATTAGATTTAATAATTTGCCTCCACAGTAATTGCATTGCGAGGCCTTCTGTTACGTAAAAATAAAATTGTAAACCAGAACCATGTTTTTTATTTAATGTGGCCTAAAAAACATGTGATTGATGAGGTTCTGCATCGTGTTATTTTTTTTTTTAATATTGCATTGTGCTTCACTGTTATTCTAGTACAGTAGCTTTAATTGGTTCAATAGGGAAAAGTTAACGAATGGATGGTAAGGTTCAGTCAGTAGAGCATTCATGCGGTATATTAAAAGTCTTGGTTCAGGCCCAAACATGGTCACTCAATATTAAGTAGCTAGGTGATGACACAAATTTGACCTACAGTATATTTTTAGTTTTTAGTTTTGTCATGTTGTTTATTAGGCCAAGTTTAAAAAACAAATAAGTTTCTTAGGTTTGTGTTAACTAAATTACTCTGATGTTGTGTTACTTTCTATTAATTAAAAAAAAAAAGTAAATTATGCGTTGTTGGTTTGAGGTATTTGGCGAATACTGTAACCCATTTTGGGATGACATGGATAATTGAGTTGAATTACTTGGAATCCTCAACCTGAGTAAATTTCAGTACCATTATGAACTGTATTTGTGGCAGGGACAGATGGAATCAGTTGTATGTCGATAAACTCTGAATGGAGATATAGACCTATCAATATAACAACACGATTAGAGTGAAAAAAAAAATTGATATCCATTTTATTGAATAAAATAAACCTTTATGTACTTAAGAATTAGTCTGTGTTGTTATTTTTTCACATTTAAACTAAAATCATTAAAAAAAAAAAAGATATTTTTGGAGGCTATCATGAATATGAATTATCACAACTTGGTCCATTTTACGCCGTAAGAATCAGCTTTTTCAACGCCCAGTAGGTCGCCATATGTAAAAGGTAGTGGCGCATGTTTACTATCATTTTGAAGCTTATTTTTTATACAGTAAACTCCTATTTTATTGGACAATTGAGGCACTAGCTGCTTATTATAGCTAATTACAATGCATTTTTAAGTTGTAAACAAACCTAAACAGTCCTTAAGGATGGTGCTGTATTTTGCTCTCTGATTGGTCAATGTGAATAGGACGCTTAAAAAATCTAAACTGCGCATGCTCACTAGCAAACGTGGCGTAAACAAACCTCTAGAAAGTATGGCATTGAAAGCTGTGGAAGACGCGACAGAATATTTGTAGACGAAGAATGTGAAGATTATTTAGCCACTGACTCCGATGTTTTGAACAATGAAGAAAGGATTAGGTGGTGTTTCAGTCTGAAGAAACTATGCCTAGGTTAGACCCACTAGCTAAGGAGGAGCCTACTACTACTAGCTAGCCCTAGGCCAACACCACTTGGTGTGGTTTTTTTTATCTTATATGAAAAGACTGCAATTTTTTCAAAATTCTGTACAGTATAATAATAATAATAATAATAATAGAGAATTATACGGACATTAAAATAAATGACTGTTAACCTCTCCTGTATTAAGCGATATTATGCGATTACATTTCCCTCTTTTATTAGAAAGGACGGTGTAATGTTCACTAAATCTATCAATATTTTTGTCAAACTTTAGACTACATTTAAATAGTGAAGACATGGTCTGATTCAAATAAAATTTTGCATCATATTTCAAGAATTTTATGTTCATTGATTGTACGAGATTTCATTACTATGCACAATTATAACTACTCGTTGCTAGGGTATCTATTTATCCCGTTCGCGAAATGTAGGCTGTCGCACGCTTATTGCGGTCGGTAAACTGTACGTGCTAATTTCTCAATAACTTCTTTCAGTAGCTTCCACACATACACACTGTTTAGATTTACGTAACTTTGTACTAGAAGTCGGATATTAATACTTTTTTCACTGTTAATTATTATGAAGCTTAGACTCTGCTACTTAATGTTTTGACATTACCTCAAATTTTTCCGACAAACAACTGATTCCTTCTGTCCCTGCTACATTTAGTAATGCTATTGGGTCATAAATGACAAATTTCCTGTTATTTAGATAGAAGATTTTAGTTAATTATTCTTTTCCGAATATCAAGTAAATGAAAGGATCTACTCACCGGAAACTAATTTTTAATTATCATATTGAAGGATGATTAAGAATAACAAATTTTGAAAGATGTTGCTTTAATTTTCTTTTCAGGAAACAAATGTTGAATGATGTTCTCCGCTTTGACATCAAAGAAGAATCATGGGGTCGGTATGTAACCCTTAATAACCATTTACAATGTCATACATTATTTTAATTTCTCATTTTGTATCGTTTCAAAATTACTTATTGATTCATTTTATTTCAATAGTTAGTTACCTAAATTTATCTGTAAAAAAGGCATTTAAAGTCTTACATAAAATACACATTAAAGATAAACATGGTAGTAAAAGAGTCCCAGGGTGGTCATTAGTTCGGTCCCTTGTAGGTTATATTGTTCCTTTCTACCCAGTAGTTAAAATTGGTAAAAGTTGTCTGTTTAGAGATTCTTACATTTTACAGTCTTGTGCCTATCACCTTTATTATTTTAATTTGATTTCAGGGCCTTTACAACCGGAACCCCTCCTGCTCCTCGATATCATCACTCTGCTGTAATGCATAAGGGCAGAATGTTCATCTTTGGTAAGTTAAACATGTTTGTTAAAGTATTGTCTGGTTGGATTGAAGCTGGTAATTTAGCTAACTTCCTTTTTATGAGGTCCTGGTTGAAGTCGTGTCAAACTCCAGGATTTTTTCCTTCTTATTCCTCATAATGAAAGACTTAGGCCCTAACTTTAATATCGAGAATTCACTGTATCCTATTCGGCCAGTATCTTGCTAATTGAGAAGTGAAAGTAAAGTGAAAAAGTGGTACTCTTGTTCATAACTATGTAGCCTATCTTGTATGGCTACCGAGTACTGGGGTAATCTTGAATAAAATAGAAATTTGCAACTAAACCTAAATCTACCAATATTTTTTACATTGTAACTATCCAATACTAAATTACTTTAAGTCATACCAACTATTATATATATTTCTGTTCAATTGTATATATCTTTCTTTATTTTTTTTTATTATTCCAAAGAAGCAGCTTTGTTATTTTTAAATCATTCTATCCATTTACCTACCTCTGCTTAGAATTAATTATGGTTTATAGTAGTATTAAAGTTCAATGACCATTTTATAATTATAAAAGGTATTACAGTACCAGAATTGTCGGTTGAATTTGTTCTAGATCTCCATTGAACCATATGAACCCTGTGTGTTTGCCTGGCCTTTGAGAATTACAACCCTTTTAAGAATACTGATTTAATTTGATTTATTGTCTTGCAGAAGCTTTTTAACTTATTTCAAGTTAAATCAAATTTACTCTCCTGTATTTTAACTAGGAAGAAATAAAAATTATACTTTGAAAAGAAAGGTAGATAAATTACTGTTGGATGTCTTTAAGAAATATTATCGATAACCTTAAAAAGAAAAACATATTTTAATTGTTAAGCTTAAATGAAAACTAGAGAATGAGATAGTTTTCCAGAAAATTTTGCTTCAGTTTTTTTCAGCCAGGCTTGTGTCTCTTGTGTCAATCATCCCTATTCAGGGGTCCCAAGCTGGAAGAAGTAATTTCTAGTGAGATTGGTTTAATCTAGCTTTCTATAGCACATTTGATTTTGTTTTGCTACTTATGCTGATACCAATTGAGATTTGTCAGGTTGCTGGAGTGGGTTAGACTCGGGACCCCGGCCTACTGATGAACGTAACATACATTTCAATTTCCTTTTCTTTGTGTACAGTACTCTATTCAACTAACAGTGTTTGTTTTCATTTTTTCTTCCCCATGCTAATATATGTTCCAAATCTCTTAAATTTTGGAGTGTACTTATTACCCGACAGGGTCTGAATTTCCTCAAAATGCTCCATCAGCTAATAGTTTCTGTGGGCTATGGCTTTACTACAGCAATTTATTCTTCTTCTATATCAACAAGCTTCGTAAGTTGTTTTAAGAATAGGCCTATCCTATAAATGTAGTGTACAGGTGTTTCAATAGCAAAAACCTTGCTGTCAAGGCTGGGATTTACAACAGCAGTGAAAGATCCTTTCTACAGCAGTTGCTGTGGGGAAATTGAACCCTGTCCAAGGCTAGACTTATTACCCTTACTGTGTATTACAATGGATACTTTTGTTTCCATAGATAAGGTGTTCTTTCACAAGCTTCTTTTCTTTCTTTTTTTATCCGAAATTTACTGAATATATTAGAAAAAAAACCCCTGTAAAATAGTTATACCCTTGTTCTTTATGGACAGAAACCCTGTATTTTGTAATATAGTATCTAGGTGTAATAGTTAATAACAAACTTTGTTTATAGAAGTAACAATGGTATTTTGCTGTGGTCAGATAACACACTATGGATTTGTTACTGTGTGTAATCCTATCTTCATTACTCATAAGTAATTTCACTCTAACAATCAGTTCTTCATTTTACCCATATAACTGAATGATTCAGGCATACTTTGAGGAGGACTATAGGGCATGTTTGATATTTGAATCTACAGTAGTTGTGATACAATTGAATAATTGTTGACATTAAGTAATATGATGATATGAGTACTGTAAATGAATAAAGGAATCCTTATTTATTGCAGCAACTATACAGCTAACATTAGTGTAACTTGAAATTTTTGATAATGAAACCTATATAAAGTGATTAAATCTTAATACTTTTCTTTAATTTTATTATATTTTATTGTGATTTTGTTTACAAATCAATTATTTAATCCAAGTACCTGTATATTCCATTGGTAGGATGGCCACTTATGCTGCATAGTTGTCAAATAATAGTGTAGGCCTACAGAGCAGATACTGTACAGTAGACAGGGAAAAGCATTGTAGTTTTTATCACCATTAAGTAAATTCTCAAATGAAACCCACCAAACTGCAAACTTTTATATCAAATATTTTATCCATCCTACTATATGTAGAATAGACAAAAACAACCAAGTTGTTAATGTTTGTCAAGAAAGAGACTTCTGACAACAAATGCTTAAATCCATAGGATATGGAGGATAGAAAGGATTACAAATAAACAGCAATATCAAATGGCAGGATTATTATAGTCTTGTAAAAATTTGAACTAGAGCAGGAAGTGGGAATAGATAAAACCATGGTAGTAACTTTATATGTAACGCCATTATAGGACCAATATCTTATATAACAGGCTCATCTACTCTGGAACCCTCAGATGGGATGGCAGTTTGGCACTGCAATTTTCATTCAGTTTCTTACTTGTTCAGGAGTTTGAACCAATTGCATGTTGTTATGTTTCAGCTCCTAGGTATTTCATGGCTTAAAAAATACCATATTTTTTCAAATAAATTCCAGGGCCATTTATTGTTGAAAAGATTTTTTTGGTGTAAAATGGATGTATAAATACTCAAATAAATGTCTAATTTCACTGTAAATGTGGAACTGCTACACATAATTACCATGAAAATGTGTTATTGTGTGATTATAAAGACTTAAGTAGAATATTAATAGAGTGTTTTGAAAATGGTGTTGCTTCCATTAGTTTTGCTTTGCTGGGGGGGGAGGGGACTTTTATGTGAGCAAGAACTAAACACTCCAGGGTGTTTATTCGAGGGAGGAATTTATTCCTAATGAAGCTCTTGAAGAAGAATTTTTTTTTTTTTTTTTTTTGGGGAGATATTTGTTCAAAGCAGATGTTTATTTGAATTAATATGTTAAATATTGTGACAGCTTCTCTTCATTACAGTATTACATGACAGCCAACTAGGAATGAAGAACTGAGAGATGTGAGAATGGGTTTTACCATGAGAATAGAGATGTGAAGTTGTGGGAGTTACTTCATGGTTTTTGCTGTGGCTTTTGATAAACACCACAATGGTTTACAACAATCGGAATACTTAGTGGGAAAAATATTCACTATTCAATAAGATTAAGATTTAGATGGCAGGTATTTTGTTTATAGAATTTATTTGACTCAAAAACCAAAGGTTTGTATAATATAATATAACAGTTCCGGTCTGGATAAGCTATGGTGATGTTTTTATCCAACATTCCAACGTAAAGTTCAGTGACTTAATAATAATAATAATAATAATTTATTGGCTCTCTTTCAAAGCAGAGGAACACTCACGCAGGAGAGGTTCAACCATACTACAACAATACAAAAGTTAAAGATAAAATACTGTAAATCAAACTAGATTTAGGTTAAATTAAATCATTTAAATATTATTTTTGAGTTCAAAAGGTTATTACTGTAGTATTAACTGTGCACAGAACAAATTTAATTGTACAGTATATGTATAGGTCTATATATTTACAAGGATGTCACCAGCTTTTTGGAGTGCCGGTCGGCGATCATCCCGCATTTTCCCGGGGGGGGGGGGGGTGTCTAAAATTGTTTAGGCTAGGCCCAGGTAGGCCTAGGCCAGAATTTGAGGAATGCAACAAAACAGATGAAGACGAGACTTACTGTAGGCCTAATAAAATTCAATAGTTGCCATGCTTTGTTTTAGATTAAAAAATAATAATGAACAAATCCCGGCGACAAGGCGTCGATCCGACTGTCAACTCCACATGCTTGGCGCGCGTGTGTGTGTGTGGCCGCAGTTGGGCCGGTGTTGTTGTGTTGTACCCTAGCTGCGTATTTGCGGACGAATACATGGTTGTATTATGTTTTTAAAAAATGAGTGCAATGTTGAATATAGTATCTGTGAGTAGTACTACGGCTAGCAGACAAGAAAAGGCATGTGCTGATTGACGTTCTAATTGGAGTTCAGGGATTTCCTTGTCAACTTTAATCTTCGAATGTGTACAGCAACCGTGTCATGCCAGCCCACAATGTTCGCTATAGCCTGGTTCACACGAGAGCCCTGGTATCCGGATCGGAAGTTAACGGTTAGCGCTATACCGTTAGCACTTGTGTGAGAACGCCCGATCGGTTAGCGCTAACCGTTAGCAAGTTGAGGGCGTTTCTATCATCAACCAATCACATGTATGTGTTTACAATTTCCAGTTTCTTATTGGCCAGTGATTCGATCATCATATTGTTGGTATCCGGATCGGGATTTTCTCGCATAGACGTACGGCAGCTAACGGTTAGCAGGATCCGGATCCTGCTAACCGTTAGCTGCCGTGTGAGGACATAGCCTGTGACTCAATTGGGCCTAGGCTGTTAGCGATGAATAGCAGGGCAGTGCAGTATTTTGTTACAATTAACGTAACCACGGAAACATTTATTGTATTCTTCTTGTCTTTATCAGGTTAGCTTGTCTGTTGTGTTTAGGTAAACTAATTATTTTGTTACAATTTGTAAACTGTTGAAATAATAGTGGTGGTCGGGAGCCTGTAAGTCCTGGTCGGAAATGTTGAGTGCTGGACGGGCCCGTCCACCGCCGACCAGCGTGGTGACATCCCTGTATTTATATTATTTTTTTTTTTATTCTTAATTAATTCGCATAGAGACTTTTTGTTTTTTTGCACTTTATAAAATAAAAACCATTAACCATTATGGAATGACTTCAAACATCTAGGCCTACTAGTAATACTACTGTACTCTAGTTCTGGAAAATCTGGATCCTAATAAAAACACAGTAATAAAGTAGAACCCCTCTATTGGGACATCCTTATTAAGGGGACACTGCTATTAAGGGGACACATTTTTTAGTCCTGAAGGGTTACCCTTAATAAAATAGGGTTTCCACTGTACAGTACATAGTATATCTACCCTTCTTCTAATCACATTTCAGAGTTTTGTGTTTTGGCTTTTACCCAGTATTTTCTAAATCTTTAATTTCAACCTTAGTAACAGAGAAAATAAAAACAAGTTACATGACTGAAGCGAAATCTATGCAGTCGTTGCATTCACAATTTGATAACGGATTACTTTTTTTGACATCAGCACAAATTGACTTCCGGTTAGAATAGGACAAATACCGTGATGAATTTGTATTAATCTGTCTTTTGTGGTCAGCCCCTCTGTAGAGATTTGTCATTCAATTGTGTAACTGTTGACTAGTAACGTAAGCAATACCCACGATAATTGCTTTTTTAAATCCCAAAATACTTGTGGGCCGCACACTATTCAACTAGGATTGTACTCACTGAAGCGATTGGAATAAAATGATGGAGGAAAATAATGAAACTGGTAAATTCTATTGTTAAACACACCGCAATTGTCGAACTGTCATATTTGAAACTGAATTTTCATGTGGGATAGTGTGAGGTGTAAACAGTCATTTACCTTATTAGGTCACTTAATAAAATTAAGCAAATTTTATGTAGTGGAGTTATAGTTGGTGGTTAAGATGATCATTACCTTTTGTTCCCAAGGTTCTGGGTTCCATATCCTGTAAGTTAAAGGCTTTTTTTTCTGTCATGACTGAAAACTCCACTCTCTACTCATCATAATGAAACTTGGAGTAGTTTATAGAGCAATTACTCTGTCTCATGTTTTTTTTTAATGAAAGGGATTGATACTTACGGCCATCTCGGACAGCGTCATACAATGCAGTCCAGCATGACGATTTGTTGTCGTGTTGTGTTCGTGTGACTGTGTTTAACGTACATGTGAAAGGTCTGCGTCAGGGACTAGCACGTCGTACAGTATTAAACCTGTTTAATATTCTCACAACTCACTGTTTTCCAAACAATAAATCGCGTCATGCTGCATTGTACAACACTGTCTGAGATGGCCTTTAGATAATTAGGTTAAATACTAATTGCAATCCTATAACAAAATAATGAATAAAACATTTTCTTGTGGCGGTGTTTCAACCCGGAGTAGCTAAAAAATGGAATTGTTTTTTTGAAATTCTGTGCTGTAGTCAATATGGAAAGTTTCTGATTAAAAGGGGTGTCTTCTGATATTTATAAACTAATTGGTGTCTCATTTTAATAAAAGAAAACAAAAATGATCTTAATTGCATTAAATGCAATAAATTACAAAAATATTAACTAAGTATTTACAATATCTGAAATTAGTAAGGTTATGTGTGAAAATTTTAAGGTTGGCAAAGTTTTGTTTCAAATTTGTGAAACTTTCCAAAAAGAACAAGGTATTATTTATTTTTAGTGTTAATTTGAAAAAGCCATATTGAGATGTATTCTGTAGAGCTGTGGTAACAAGTACACTGTAGATAAGAGTTAGTGTTCTTATTTCTTGGCCAATTTTAGGCTCAAAATATTCTTACTTTGTTTTTTATTTTTACATACTTTTCAAACATTATTATTTTACAGTAAGTATATTACTTTACTGTATTTTAGAGGCTATTACATAGTAACACCTACTGCAAATTAAGTACATACAGATAGATTTGTTAGTGTTTTATAAATAAATAAATAAAAACCTCATTTGATATTTTATCTCAGCCTCAGTTTGTTCTTATTTTGTTCTTAATTTTTAAGAGACTTCAGCCTCAGTGTAGTGTGTTCTTATAAAATGTGTTCTTATTAAAAAAAAAAAGTGTACATACAGATAGATTTGTTAGTGTTTTATAAATAAATAAATAAAAACCTCATTTGATATTTTATGTCAGCCTCAGTTTGTTCTTATTTTGTTCTTAATTTTTAAGAGACTTCAGCCTCAGTGTAGTGTGTTCTTATAAAATGTGTTCTTATTAAAAAAAAAAGTGTAGTCATTCTGTCCTTCATCACATCCTTCATGAAGCAGTATATATCATTGTTTGATAAACCTTGTTTTATAGAAGGTAAATTGTCCTAGTATCATCCTTGGGGGTGATAAGGACTTGTCAGGCACCCAAAACCATTCAAATGTAACTTGTAGGTTTATGTTTGCTTTATCTTCATGTCATGAGTAATACATTAAGAATGTACCTGTAGTTGTCATATGACCCTGGTAGGATCAACATTACATGCTGGGATCAGAAATGTAAACTTCAATGAGTGGATGGGATTTGCATCAAGGTGAAATTCAGATCATGTCAGATCAGTGGAAGTCTGGTGATTTTGTACACCTTTATTACCAATGGCATTTTATTGTGATGACATAATCATTATTTTTTATGTTTATCCTTCAGATGTCCTTGTAAAATATAAGCTTTCTAAGACATCATTCCTGTTTTAATTTGTTTTTGCATAATTAACCTTGTATTGATATTGATGGGCATTTATAGAGTGCATAATACAGTCTCTATGTGCTACTATATAACAAGTAATTTTGAAAAAAAAAAAAAAAAAGAGTAAAAGAGCAAAAGAAAAGAAAAACACAAAAAGCAAAAGATGCATTTATATTCATCCTCATTTAAAACTATAAACATCCTGATTATTCATTCTTTTGATTAGCTAAGATGCATAATACCTACGGACGTTACTGATGCTCAGTATCATATGCACAAACTCAAATGCTTAGACTCTCAAATAGAGATGGGAGTATGTTGCACTTTAAAAAATGATTGAGTTTGATTGATCAAACCAGTAAAGGCAAACGGAATTATGTTGTGGTTTAACAATTTACGAGGAGCCCATTTGCTAGGAATTTTATGTGGAGTAATCTTAGTTTCTAGAGGATACATTTTGTTATTTATGGTCCTCTGTCTATTTATTTTATTTTAGGTCTTAGAAACTAGATTTTCCAGTTAATTGCTACAACTGATTATATTGTGCTCCTGGAATGCACCCGGGATACAGTATGACCACATTCACTCCTTTGAGAACAACAGAACAGTTGTAATAATTATATCTTGACTATTGTCTCTTAACTACAGTTTTAACATCGGAGATGCTTTGAGCCGTTCCTCGCCCAGGGTTTGGTTGGTAGAACCAAATCTTCTCTGACAAGGACTTCAAATAGAAATCCAGTGTACTGTACACAAATGGCTCGTGTGCACTTTAAAGAAATCATTGCATCTTTCAGAAGATTTAGGGAGGTACCCCGATGCAATGGTTCATACGCAATTCCACACAATGACGCTTTTATAGGATTTTTCAGCCACCTTTACCTTTTTATATCTTTATAAAATGTGTCCAACACCGAACATTCTAAATACTATAGAAGTTAATGCATCTGTGAAAATGTATAATGATTTTTAACTACTGTACTAGTCGCTCAGTCGTGCATATTTTCCAGGCGTGACTTTAGTACAATATAACAGAATTACATAATAAGTGATCAAACTACAGAAATGATCTCATGGCCTCAAGGTTAATATTATATTATCTGTAGACTGACCATCAAATTTGTGGAGGCCAAGTAACGGATCTATCTCCTTCCGGCTAAGTCATGCTAAATATGGTGTATTGCCTGTGTGATGATTTCATTTTACTTGCAACTCAGGAAATATTGCGGCCTGGTGGATTTCCAACCAGGAACAATTGAGGCTTGGATACAATTGGTATTCCGTTGGATCTGATCCTGATGGCAAGAAGTCGTGGCACCTCGGTTTTCCTGGAGTGTGTACAAAATAACGGATCCAACTTCAGAATAAAATATTTAAAAGATTAATGTCATATTAACAGCACATTAAAGCCCCTTTCCCATAGAACAAGATTGGTAGATCAAACCGAGGATAGCATTGAGCTGACTAAGCAGTCAGGGGCTGAGAGAGCAGCTTAGCTCAGTCGGCTAATCTGGTGGTAGCCACTGTGTGTGCGCTGAACCGTGGAGATCTCTAGGTCCCCGGTTCAATTCCCATCGCTGCCTCGCCTTGTGTTTCAACTAGAGGGCTGAAATACAAGTTACAATAGCGCACCATCTTTCGGATGAGACGTTTAAGCCGTTGGTCCGTGTGCATTTATGGCCCATGTGCACGTTAA
>NW_022716884.1:140584-147165 GCF_011630105.1 Anneissia japonica
TTCTAAAGCCCTGCCCAGACTATCAAATTTTGACAAAAACAACATGCCTAAATATGGTCATGATGACATCATATCAATACCATATTTAGGCACATCATGTCTATTTATGGACATAGGTGTACAACAGTTTGTTGTCGAAGAAAATTTGATAGTGTGGACAAAACATAAGGTGGACTGAATAATTTTAAGCCACCTCTCTGTACTGTACATAGGGCGAGCATAGTTACCCTAAAATCAGCTGATCAATCTCCCTCATTATTGTGTTTGGCCTTCAGACTATTACTAATAGTTTTTAAAGGATTCATTTTATTGGTATTTCAAGAGATCCAATCTTAGGAATTTTAAGTCATTGCCCTATCTTCTCTAAGAAATATTGGCGCCAGGGCAGATCTGAATTTTCTTACTAGAGCTTTATTATGGGTATTTTTTATTTCTTATAACAATTATGTCACACATTCAGTGAAATGATGTGGTTCGCCAAAGCAATACGGATGCTTAAAAGAAATGACACATTGGTTGTGGTTAATTTAGGTAGCAAAGTCATAGTTTGCAGTTTGCATTTTTATTAGGAAAAAATAATAAAATGTATAATTTAATTTTTACTTTTTTTACGTTATACAATTTTGACGTAGTAACATTATTTTTTAAAATAAAGAATGATTTGGTGGGTTTATATAATTTAAAGTAAATATTATGTATATATTTTACTAGTTTTAATTATTTTTATGTGTTTAATACAGTATATTATATTTTTAATTTATTTATTTTATCAAATTTTTAAATATTTAAAAAAGAAACATTTGAATTAAATTTACTATTTTATTCTGTCACACACAAACAGACGTTTGTGCAATGGCTGGTTGAAAATCCTGCATCTTTACAAAAATACAGTAAATATAGTAGTAAATAAAATTATATATGGGGTATACTAAAATTGATTTATTTTCTCCATGATGAAATCCTAATAATTTTTTTTTTAGTTTATGATACAAGAGAAAAATGTTAAAATAAATTATATTATTATAGAAGCCTGTGCCTACACAAAACAAGAGGAAATGAAATTTGTTGCTACAGAGAAAATGGATGTGCGAGGGGATGAGAAACTAGAAACTTTTTTCATTTGGCCTAATAGTTATCCTTACCCCATCCATTCCTTCATTTATTTAAAATAAAGCTGTAACCCTTTTTTTTAAATTCTCTTTTTATAGTCTTGTTTGAATAGGTATTTAGTGTATATATCATTGTTAGTCCCATTTCTGTCCCCATTCCCTTATCCAGGGGAGGGTTAGTTTTATTTTTAAGTGAATCTCCCTCTGGTAAAACCAAACCACCGATTCCATTTTGCCTAAAAAGCATCAAAATTACTTAACATGCTAGAATCTAGAAAGCTTCAGCTCCATGTTTTATAGGGTGATTCTGGACCTTACCCAGTGCCACCCTCTCCCACAAAAGATATATTCTCCTGGAACTTATCCAGTGCCAATGTAAAACTCGACCCATTTAAATTTTAAATAATCATTCATTGGTTTTTCTCACAGCTAAAAAAAACATATCTACTCCCTACAGTAAGCTTTCTATGAGACATTGCTGATTTATCAGCGTACCTTCTACTGTAGGATGTTCTTAAAATATGGTATAAGCTGTAAATATGGTTTAAAAGAAACACTGCTTGGAGTAGGTAGATGTGACAGAAATTTAAAGGAAGCAGCCGAAAGTCATTGTTCTCATCTTTGATTATTCTCTCGACTATCTAAGAAGGTTGCTTTTCACTATACATCTTCCTTAGGAAATTGATCGTTAACTTAAGTATTAAGACACTGTAATTGGTTAGCCAAGCCTGGCGTCACATGAGCCACAGGCCTTTTGTTTACATGGCATCAATGTGCTAGGAATCACCTGCTGGTAATTGTAACATTCCAAGTAGCTTAGTCAGCACTTGCAGGTTAGTCTATTGTTGACAGGGGATACCTCCTGTATTTTGGAGCTTTGGAGTACTTTGACACCTAAAACAATTCAGTAGTGGGCTATACTCATGCTGTAGTCATAAACCACTGGTATTGCTTGAACCCTGCCTTACTTAGCTTGGCTATACTGTACATTCACCCTTTCTAATTCTTTATTTTCATTATTGAAGAACCAGATAAGCTATCAATATTTTTTTTTTAACTTTTAGTTTATATTATATCCAGGCAGTAAATTTATAAATCATGTAACATTGTGGTTGATACTCAGACAGTATAAAATATGTGGAAACTTCTGTGCAGTTATGATTATATACTGTACACTCAACATAAAATGTTTCATTGTTAAAATGTTTTTGTTGTACTGTTATGATGTGAGTAGTACAGTATTCAATGAACAAAAGCTACAAAAACATTTTATTCAAGAAACAAATGCTTTCACCATAATTCTTAATCTGCTGTTAAAGTTATGTCATTTTTATTGGGCCTAATGTATGGGCTTCTCAAATAAATTATGGTATGAAAATGATATTAAATCTTTTGAACTTGGATGGTAGCCAAATATATCATCTTGGGTTTTTTTTTTTTGTCTTTAACGAGCAAGGACCAATGTCCCATCCTGTGTTACCAGTTTTTTTAAAAATCCTTTGTTATGAGTCAATGACTGAGAAAATGATCTCATATTTAATATCCTGAGTGGTATCCTATTGGGCTACCCTGGACGACGGCTTCCTAAAAACACAAAGGTACATACATCTGTGGCGTGTTAGCAGTAGTTACCTATAGCTTATAAATAAGCGTTAATAATTGATAGCCATTATAATATATTATTTTTATGTAATAGCTACTTTTATGTTGCGCATACAGGCATTACGTCTAAATAATGACGATACAGATAATATTTCCACAAATAATGAAAATGATAAGAAGTAGTTAGGCAATGGTTGTAGCTCAGAATGATTATGAACCTTAATGTCGGGGGTTGGAAACGGGGGCGGGGGAGGGCAAGGTACTCTATGAACTTTTGACTCTTTCCACCAAGGAGTGTGTATTATGTGGGTACTGCTGATTTATTGCAACCAATTATAGAATACTCCCCCAGGGAGTTGAAATGTGTTCAATCTGGCATCATTCTAATGACTGGGGCTCTGTGAAGAACATTATATTTATACCTATATTATTATTATTATTTAAAATGATGAACTTATACTTTAGTTCTTGATAATTCAAAAATGGGATAGTAGAAAACAAATTCTATTAATCAAGCATGGGTTGTCTTTGGCTCTTGTCTTATCACTAGTTGTGTAGAGCATTATACTGTACCAATATTATTAATATTATTATTCTTCTTATGGTGGACTTATAAAGCAAATATTGTTGTGACCTTTTAGTTCTTATATTACATGTTGGTTTCCTATTTGTTCATCCAAAAGATTTTTTTGGGGGGCGACTGAGGGGGTGTAAGTAATTTTTTTTGGGGGGGGGGCGTGTGCCACCCCTAAATACGCCACTGCTATACTGTACAATAGAGGGTATTATTACCTACATTTGTCATACCTACTGCACATAAGATACAGATAAGGTTTTGTTGGTTTTTATGTTTTTTTAAATAAAAATCAGCCTCAACTTGTTCTTTTTTGTTCTTATTTTTTAAGTAATTTCAGTCTCAGTGTTCTTATAAAATGTGTTTTATATAAAAAAGTGTATACTCTATTCAGTGGATTCAGATTAATTTTTTCAATAATGATATAAATAGTAGCAAAAGCATTCTATAATCAAGCATGGTACGTCTTTGACTCTTATCTCGTTTGTCATTGAACAGAAAAAATCCTTTTTACCATGTAAAGTGTGTAGTGAAAAGAGATAGTGTTTAAACAGCAAGATGGCTTAAGTGCGATATAATGGGGATGTGTTTAGAGGAAGTGATCCATTCCAAGCAAATGTTATGAACTCCATCTGGGAGTTGGTAGTCTGGACTTGGCCTAAATAATAAGCTTCTTATTGTTCACTTGGTGTCCCAACTGAGCCATTAGCAAGATGGAAAGCAGTCGGAGTAGAATATTGTAAGAATAGTCTGACATTTAAATGACAATCCTAAGTTGTATTTTTTTTATCAGCAGCATCATTGTTACTGTATTATCATCACTTATTGTCATTCATGATCATTATCATTGTCATCATCATCATAATCATCCTTGTTAATAAGATCATCATTTTCACCACTGCCGCCTCCAGCATCATCGTCATAACATCATCAACGTCATTATTATTATCATCATCAACGTTATCATCGTCATCATTTGCATCATCAACATTAATGTCATGATCATGATATGATCATCATCTTCAATATCATCATCAACTTCAACAAAATAACCAACATCTTCGTTTCTACTATCTCTATAAGCATTGTTGTCACCAACGTACAGTACTGGTGTTGTCATCGTTATCATCATCATCATTTCACCGCATGACCGGCATTTGGAGGCATTGACCTTTAACCCTGAGAATTTTTTTTTTTTTTTTTTTTTTTCCACATCACAACTTAATGCATAAGTATAATATTTTGGCTTGCTCCAAACCACTAAATGTACTACTGTTTAGCTATAATAGTTTAAAGATAACATTTGTAGGAATTTGATCAAGATACAGTAATCTTTGTGGTCGGAGGCACAAACAATTTTTGTCTAGGCCTGGTAGTTATAATTAATCATCATCATTATATGAGAAAAGACCATGGAAAGAATGATCAGCTATTGAAACATGCCTTATTCTATCTTCTATCATAATTTCACCTTCTCTTATTCTTTTACAGGTGGATACACTGGAGATATTTATTCTAATTCTAATCTACGAAACAAAAATGACCTGTACGAGTACAAGTTATCCAATGGGCAGTGGGTTGAGTGGAAGTTTGAAGGAAAGTAAGGACCAACACAAAACCAAACTTTTTAATATAATTTATGAAGAAAAATTTCTGAATATTATTCTCTTCGCATTTCAAATTTTCATTTTTGCAAGGTTACAATATAGAGGTCATTCTAACCGTGACTTGTATTTTTATGGTGAAACATTCTTCTGGAGTGATTTTGCAAATTCTTAGCTTGTCTAACATAACATTCATGGTTTTTTTTCTCTTTACTTGGTCCCAGTGTACATAAGTGGGGTTATACCCAAAGAGTCTTACACATTAGTAATTTCCTACAGGTAGTGTCGCGTACGTCCCCGCTAAAAATATGAAAGTGAAATCCTGGGTCTATTTCTATAAGATTTACGTCAGTGAGAGGAAAGTTAGAATCACCTGTTTTAATCAGATGAATTGCAGTGCGCAATGCGTCTCATAGTAAATTCCAAGTGGACTCTCATACCATGAATCAATGTGTAGTCATTAGGAAATAGTTTCCGGCATAAGAATTCATTAATTGATTATAGCGTTAAGAATTTGGCCCAAAAAAAATGCAGTAATGTTATGAAGAAATATTTAACCCATAAATAATATTTCCAACTGCCATTCAAAAAAATAGAAAAATGTAAACTATACAAAGATATTATTAGACATTCAAATGTATTGTCCATGTCATTACTTACTGATTGTTATTATATTATAATTGCTGGATTCTTGTTTTATGTCTTTATTTTAATTCTAAATAATTTCATCCGTTTTTTGACCCATTGCAGACAACCTCCTGCTCGCTCAGCTCATGGGGCAGCTGTCTATGATGACAAGCTCTGGATCTTTGCTGGGTATGATGGCAATGCGAGGTATGTTACCGCCAATTCCGGCCTACCAACTGTTAAAATGTTTAATCATATCTGACAGACTTCTATGTTCGATTTAAGCATTTTATTACTTGTGGAAAGATACATGTATGGAATTTTATGATTGAAAGAGAACATTAAATGGTTGTAATTATTTATATAAATTACATGCATCAATCAACTAAGGCCAAGTCAAGATAAAATGATATACACTGGTTTCCCTGTTCCAATTCTTTTTTGCCGCCACTAGCACCAAATCAAATATCACATGTACATTATCTGTAACCCAACATTAGTGGTCAGTAGGAAGCAAATAAATAAAAATTTTGTTTTTTATTCCCTTAGTGAAATTCACAATGTCCCCCAGTACTCTATATAGCCCAACAGTGGTTACCTGGGGAAAGGGAAATAAAAAAGAATATTTAAATTTTTTATTTTTTTTTATTAAATGCCTCTTGGGGCATGCGCAAGGCTTCCCAATGCTGGTCGCGGGGTCATGCACTTTTCCACCCCTGCAAAACAGTTTGTGGAAGGCATTTACAAATGATGTGGCCCCCCCCCCCCGGCACTTTCTCACTAATTGGCTCCATGACTCACTTTTATACCGCTCTACAATTTCAGATGCCTTTTGATAATAAAATGCTATTCATTTTCCCATTTAAAATAAATCATGGCAGAACTTCATCAAATAGTTACTGTATATTACATTTTGATAGTAGTGTTTTTATTTGAATGGTGCAGGCAGAATATGCTTTATGAAATCAGTTGAAAATAAAGTTCAAGAAATATAACTGGTATATGTTTTACTTTTTAAATTTTTTTCTACTACTTAGATTAAATGATATGTGGTGTGTGTCATTG
>NW_022716884.1:147487-175531 GCF_011630105.1 Anneissia japonica
GAGACACATCGACTGACTCCAAATAACAACTATCAATCACAGAACAAAGATGTGTATAAGAGACAGGTACTCTATATAGCCCAACAGTGGTTACCTGGGGAAAGGGAAATAACACAGAATATTTAAACTTTCTTTTTTTTTTTTTTATTAAATGCCTCTTGGGGCATGCGCAAGGCTTCCCAATGCTGGTCGCGGGGTCATGCACTTTTCCACCCCTGCAAAACAGTTTGTGGAAGGCATTTGCAAATGATTTGGCCCCCAGCACTTTCTCACTAATGTGCTCCATGACTCACTTTTATACCGCTCTACAATTTCAGATGCCTTTTGATAATAAAATGCTATTCATATTCCCATTTAAAATAAATCATGGCAGAACTTCATCAAATAGTTACTGTATATTACATTTTGATAGTAGTGTTTTTATTTGAATGGTGCAGGCAGAATATGCTTTATGAAATCAGTTGAAAATAAAGTTCAAGAAATATAACTGGTATATGTTTTAATTTTTTAATTTTTTTCTACTACTTAGACTAAATGATATGTGGTGTGTGTCATTGAATGGAGGTGCCAAGGAATGGGAAGAGGTAAGAAAAAAATAACACCACAAAAATATAAACATTTTTTTTCACAGATGGTAAAACTATTGTTATTCAGTTTCAATGGTACCCAGACTGGCATAATTCAGTGTAATAAATTAAAAGAATTTTTACTATGACAATCACTAAGTTTAGTACCATGCATAGGAAATAGTTCTTATTTATTTGTATGTTTCATTTATTCATTACATTTTCCAGTTGATACAATTATAATACATATGTGGCATAATACTAGAAGAAAAAAAAAAACCTTAAAAGCCTAAGTGAAGCTAAAGAAAATATCAAGTGAAGAAGCCCAAAAGGGAAGCATAGCTTATTATATTTAGACTTGCAGAAAATTGTAAGGAAAATATTTTATTGATCTTTCTAATTTTTAATTGAAAGCGAAGTCCTACCTAGACTGTCAAATTTAACGTGACAAAAACACTTGTATGCCCATATATAGTCATGGTGTGCCTATATATGGTCATGATGTGCTTATATATGGTCATGATGTGATGTCATCATGACCATATTTAGGCATGTCACATGTTTTTGTCAAAGCAAATTTGATAGGCTGTGCAGGGCTTCACTTAGGCCTATTTTAAATCAGCAAACCAAGCACTTTCAATATTGAATTATTTTTTTAAAGTTTGCTAGCCCACCACAGACAGTAGGTCTGTATGTTTAATTTGCATTCATATCAATTCAGCAAATTCACTCACCAATTAAAGGATGGAACAATGATGTATAAGCCATGTCTGATTATGAGGCTTAAGAAGCAGAATTGTTTATAGCTGTGAGACAAAATGCTGGCGTTCTCCAGGATTATGTTAATTCAGGAGCCTAGGGTTGGAAGGCAAAGTTCATTTTAATTTGTTGACTTTATTGTTATACACAGTCCTCCCGTATTTAGGATTGCCATTGGGCGATGCGGGGTGTGCAGAAATCAACCAACTGGGGTCAGAGGGCAGAGCAGGTTGGATTGTAACTTCAATTTTTCATTACTATATTGGCAACTTTAATGGCCAAATACTGGTCTAATAATAGCGTGCTAGTTAAAACTTAAAGATCAAAGATTCCCTTATAATCCTTAGTACAGTCAACTCTCCCAATACCGACCACCCAGAAAACCGGATTTCATGCAAAACCGGTCATTTTTTAAAGTCCCAAAATCATTCTTATTCTTACTGTATTAAAATACTTTCTGAAAACCGGATCTCCCAATTCCGAATTCCGGCCAAATTCTTAAGTCCGGAACAATAAAATTACCTTCTGAAAACCGGACGGCCAGTTTAAAACGATGATTTATGGACGAAATATGTTAAATAAATCATTGGAGACACATCGACTGACTCCAAATAACAACTATCAATCACAGAACAACACCGCGTGTACGATCGTTAGTGTTGATCGTGTGAAACGCCAATAGCGCATTAATTAATTAATTGCAATAAGCCTAGATTTCATTTGTTTAATAAACTGATAAAAAAAAAAAAAGTTCATGAGTGTGTTTTCTTTATTAAGGAATGTATCCTTTTCTCACATTTTGCATTCATTCTCACGCTAAGGCAAGCGAAGCGGCGGTCCCAACATAAGGCTATCGATTTCATAAAAACAATTGCGCATGACACTTTCTATTGGCTGACGCAATTTAGGGGGCGCTGCATAAGTTAGCTCTTATTTTTAGCATTCAGTGACCCACCAAGTTTATGCCAGCAGCATCCAAAACCAATCAAACGTGCAACCACGTTGAAGCGAAGCAGATTATGGCGATCGAACGAAAAATAACAATGACACTTTTTATAATTTACGATACACATTAAGTTGATTTGTGTAAATTTTTATTGATAATTGACAACATAAATAATGTAAAAATAAGGTAAAACATGAATGACGTTCTCAGGTCAGTAGGCCTACACAGTACATGATGCAGTGTGGTGTACCTATCTGCTGTACCTTGCTAGGCCTAGGCTTATTATCGACTCAAAGTCGGGGAACCAAGGTAGGTAAATGTGACGTTCTCTAAACCGGTCCGTCCGGAAAACCGGTCAAAGTGGACGGTCCGAAGGGTGGTCAGTATTGGGAGAGTTGACTGTACATGAAATAATTTTTATATTCAGTAAATTTTTAAATCTCAAGAAAATGTGGGCCTTTCTATAATTTAGGGTGTGGGATTTTGGGGTGGGGGATGAATATGTACCCATTGCATATCCCCTCCCCCTTTTTCCATCTTATGTTTCATCTGCTCATCACTGCCCTAAATGATTGCTACTATGACAATCATTCTGATTGGATGGAGTCAGGTGATGGCCCATTTCTGTCAATCACTTATTGTTCATCTCTCAACTGATAGATGAGGTAACTGTTTCAACTGATGATACAAAAATAAATACTAGAAGTGTGGTGTAAATTTGCCTTAGGCCATAAGGCCAGCTAGAGTAGGAGGAGAATGCAGCCTGGCCCACTTCAATGATGGGGTGAACTGGCCTGCACCTGTAGGCCTAACATGCTTGATCTAATTACAGCCAATTAATGTATAGTTTGGAGTACCACAGCTCTTGTAAAAAGTTTATTTATGGTACAGTACACTAACAGTTACAAGTGCTAAAGTGGCCATTTTTGCACCAAAGAATATTAGAAGTTTTACTGACCCAGACTTTTTGTATAAAACTTTACCTCTGCATTATGAAAATCTTTGTCATTGTTAAAATATCAGCGTGGACATATTTATTTAATCTTTTCTTTATACTGTAGGCACTTTCAGTACTATCGTACTAAATTTTCAAAGTGGTACAGTGATGAGAAAAATAAATTGTAACTTAAACAATTAATAAATAAAAATAAATATAATAAAATTTTTAAACATTATTTTAAATGATTTTGGAATGAAAAGTTGACTTCTCTTAAATTAATTTTTAATTTGTGCGGTAGTTCATTCTAGCTTTTGGATGATCAATATAGTGGAAGTAAAAGCACATGACCTTCATGGCTATCAACACTCATTTCTATTTCATTTTCATTTACAGTATTTGTTTACCAGATGCTAAAAAAAGTTTCAGTTTTGTTTTTATTCCTGTAGGATTATACATTTTCAAACCAACAAGCGTAAAACTGCATTGTATTATATTTGTCTTGTGTGATTTTGGTAGCAGATTTTTCGCATCCCAACAATACTATTTCGAGACATAACATAACAGAATGAATAGCATCATCTCAGTTTATATTAATTAGAATATTGTACAAATATTTATTAGTAGTTATGCCTCAAATAACGTAAGAGAATGCATAGCATAATCTCTGTTGGTAGATGAATTTTATTAATAAGTTATCTTTAAATACTGTAAAACTATTTATTGGTAGCAATGCCTGAAATGACTTGTTTATATTGCTTAAAGTACACAGATAGTTTACATTATTTGAAATCATTTAATTTAAAAAATGGTTATATTATAGGCCTATGATAGGCATGTGCATATAAAAGTTACAGTATAAAAAAATATCTGAACAGATGTTCATTAGTTAGATTATAATACTATAATGAAATTAGTTGTGGATTATTTTTGTAGTGAGATATAATACCACATATTTTAGACTATAGTATAAAGCCAATTTAGAGCTTGGTTGAGAGATTTACCCTGCTATGACATTTGACCCCTGTTTACATTTTAATGATTGATTATTTCACTTTAGCACATTCATTACATTCACATTACTGCCATGCTTACAATAGATAATGTACACAGACAATGTATACATACTGTATACAAATGAAGCACTATGCTTCCATGCATAAGGTTGGAGGTTCATTCCCTCGCTGTGCATTTCGCTTGTCTCCTTAGGCTAGCCCTTTTACCTGCAGTTATGTCTCCCCCCCCCCCCCTACCTAGGGTACAATTGGGTACAAGGTAGATTCAAAAACAAAAATGCACTGATAACAGCTGCAACATTATGGAATTCCCCCCACGGACCTGAGCATGTGTTCCATATGTGCTTGATTTAATGACTTGGGGTAATATTGTTGTTATTATTACCATACATGCATTAAAGAAAGATTGAGGGCTCAAAATGCTACAATCAAGCGGTGCTACCCGTTGATAGGATATTTTGTGACCTTACACTGCATGTTTTATAGGATGGACAGATAAGTAGCTTGCATGAACACTGTTCTTAATGTATTGTTATCAGTTTAAAAGCATCTGAAGTCAAAGCTTATTTGAGGTCATGACATCCAATTCTGCTTATTGTGTTAAGTAATCATTAAGTGTCAACACCTTCCTCTAAGACCACCTATTATCATAAAAGAACAACACTTGTATTATACATTTCCAAAGTCTATACAGTAACTATACCACATTGGCCATTAGGAATATAAACATCCTGAGTATTCTTACCATGTTTGGCTACAATGGAGTGTTACTCATCTGTATATACAATTATCAAAGACTCAGTGCATGTCTAAAGTCATTATATTTGTATATTAAAATTATCACCAAAGAAAGACACTTGTTACGTACATATCCAAAGTCATTAGAGTGAGTGTACCATATTTGCCTAGAAATATAAACAATCCTGAGCATTTCTTGCCATGATTGGCTACAATGGAGTGTGACTCATTTTGTATATATTCTTTCCCATCCATCATATAGTATACAAACGAGACTTTACAGGATACGCTATGTTAATTCTACAACAGCACTGTATACAATGCAGTAACTACTTGGCAATGTAATCTACTTATAGAAGAGAATAATATCCTCCATTATCAAAATGCTACAGTAATACTGTACTACTGTACTAAAAAGTCAAGTTAGCGCGTAGTGGTAAGGGATTGTATTTTGGTGCGAGGCGGAGCAAGTTCGAAAACCTGCCTGTGCCATACTTGGCTGTGTTTTGGGTAGTACACTTTGCTCTAACTTCCTTGTCCTTTGGATTGGATGTTACGACATTATTCCAGTGTGCATAATAGCACGCAGGATTTGAACCTAGGACCCTGGTATTGAAAGCAGGGCACTTTAACCACTAAGCTACAGATTGATACTGTATTGTTCACATCTTTGTGATCAATCCCATTTGTTTATGTAGATCATATTTTCTTATCATATACCTTCTTTCAATTTTATTTTGAAGTACTGTATTTATTAACTACTTGCTTATGAAATTTATGCATTTTATTTAGTCAAATGTAAAATAATAGAAATTAACAAAACCACACATACTAGAAAATCCTGCTCGTCATATTATCAGATGCTAAAAGGAAAGATAACCAACCGCTAATAGGATGTGAGGAGGTGTTCCGGTTACACACCCCTGGAATTTATCCAATGGTTGTCTATATGAACCACATATACGTTCATTCCTCCCGGATTTGACAGGTTAACAAATTCATAGTACAGTACGTGTTAAGTTCTTGTAAATTCCGGTTTACTTTGTTTGCGTGATAATTTGAGGAGCTAATACTTTATATTTCTTGGATATACGTTGATCCCTTCCGTATTATACATCATTTTGATAATATCTAAAGTCATGTGAATTGAAGTGCAAGGCATGTGAATTGAAGTGAAGAATTGAACTGTAGATGGAAATATGCCAAAATGCAAATCCTCATTACGTATCCACTCCCCAACTACAACATCCCATTTCCAACTATGGGCTGTTGATGATTATGATTGAATTTATCTTGTTTGTCATGCTTTATTTTATGTCCACCGTTATAGTACAGTAATAGCACTACCCAACCTTAACACCATCCTCCTCAACAAATATTCTTCAACCCTAATACCAATCTCACCTCTCAAAACACTTTCCTCTCCAATTATAACATACTGGGTAATTCTCCCAATCATATCTGAAATTTTTTACATTTTAAGTAGTCAAATGTGCAATAATAGAAAACGAAAGTGGTAACCACACATAACTAGGAAATCCTGCTCATCAAATCCACATATGCTAAAAAAAACAAATAAACAAATACTTTGTGTGAAATGTTTGAGGAACTAATAGTTTATATTTCTTGGATATATATTGATCCTTTCTGAATATTATTTGTCATTTTGATTATATCTAAAGGCGTGTGAAATCAAGTGAAGAATTGAAAATGAAAATATGCAGCAATGTTAATCACAATTCCACATCTCCTCTCCAACTACAACATCCAATTTTCAAGTATGACAGCCCTTCTATACTAATAAAGACTGGGTTTGCTCAGTGGCGGCACCAGTTGGGCCAGGGGTCTTAAGCTGCTCACCCCCCCCCCCTCCCCGGCCAAGCTCACCAAGCAGTCGGACCAAAAAACATTTTTTAATCGGCCTACGCCAAGCCAAAACATTGCTTGCACAGTTGCAGAGTGCCATTTCCGGCCATCCAGAGGTCCCTATTCAATCAATCAATCAATCAATCAATGTGACATTTATTTCACCATGAGCAACAGAAAAAATAAAACATACAACACTATGGCGAGGGACCAGTTTAGTAGCCAAGGCTTGTCTTCACTGTCCCTTTTAACAGATACAAAGACTAAAAATTAAAACACACAAAAAAGAAAAAAAGATCATAAAAGTAACTATTGATATCCTTTTTTTCAGAGTTTACTAAAAGTCTTATGAGTATTTGGTGTTTATAGTTTACTACAATCAATGTTGTTCCATACGTACATTTTGATAATTTGAGATGATTTCCTTTTTGAGGAGTTTACTAAAAGTCTTGAGAGTATTTGATGTTTTTAGTTTACTATCAATATTGTTTTAAAAAGTCTCAACAGTATCTCATTGATGTCCACTATTATAGAAATAGCACTATCCAAACCTAACACCATCCTCCTTAACCCTAAAATATATTTTTAATTCCTAAATACCAGTACCTACATTAATATACTTGTTTTATTATCTGTCATAGGTCCAGCAAAGTGGTGATCATCCCCCAACATGCTGTAATTTCCCAGTTGCTGTGTCAGGGGATTCTATGTATGTTTTTTCAGGGCAGAGTGGAGCCAAGATTACAAACAGTCTCTACCAGTTCTACTTCAAAGAGCGAAGGTAGTTAACAAACATTGTTGTCCATCCATCACTCCTTCATTCATTTATTTATCTTTCTATCTGCCTGGTAATTCATCTGTCATCTTTATATTTATCTATTTATCCATCCTTTCATCAGTACATTCATTCATCCATCCATTTATTCATCCATCTGTTAATTTATCCATCTATATTAATTCCTCCATCCATCAGCTCATTTATTCATTGATCCATTTTTTCATACATTCTTTCATTTATTCATTCATCTGATATCCATCTATCAATACATCTACCCTTCTGTGTTGAACAAACCGTTTTTCTTCATTACAATACAATACCTACATATTTTTAATATATGTGTGTGGAAAGATTCAGAAGTATAAATAAAAACATAGAAATTCTAACGAGATTTTACCATGAGCAGGTTGTGAGACTGATGCATTTTGCTTCCTCTTTCTTTTCAGACTAATGATAATACTAGATACCCCATTAGTCCCAAAGGACATAAACTGTAATTTAAAAAAAACATACATGGTGAAAATTTAACTAACCGTTATGCAAACTAAAAGCATTTTGAAAGTAAAGCTGTTTTTTATGGGTTGTTGTTGTCAGCGAATTTTGTTTACTAGATATATTTTGGTTTTATTTAATTTATTAATTTATTTGGAGAAGCAGACCAATAACTTTTATGTAACTACAGTACAACCCGTTCTTTGGGACATCCCTATCAAGGGCACATTTTTTTGGCCGCAAGGTAAGAGAAATATACAGTATCTTTTACACTACGGTCAGCCCATATTTAGGGGATATCCTTATAAGGGGACATTTTCTTAGTCGTGAAGGTTCTACTGTATTTATATTAATTAAGTAGAATAATTACTTTATAGTACTAGCATAACATTCAGCATACATTTGTATTCTAAAACCAGACGCACCATTTAGACGCACCATTTTATACTCCTGTGGGAATAGATAAAATTCCTTGCCAAAGGCCACAAGTAATATGAATAGTATGTGATTTGGACCACGAATTTATGGTTGAGAGCCCCAATTGCCACTGGCGTGTCAACCACATTGGGTGATTTTTCCACACCATTTGAAATTGGGTTGTCAATAAAAGATGACATTGGTGTCTCTTTCAGATGGAGAAAAATACCTTCAGATCATATTCTGAAGGGGTCACCAGCAGCACCACAACGTCGCTATGGACACATCATGGTGGCCCATGATCGGCACTTGTATGTGTTTGGTGGCGCAGCCGATAACACACAGCCCAGTGAATTATCATGGTATGTAACTACTAAACTCATTAAAATTCATTATCAGTTTTAATAATATTAAAAGTGAATTATTATTGTTTTTAAAATGATTAATTTATTGTACAAAAAAATACACATTGGGTTAACTAATGCTCTGTCTATACTGTCAAATTTTATGTGAGAAAAACATGTGACATGCCTAAATATGGTCATGATGACATCACATCATGACCATATATAGGCACATGATGACCATATATAGGCACATCATGACTATATATGGACATATAGTTTTTTGTCAAAGAAAATTTGATAATCTGGACAGCTAGATATTAATATTATTCTCTTTGCCAAAATTAACTAAGTACTACATTTTCAGCTAAAATATCGCTTTTTTATTATTATTATTATTATACTTTTTGTTAATAATTGCCATCCTCTCAGCTTTTTTTCATTTATCATAATATCCCATTTCATGTCCTAGTCAGATTATATTAGAACTAGAATACTTTTTTCAGTATGAAATCCAACCTGTGCATAAGATAAACATGGTATGTGAACATGGAAGACAGTTGCAAATACTTTGATTCGTAAACCATATAATATGCATACCATTCAACAATCTCCATTACTACAATTCCCAAGATGCTAAACATAGTATGCGTTTCTAATGATCAGCTCAGCGCTCTGCGATTATAACTGGAATATTAGAGCACGCATGATTTCTAATTTTGAATGGAGTCATCCAGAGGGCTTAGTAAATTCATAGGTCATTGAAGAGAATAAATTAATTAACAAATATTTATCATATAATTATGCTAGTTACTGTAGCATTGAATATATATTCTTGTATAATTTTCAGTTGAAAGCTATACTTTAGTTTAACGTAATTAAATTGAATTGAATTGGTTCCAATAAATATACATACAGATAAAATACAGTCATAAAAGGTCCAGGAACAGGAAAAATATTAAAACAGAGGTAAAAGTCTATACAAACAGGAGAAAAATATTGTTTCAATAACATTAAAATACTAAAGATGTCATAAGACAATTTTATTTCTAGAGGAGTCCTTAAATATAAAAATTATATTTATCTGAGTTATAATAATATGTTATTAATTTGTAGTGTCATTGTTAGTAAACAAAGCATTAATTATTTTGTGCATTGTTTGTTTTAGTATATTATTTATAAGGCATTGTTCACTGGAATTTTACCAGTGTTAATATTGATGATGTTAACGTCCCTAAATATGTCTACCCAAAGAATCATTGTATGAAGTAGCTCTGTGGTTTACATGTGTGGAGACTGCCACATGTATAACAGATCATTTTCAACAAGGATGAGTAGTATGAAGTGTAAATAGCACTGATATTGCTAAGTAAAGTTCATTAGAACAGATTTTGAACCTTATGGTAGCATTGATGATTCATTCATTAACATCATATCATTCGGATATATTCAGTACACTTTGACCTGGTAGTACATACAATTACATTAATTGTAAAACAAGACAAAATTATTAAAAAGGGACATTATAAACTTGGACATTGACTTCCTTAAGCTTTTAAGCTCTGTCTGTAATTTTATGTGACAAATGTGTGTAAATGTGCCTATATATATGGCCATGATGGTGTCATATTACATCCAAATATGGGCATATCACATTTTTGTCATATGAAATGTGATAGTGTAGACAGAGCATTAGTTTTTTTAATAGCCTCAATATAAACAATGAATAGACTTAATTATTATTATTAATGACGATTGCAGTAGTAGTAGTCCTACTATTTTACCCAGCAGTTTTGTGATGATTGGTGAGGGTACCCTTCAAACCTAACAATAACAATAGGCAAACTATAGCTTATAAAATATATATGAATATATACATGTATATAATCATGTACAATATATATGAATATACAATATGCATGATTATAGAATAATTTCTTATGGGTATAAAATAATGTCTGTACTATAGAGCTAAGAAAAATATATAATTTACTATATGAATTGCTTTACTTTCAATATTTAAGTTTGATTGAGAGATAATTAATTTGCTCCGTTCAAATGATCAAAATTTTTAGTGAATGTTATTTTCCAGACGGTATCAATTTATTAATAATTCACTTAACTTTTAAACTCATGGTTATTAAATAATGTCTGTGTACTATAGATCTAAGAAAAATATATAATTTACTGTATGAATTGCTTTACTTTCAATATTTAAGTTTGATTGAGAAATAACTAATTTGCTCCGTTCAAATGATGACAATTTTTATTGAATGTTATTTTCCAGACAGTATCGATTTATTGTTGCAGGACTGTTTAATTGTTAATAAACCAGGCACAATGTATGTTTACTTACTGCAACAACAATAGTAAGCAAACCAGATGAAAAAACTATTTTAGTATCTAATTAATTCAATTTAAATAAGTGCTCTTAGAACTTTTGATATAAATTGTAGTATTATTGTGATGTAATATTCGTCTACCACCTCTGCTTGCTTAGTCATTGTACCAGCATAACCCTGTAACTATTTATAAGCTTTTTTTTTCTTAGTAAGGAAGTAATTATTCTCCAAGCCTATTGCAGATAAGTCTCTGCCCTTTATAGTGTCATTCATACAACTTGTCTTTTTAAATTCACCTGGACAGTGCATTCCGAGTACATATCCCGCATCACAGCCTATTTAATGAAAGTGGGAAATAATTTCAAGAAGATTTAATACATCAAGTGTGAGCCCAACAAATACACAGAGGCCAGTTGATGAGAGTTCCACTTCAATGCACTTTAATGTACTAATAACTTGCTGTTTACAGCACAACTTCCAGGAATGATCGAATCTTCCTACTTTACATTAATTCCTAGGATCAATACTGAGTCTTTAACTAACCTATGAAACGCAAACTAAAAGCTCTCGGTAATTTGTCAGAGTTTAATATGCTGTTGATTTTGACTGGTGGTTTTTGCCTTTTATGGTAGTCTAAAGCCGGGAACTCAACTGCGTTGTATGATTGTTGTAGGGCGACTCCAACCCGCTCCCCATGAGCATTAGATGGCACAACTTCTGCAAGCGTCGTGGCAGTGCGTTCTCTGTAGAATCGCATCGTTGTGCGCAATGAATGCCCTGCTTAAGTCTGTAAAGAGTGCATTTTTTCAATGTAATCCACACACCCATGCCTGCTCACACTAATGGTACATGAAAATAGCTGTTAGGTTTATGATGGACTATTCAAAACAATGTCATATTTATGAGTGTGGGGTATTTGGTAGGGTTGGTGGTCGGTGATATTAAATGAAGTTGTGTGAATGTGGATGATATTAGATAATGGAGAGGAAAAGGTCAATTGGGAAGGTTTTTGATGTGAGCGATTATTATTTAGGAAAATCTGCTATGATTTTAAATTTTTTTTTTGCTCAGCGCATTTCCGGAGGAACATAAAGCTATCTTTATTGAATACCCAACACTTCCTTCTTAGATATGCTACTTACATCTGGCATTATATGCTAATTTCAATCAGAGTTGTAGCCACCAGCATGAAAAAGAAAACTAGTGAACTTAATAACATTATCCCTTTTTATTCTCACAGAATTTGCTAGTGGTGATAATAACAACATCGGTCATGATAAAATTGAAGACAGTGACACGAATCATATAATTTCTGATTACAGTTGTTTCATAAATAATAATCTTCCTATAAATTTAATTACTCCACGTCTTAATCTATACCTGAGATCTCATGCTATTCTTCATATTCCACACCTGAGGCATTTACCTGAGTTACTCACCTGGTGATTTTAATTAATATTGATTACCTTCCGTACTTTCTAGGAAGACACTCTGAGTCATTGTATCAATCCAATACCTATTTTGATTAGTGTTATAGTTCATCCAATTCTCCATTGAATTGGCCTCTGCATTGTGACATCATGTCTGTGCTTTCTCTATCACCATTCATAATTCAAAATCTTAAATTGTCATACATTAATTGTAGGCGGTAAAATCCAACCCTGGGTGACTAACCCAGAGGAAAGACTTTGACACTAGTTCGTATCAATTTTTTTCTTTTAATTGCTATTAATATGACATTTTAAATTCTGAGTTTAAAAAAGTCTGGCCAATTCTGAATTTATTCAAATAATGCAATAAATTGATTAAAATATTGATTGATTGAGAGACATAAAAACTATCTACAGTACTTTTGCTTTGGTTTTGCTACAAAAATATTGATCAACGTCACATGTGTGTTACAATTTATTATTTATTTATTTAAAAAAGTCATTATTTTATTCATATTTACTATTAAAAACAATTGATGAATGCATTTGCAGGCATTGGGATTTTTGACAATTAATGTATACTGTCAACTCTGATGTTTTAAGTTCACGAATTTGATCAATAGCTATTGTAATTTATTTTTTAGCTCCAATGAGGAGCTCCAGGAATACCCTGCTGATAATGTGTTTTTTTTCTGATTGACTGTGTTTTTTTCATGGATGATTGACTGCTTTTTTTGCAGTCAAAATAATGGCCTTGCCCAAAAATTGAACCAGGGACCTCTCACCTTAACCTACATTCATACCTCTAGACCATAGTTTCTGTCTCATACTCTAAGCTACATTCATGCCTCTGCACCAATGAGCCATAGTTACTATGTAATTTTGAAAGAGCTGTGGAGGAATACTCAACTGACTGATAGATCTTTTTAGCTGATTGATTAATAGATCTTTTTTCATTTTTAAAGAAAAGAAGAAGAAAAAAACAAAACAATCCAGGAATTGAACCAGCATTCACACCCTAAGCTACATTCATGCCTCTAGACTAACAAGCCATAGTTACTGTGTGGCTACGGTCACACTAGAGTCTCAAGCCTGGCTTGACTCACCGCGGGTGAGATTTCAAGCCAGGTTCGGAATTCTGGGTCGGTCACGCTACCTGAATTTAGTTGGATTGACCTCCAAATTAGGACAGTCGAAACAGGAAGTTAGAGCGCCGCCACAATCAAAATACCGGCCCCGCGCCCATCTTTACTTCCTTGGAATCGAATACGAACACATGCTGATCAATTCTTTGCTTTTTATTATTTCAATTTTACAACAAATTTGAGAGCACATTCAAAATGCACCCGACTGGTTAGGATAATCGATGTCAGATCATAGACCTATGATAATGGACAGTATATCGGATGATCTAGGCCTAGGCTCGGATGTAATGGCGATGCTAGTTTTCAGATTGATAAGTGCATTTATAAATGACAACTGATGATTGCGTCTTATTATTATATACACATGAAGAACTCGCGGGTTTTTTATTCAAGAACTTCTAAACGCAACAGCGTCATCTACTGTGATTGGTCGACAGCCGACGAGGAAATGTCAATCCCGGTCATGCCATGTTCAATCCAGGGTCAATCTGGGTGCTGAGCCGGGATCAAGATAGATAGATTGAGATCGAGGTCACGCCAGGCACGAGTCGATCCAGGTGCAGTCACATTATGAAAATCTCACCCGCGGTGAGTCAAGCCAGGCTTGAGACTCTAGTGTGACTGTAGCCTGTAATTTTTAAGGAGCTCTACGAATACTCAGCTGATTGATTGTTTGATTGATTAAATCTGTTTTGTATGGGTGGCCGTTAGGGCCAACACAGTCTACTGCCTCTATTATACTGCCCTCATCAGAGCTTTCGAGATTATGAGAATTTGTTTTTGGTCATATACATGTGTATAGGGACATGATTACGTTATGAATGACACTCATGTTTTGTATTTTTTTTTTTTTTTTACTGGATTAGGTGATGAGTGTCACTTGATTCTGATTTAGTTGTTTCTAAAAGTCATTATGAATGTTTTGTTTAAAGTGATGACACTAACTCATATTTTAAGCTGATGATCTCATTCTGCACATGACTGTATTAACAAAGGCCATAATTATGTCATTCACTAATAAGTAGTTTATTCAACTCATGTGGTTTGACCATAATTCAATGAATACTTATAGTACATATGTATTTAGTGTTTAAACTCTTCACCAAATAGCGCCATCTATGTTTGAATTGAGTGAAAGAGGATAGGCATAAATCTAATTGGTTATCAAGTAGGTTTTAATATCCTTTTAAATGTGCCTTTTGTCACATAATTCTTTGAAGCAAGTTGTGTTTTTCGCCATATTAAATAAGCATGTGATGTGATGAACAATGCCAATAGTTTGTGGTTCTTTCGTTTTTGTTTAAATATTCAGAGAAAAAGTGCACAACGGCGGTCAGAGGCAGCATTAATGCCTCTGAGGCATTTGGGGGAAAAAATTCAAAAATATAAACTGTTGGGCATATAGTGTACAGATAACATTTGTTGCTGGAGGTATTTTATCGAGACAGTTTTCATGGTCAGAGGCCCAAACATTTTTTTTTTTCAAGCCTGGTGTAGGAGCAATAACTTGAAAACCTCTCAGCATTATTTAGAAAAACATATTAGGATAGATATTGATTACTCATATCAAATGAGTAGATTACCACTCAATTAATATTCTTCTGAGACATACAGTAGTGAATGACTTTATAAAAATCAAATTTAATTTTTTTACTTACAATTTTTTTTTTCCCCTTATAGTTATGACATGGATTCTGAAACGTGGGAGGTTATTACTCCTTCATCTGACAGTCAGGTAAACAAATTAACCCATATTTAAAAAAAAAAATATTCTCCACTGATTTGATATGTTAGAATCGTTGATTTCCATTGACATTAAATGGATAAAATGCATTGTGACATTTATACAAATGACGTGTCACCCTTTTTTTGATACCTAGAAATGATGTTTCTCTGTAAAACAATGAATTAATGATGTTGATTACTCTTAAAGGATACATTTATATGGGGTGATTTGTGAATTTCTTTGCTTACATTTTGTAGAAGCCGAGCGGTCGTGTATTTCATGCTGCTAGTGTCATCTGTAATGCTTCCTACGTATTTGGAGGCACCGTAGATAACAACGTGAGGAGCGCTGAGATGTACAGGTTTCAGGTTAGTTGAATAAAAAATAATATTATTTATCATTTTTTAATGTTAATATGTCAATATAGGTTATTTTGCCAAGACTTCAGGTGCTTCACATTTATTAACATTCTTATAAAATTAATTAGTGTTGATAATAAACATTAATGCTAATCCAAGATATTACTTCTTAAGGTTAGTGACCTTTAGTACACTTAGAAAATTTCATGTGTCTCTACTCCAGTTTTTGCTTCACATGCATTTTTGCCTTTTGCTTAACCTCTTCAATCCATTTGTTTTTATTCACTATTTTAATGTTTAACAATGGAAGTAAATGGATGAAATGGCTATAGTATAGAGGTAACTTGTTAGTTAGGATTTAAAACTAACCAATGTGAAAGTGTAAGGCTTTTAAAGAATGTTTAGTTTTGAATTTTCATTGTTTTTCTTATAGTTTGCCTCAAGGCCAAGATGTACATTAAAAGATGACTTTGGAAAGTTGTTGCTAAGCCAGCAATTCACAGATATTGAATTCATAGTTGGTGAAGTAAGTAGAACTCCTACTCGAAGTATGCTTTTTTATTATATAGTTTTTTGGAGTTTTTTTCCTGGTGATCCTATTAGTATTAAACTATTGTTATGCTTTATGTACTCTGCCATGGTTTTCTAGTCCTATTCAGTATACTTTTATATTGGATCTTTGTTTAACATTTGAACGTCTTGAACATTTTGATAATAAATCTTCATTTTCCACTTTTATCTATTCCAACTAGGAAGCTGTTTCTTGCCCGAGTCACGCTGCTATTATTGCCGGTCGTTGCCGGTACCTGAAGAATAAAATGGAACAGGCCAGGGATATTCAGAATCAGCAGGCAGAAAAAGTATGCAATAATCAATGTATTAAAAGTTTATTGTTAATAAACATATCGTGTATTCATAAATGAAAAAAAAACAGCACTTTTGTATTGTATGTTAATTTACTGACATCCTGGCTTGTTCTAAAAATATTGCTTAGCTGTTAAGGGAAAGATACATGTATGCAATGTTTTATATATAATTATTGTGATTGAACTCTTCAGTAAGGGCTATATAAATAGGAAAAAATATACATAATTACGATAACATGTGTGGTTGGCTGTTCTTGAAGAATACATATTTTTTTTATAAAATAGAAATAAAAAAAAAAATTAAACAAAAAAGAAATTTAACATGATTGGTAATTTAAAAAGGATAGGATGGTCGTACGACTGTAGTCTGAAGAATCAAACTCCACTCTTTGTGAGCTCTTGGTGACGTGTCGCCGTCGTCTGCTGATTATTGGCAGTCTAAACGGATCGTCAATAAAAACAATCTGTTGCATTCCTGTTGCGTTCTCCTTGGAATTGCGTCAATGACTTTACTATTGCTATTGATAATATTCTATAATCAGAACCTTCTACAATAAGTCACACAGTTTATTTTAATAGTTAATATGCTCTCCTTTGTCTTAGGCTTCAGATGATGAAGCTGCCGGAGGTGAGGAGAAACAAGAGGCTAGTGGGGGGAAGAAGGTGTCCAAGAAGCTTCTGCAAGTGTTCATACCAAATGCTAAGCCTGAGGCTTTCAAGTTAATTCTGTGGTTTATTTATACTGACAAAGTAGACCGCAAGCCTGAAGGTGAGTTGCATTCACTCCTCTATTTTTTCTTTGTGTTACTTATGTTTCTATTCACTCCAGCTAGCTGTGGGCTCCCCTCCATCCTATCATAACGTCTCTTCACCCACCCTTGTCCCCATACCATTTCCCCCTCCCTTTCTTTGTTTTTCTTTTTGGTATTCCTCTGTCTTTAATTTAGCTCCTCTCCCTATTCCTATGCAGCCTGATTTTCTTCACAATTAATCAACATCTAATTTTACATTGGTTTTTTTTTTGTAGGATTTGAAGATAAACCCACATTGTTTGTCCTGCTTATCATGGATGTATATAAGTTAGCTTTAGAGGTAAGTTCAATTAATGAAATTGTGTAAGTTATGAATTACTTTTAAAAATTTTGTTTATATTGTCAGTTGACATAATTATCATCATCATTTTCATCATCATAATCAATGTCAATATCATCATCATCCTTTTCATTATAGACATAAAGACAAAATGCATGGTTGATGACAGTGGTGATCCCAGCAGAGTGGGGCAGGGGAATTTCCCTTATCAGACAGGGCTGGTATGATGCCACAAACAAGGTTGTCGGGCCAATAATATTAATATACCTATCCAAAAAACATAAAGCAATTTTCTGGAATTATCACTGTGTGTAAGTTGTGGTTGTTCATGAACCCTTGACTGATTAACCCAGATTTCCAGATGTTACTGTACTTAGCAGGAAACACTATTTTTGACCTTGTACATTCATAACCATCATGATCATCATCATTATTTAAATTTATTTTAATTCATATAAAACTCAACAGCTTAATGTCTTAATTAAGAACAGGAAAAGTAAAATATTTTCTTTTATTGTTATTTCTTTTTTGTGAGCTTAGTTCAGTCTACCGAGACTGGAGCAGATGTGTGTTCAGTACCTGGAGGTATCAATAGGCCTGGATAATGTCCTGTCTGTTCTTCAGTATTCCCATGAGCTTCAGTTGGACTATATCAAAGTAAGTTACCAGACCGTCAATGGTTTTTACACAAGGGGGGAAAATTGCACCCATTTTGTGTGCACTGAACCATGAAGTTCAATGTTTACCAGGGATCAGCTTCAATTAGAAAATAAATTTTAATTATTGAGAGGCAGCAAATTACGTATGTGTTTAGTTGATGGGAGATTTTTTTAGGCATTCCCAGAATTAAAGCATAGAGTAGCATGCTGGGTTTAAGTAGTAGTCCCACAAGTTAAATTTCAAGTATTGTAAAGCCTGCATTATTACCTTAATGTGGACACTGTAAACAGACTAAGACTTACATCCTGCATTGTTTTGCTGTAACTCGCAACAAGGTCTTAAAATAAACTGCTGTACACCCAGGGGTCCCAAACTGGTGAAGCCACTGTAGTGGCTTCACAAGCAAGTAGTGTATGTAGTGGCTTCATAAGCAATCTTAACATCTTATTATATTTTGCTGCCTGTGTTCATACCCATTTCCAGTTAACTTCATCAAGGCAGTAATACAGTAGTAAAACCATTCAAAATTTATGGGAGTGGGTTGTTTTCCGAGAGATAGTATTTCTTGATCACAAGTGTGTGGAAACCGTGGAGATTTCCAGCAGACTTCGCAACAAATTTCAAGTCATTTTGTGAGTTTGATCAATATATTGAATTGAATTGAATTGTGGGCACAGCTAGTGTATCATTGGTCCCACAGAATGATTACAGTATCTATTTCTTGTGGTTTATTTGTTAAAGTAATGCTATAATTGACCAAGTTCACTTAAGATTAGCTGAGTTAGACAATTTGTATATTAATCTATCCTCTCCTATCAATTGCAGTCTTTCTCCCTTGTGATATATGCATTAATATTTGTGCATCATTTATGTTTTTCCTTCTAGGAATTTTGTTTATTTTTCGTGACTAAAGAGAGCAATTACAATTCGATTGTAATGAGTAATGAGTTTGAGCAGCTGTCTCAGCCAATAATGGTTCTAGTTGTGAGGAGGAAACAACAGTCACTTACCAAAAGAATCTTAGAAAAACAGGAGTTTGACAACAACAGTAAGTTTTAAGAAAAGATAAAGATAATTCACAGTAGGCCTACAATAATATATAAGGAAAAATGCTAAGTAGAAGAAAATTTACCATTCTGCTGGGCAAGATGAAATGTACATGAAATTAATTTATGTCCACAAAATATACTTTATGAAGATAATAGCAGGAGCTATGACAATTTCTATGCTTTCTATCACTGTTATATTCCACCTTTGAAACCCAGACACATAATGTTTCTGAAGTGAATATAGGAAAATCTAAGATTTATTCTGAGTAAGAATTTTGACGTTTAACATACAAACGCAGCATCTATGATGCGGTTTCTTTGGCAATGTCATGTTTAATCACATGCTCACCAGTGGCTATTTCCCATATGTGAAATGTAAACTGAATGTTTCGATTTATTACCTCATAGCGAGTAGGAATCTGTCAGTGAGGCACATGTCATTCAATATTCTCATAAATCTTGGTTAATAAATAATAAAGTGCTCAGTCAGTGTTGATACTTACATTCAAGTAAAATAATGTTGGTCTGTGCCAATGATTGATCATAATTCTATGTATGGAAGGATCCTTGTGTATGAGTAACTATGAGATGACCATAGATCTATTAAACAACTAGAGTGCTAACAAGATGGCGAAGCAATGCGGAGTTATGTATGTGTACCATCCAAGATGGCCGTCGTAGTAAAGCGCCACCTTCAGCTTGGTATACATATCATTACCATAATTAAGCCCTCTGACTGATTATTATTTCAAATTATGATAATGAGTAATGGTAATGACAAATTATTAAACTATCGTAGCCAGAACGAGGCCAAGTGGAGCATCTTATTCAAAAATAAAGTACAAAAGAATGAAAATTAAAATCTGTACATTATACCCATACACCAAACGCTCGAGTTTCAAACATACGAGTAACTAGCTGTACTGAACTTTCTGTGTAAATTGAGGGCTCAATTGCAAATGATGATGAAATTTGATTGGCTAAATCTATGGCAGCCATCTTGGATGGTACACACACACAGCTCTGCGTATTTCGAACATTGAATACATTGCAGTTAGCGCTCTAGTATTCTTATTATATCTTTATGGAGATGACAGATTCTTCAGTAGTATAATCTAAAGGTGTGTCCACATTATCAAGTTTTCTATGACTAATTGCTCCACTTCCTAAGCTTCATAATGAGCATTGTTTAATCTTGACGAGTGATTATAATTATTCTTATACATGATTTACATAACTGTATTTTATATATATATTAAATTAACAGTTTTTATAATAATATTGATTGCAGTATTTGGCTACTATATACCATCAAAGTCAACTTATTAATAAATAATACTTTATAAAAATTCAGATAATATAAATAAGTGTTTATTTAATTATCTTTACCTTTGACATACTGTAGACATGTGCAGTTAAAACTACATGAGGGTGTATTGTCTTTATAAGTAGTATTATGATTACCAATACAGTACTTCAACACTCAGCATTCTCTTGTATTGTCCAGGTATGACCACTCTAGCCCAGGATATGATGACTTTCATGAAGAGTATGACAGGTAAAGAATATTGTGACATTACCCTGATGCTGGATGATAACACCGCTTTCAAGGCCCATAAGGCAATCCTAGCAGCGAGGAGTAGCTACTTTGAGGCAATGTTCAGATCATTCATGCCAGAAGATGGTAAAGTCAAGGTAAGGGTGGGGTGATGGTGGTGGGTAAGAGGTGGGGATAATTGTGGGGTGATTATGATGGCAGCAGCAGATACAGAGGGGATGATGATTATTACAATGGCTAGACAGTGTTGAAAATCTGACAAGGTTGTTGTTGATGTGTTTAATGATGATGATGATGATGATGAAAATGGTGATGATTATGGTGGTGACAAGAAGTATTTTGAAAATGATAACAGTGGTGATTGGTGATAATGATTATGATGGATGACAGGGTTATGATGTAGATGACAACATTAGTGATGATAGGTGGCAGTGGGGTCAACGATTGCAGCGGTGACAAAGATGAGAAGAAGAATGATAATGTGGATGTTAACAATAATGATGATGGTAAGATGTTAATGAGTGATGGTGGTAGTGGTGATGTTTGTTGTTGTTGTGATAATGGTGATAGTAAGAACACCTCTGTATATTCTGACTAGTACAAATATGTTAGCTCTTTAATTAATGTTGCTTTACCTATGTTTTATATAGATGACGATAGGCGAGACAACACCCACACCACAGGCACTGGAGTCCCTTCTTGATTACATCTATCATGGCTGTGTCACCATGCCTCCAGAAAACTCATTGTATCCTTTTACCATCACTATATTCATATAATTATATTTAATTTCTATACTTTATATTACAGTTATGTGATATCTGTAAATAGGATGAAATGGATACATGCATTTTATAAATACTATTTGGGGGTGGAGGGGGCACAATGGTCTCAGAATAGATAAGTGAGTAGCACATAACTGATTTGCGTTGAAAATTTTAAAATTTAACGGCAAAAACAGGGGGTGGGGGCACGCCCTACTGGATCCACCCCTGTTTATTGCACAAGTTAAGCATCGCGATAATAGTATGAACCACATACAGACCTTGGCATTATTCGCCATATATATCAGACATTGATTAGTAGAAAATTTAAGAATTTTATGTCCAAAGAATACTTTAGGCCTGGTTTTCATAAAATCGCTAGACTGTTTTGTATTCACTGCAATGGTTACTGCACTCCAATCGAAATATTTTCCCAATTTTTTCTCAAGTGTTATTAAAATTATTTTATTGTCCTGCCATAATTTTATATTTCTGACATTATTTATATATTTTACTTTTGAATGCACAAAACTTGTGACTGTTACTAATTTTTAAAGTAAAGTTATTATATGATTATACTTTATTGCATGGTCTTTCCTTAGTCCAAACATTCAGATATTTATTTTCAGCACCGTATTACTTTGGATTTACTAACACACGTCTACAGGCATTCTGCAAGGAGAATCTGGAGATGAACATCTCCGAGTTGAATGTGGTACAGATTCTGGAAGCCGCAGACAAAATCGGGGCTAAAGATATGAAGGATCACGCCCTCAAACTTATTGTGAGAAACTTTACAAAGGTGAAAAGATGTCTTTTTATTTGATGTAGATACATTTTGTAAAGGAGAAAAATCTTATCCAGTGAAATAAATATAGTTTAAATATTGATGAATGTTCATTTTGCTATTTTTGTTTTCCATTAGGTTGCTAAGTCTCCAAGAATGAAAGACCTCAACCGGGCTTTGTTACTGGACATTATTGACTCTTTAGCCAAACACATGGACATGATGAAACAGAGTAAAAAGAGTGGACACGAGGGATTCAGCTGGGACAGTGGACGCAGTGACCGCTATGGCAGCTTCCAGGATTACTAACTATAAGGACAAGTTGTAGTAGTTAACTTATGAAGTGTAATGTATGAAAAAAATTAGTTGGTGCTTTTAAATATTTACCCCTTTTTATCCTCCATCCTTTTCCCACTTCCACATGGAGGAACTCCCTCTAATTTATTTGTCTACTTGTTTTTGTATGAAATCAAATAGTATGAAATATGTGCAATGTTTTTTTATATATTCATTTTAAGCTTATTTTCAACATTTTTGTAATATTGCAATTGTGACAAGTACAGTAATAATTCCTACACTTGACCAAAAAGAGGGCTGGATTTATTGATTTAACAATCATCTTAGTGCAAATAGAGACAAAAAGAACAATTATATAATGCCGTAGATGAAGGGCATTCTACATATGAGAATGTAATAGATGTAAGAGATATAATAATAATGAAAACACATAAATTGATTTCTATGTTTTGAGAAAATAGCCACAATTCTGAAAGTTGTTTTGGATTTAAGCTGTTTTATATTAAATATTTCTTTTAGTAAATTGATTAACAAATTAGCTAATTGATTGACTGAATATTTAATTAGTATATTGCAGGTCTGTAAAGAAAATTGTTTTTTTTTTTTATTTGGGATATGAAATATACCCAAAATTTTAGCTGTAAAATAAAGTTTTTTTTCTATGCAACAATGCCCTGTCAAACTAATGAGTAAAAAAATACAATGTTATGTTCAACATTGATAATGGTATAGAGTGATTGGCAGTGTATTGTAACGGTTTTGCTAAGTTCTTACCATCTCTCGTTATGTTTATGATTAAACTGATATTGGTTTAATTGGTATTGCATTTTAGCTGATTGCATTAAGAATCTTAATTGATGTCTCTTTGTGTTTATGTTACAAAACATGAAAAAATCAAGGGGTATAGAAATGCAAGAGGTCTGACTTGGGGTTTCGTTGAAACGCAATCCTATCTCAAAAAAGTACTATCACAAACTGGAGAGTGTCCTTCAAAAGAAAAAAGTGTTCGTAAATAGGGCGCCACCAATCTTGTCTTAGTACCTTTTAAAACATTTCATTGCATGCATCCAAAATCAGGCCAGTCGGACCTCTTGCAATTGTATACTCTTTTATTAAACTAACAATGGTTTAATTGGTATTGGACCGTCAGTGATTGGTTCAAATTTTAATTAGTGTCCATGTTTACATTCCAATGGATGATTAATTGATAGTTGTTCAATTGGTTGATTCTTAATCAGTTTAAAATCAGTTTATTTAATTGGTATTACATTTTAGCTGAAATGTATGTGTTGTTCTTTTCTGAATGTATTGAATAATTCAATTCAATTTATGCCTACCGTAAATGCTCGAATAGGCGCCGCGGCTCTTATAAAATTTTTGGTGGCTTCAGTGCGGCCCTTATTGAAGAACAGCACTTATTTGAGAGCGGCACTTATAAAAAAAATATTGACGTGGCGTTTCCCTTGCCTGTTTCCATGTTACCTATTTCACGTTTTCCCGTAGTTCGGTATGCCTATCATCGGTCCCATCATCGTAAACAAACGTTTATAAGAAATGCTTGTGTCTTCATTGTGTTATTTATTCATTTTAACACTGTATTCATTGAATTTAAAACCCTGTTTCGTTACACACAGGGTAATATTATATACTTTAGATTAAGCGTTGCAGAGCTTATTCGAGAGCGGCGCTTAACGAAAAAAATCGTTTTTGAGAGCGGTGCTTATTCAAGCATTTATGGTATTTATATGTTCTGGAATTACGATTGCTTACAATATAAATCAATGGTATTGACATGCTTCTGTTTAAAAGATATAAATTGAATCATGTAGTTTAATATTCATTGTATCAACGTTTGACTACTTATTAGTTTTAGCCGTGTTTTAAATTTGTACTGTATTGTCTGGTTGCACCACTACGTAGTGTGTACTACTGTTGGAAACATAATAAACCTGAAATCTGACTAGTTCAAACCCTTTTCTATAGTACTATAATGTGTACTATAGCTTGGAATACCGATATACAGTTACAGACATAGCATATGGGCACTTTGTACGCTTCTTTGTATGTACTGGTCCAAATCATATTCTATGTTTTTTGTTTAGGATGGATTTATTTAGTGTAAATGCCAAGGATAACCCAAAAAAGTCTGAAAAACGCTAATTTACCAGGTTGTCCTGGTGGTGATTGGGCAGTACACCGGGAGGCAATCTCCTACTCATCCGAAGAGTGTACTATGTTCTTTGACGTTCGTGTGGGCCATAATGCACACAGGACCAACGAAAGCCCTCCAGCTGAAATACAAGGAGAGCAGCGATGGTGATTGAACCGGGGATGATGATCGCTACAGTTTAGTGCACACACAGTGGCTGTTCTTTGAGAAATGAATTAATAGTTACAACACATTTAAGATATTTGTTTTATAATCATGATTTCAGTGATTATTTTACCTAATCTTTATGAAGGTTGGTGAATAAATCCTTAAGCTCATTTAGAATCACTGTCTCAGAACGCTTACTCATTTTGTGTGGCGCTTTTGAATTCACAACTAAAACATTACACATCACAATTTTATTATTTTGATGTTTTATGTGCCTACTTTGCAGATGTGCAAATGTATTTACTGGTATGCACAAAACTGTTCTTGCATTGTGTTTAGGACAATAAATAATAACTAGATTTGCACACTGTAGGTGCTTATTTGAAATCACAATATATTCTCTTTTTATTTGGAAACAAGGTTCATAATTATTACAAGTAAACTTAAAATAGAAAAATCAGTATCCACAAAGTTCATCATAATGGTATCCTGGATTAAAAAAGCACTGTTCTAACCTCTTCTATGGTTCATGCATTATCAAAATTGAATGACCCAAACTAAACCAAGAAATAAAAAATTAAACCGAGCAATATATATCAGCATTCACATGAAAACGAAAACAAATTTACATTATTGCCTCAGATGTCATCCATTGCAATCTAATTTTTAAATATTGTTACTTGTCTTGGTTATATCATAAGCCTGTATGAAACAGCAATTCGGGAAATTGTCAAATTGTAGACGTATTGCGTCAATTTTTTCGACAAGAAATCCGACTTTATATAGCGCCCCCTAAATTCACCTGAACGCGGACGGCGGGAGCAGAGCCGGTGATGCGTTACACCAGTTACACACAGAGCAGGCACAACACCGTCTGTCAACAATCAGTGTTTTGGAGGAGATATGGCGAATGACAAGATAGAAGAGATTTCCAGTATGGTATGTTTTCTAAATTTCGAAGTACATTTTGTTGGAGGTTGATTCATGCTGCATTCATTTAAATGTTGTATCAGTGTTGGCTTATTGACAATTTCCTGTCATGGAGCAGGACTAAGCCTAGGCCTTCTTGATGCTAGGAATAGGGCCTGATTAACTAGCTTAAGTCGGCTAGGCCCAGGTAGAGCTACTACTGTAAGCCTAGGCCTAGTCCTGAGGCCATGAATCTAGTAGGAAGGCCTGATATGATCGTGATATAATCTTATGGTATAATTAATTTGATAGGCTTTAAGTATATCAATAGTCAATGTTGTAAACAGTTTGTGCATTTTGCTTATTTTTGAGACATCGATGTTGTTTCATACATAGGGCCTACTGTGCATGTATAATACTATTATTAGGCCTATATGACTATGCCATATTCAAAACTACTCGAGGTTTCTCTCATCAATTGTCATAAAATGTGACATCATCATCATCATCATCATTAATTTATAGTCTATTATTCCATGCACAGGGTTCGAAATAACTCTGGTCCGCCCGCCAATGGCTAGTAAAATACATGGCGGACCTGTTAATTATCCCAATAACAAGTCCACATGACCAGTTAAAATTTTAATGAAAGTCTGACAAAATACCTAAAGTTTTACTCATTCACCTCTTAACGATGTCTTTACAAAATATTTCACACAGATGTCAACAAGATCGCTACTTTCTGTTTATTGTCAGCTATGAACAGCCTTGGGCTCAGTACAGATGAACATCACACAGTAGCTAGGCCATGGAGGAATCCATGGCTAGACGTACAGAGGGAAATCACCTTCTCCGCATGTTACAGCGACAAGGAGAATTAGATTTCCGTCTGTGTGTGCACCGTGAAGTTAAAACATCATGTATCCATCCCACAATGCAATGTGGGACAAAAGTTAATAAACGCAACGAAAGCATAGTCCCAATAGCGTTGTCATGGAGATTGTCTATTAATTAAAATGACACACCAGTAAAATGTTAGATAAAGTGATAGTTACGCCTTCCATTGTTTTAATAAAGTGCATTATCGCCTTATGAATACTTAAAAATTGATTGTAATCAACCTGAAGTGAAAAAGGAATTGTTTCTACGATGGCTCTTTTTCAGTAGATGTTTAATTCGGATTTGGTATGTCATTAGATTCATATATCAGTCTACATGTAAATTACACTCACATTCCCCAAAAACATTGCTAATTACGGAGGAAATTTGCAGAGAATGACATTTAAATTTGAATAAGATTTATTTTAGATTTGACTCTAAAACAAAACCATGAGGGTTTCTTATTTATTTTAATAAATTTGTTTAATTACCGTAAAAATTCAGCAAGCTGTCACGCACTATGAAAGTTTGGGCGATCTGACGTCATGACAGCCAAGCACATTGGATTTTTGCCCACCCACATGACCCCACGAAATATATTAACCAATTAGCGGGCAGAGTTTAGGAGGCGCAACCTGATATTTACAATGCATTTCGCATCGTGACCGCGAAGAATGTGTTGTGTTTACAGTTTAGAAAAAAATGTCAGACCGAAAATGGACGTAAAAACAATATAAAAGCATTCATTTTATTGGTACAGTAATTCAATTTGCTGTGCACTACAGCTAAACAACAGGTACTGTACGTATTATATGTTAAATAATATGTTAACTTTTCGTAGGCTACTCATACCGAATTCACTGACTGGGCTATGCTAAGCCTATATCAGCGTCTAGGCTAGGCCCTAACTGGTCTACCTTATTCGGAAAGGATTCAATAGAAATGTTTCACAAACCGATCTTTCCGGAAAACCAAGCATCGTACCGAACATCGTATTGTGTGCAC
>NW_022716884.1:176047-202553 GCF_011630105.1 Anneissia japonica
ACAGAGACAACAGAACAATTTTTCTGTATCTGTCAGTGTTACTTCATCAGTGATGGCCTGCATGATTAGCATGTCACAAATATGGTATTTGGGCCTTTCGAAGTTGGCAAGATAGTGGCTAGTGAAAGGGATTGAGGACCAGTAAAAATATTAGTGTTCTGGTCCACTTGGCTAGTTAAAAAAAACCTTAAGGGAAACCCATGCATGCAAGCATGAGTTAGACTGTACTTGTATTGGCAGCTTTCCATTCTGCACGATTCAGTGCAAGCTCTTTTACATTTATTTTGTACATTTTGTTGGAGGTTGATTCATGCTGCATTCATTTAAATGTTGTATCATTATTATGTATTATTGGCTAATTGACAATTTCCTGTCGTGGAGTTGATGCGGTCCGTTGATGCTAGGCCTAGCTAGGGCCTGATTAACTAGCTTAAGTCGGCTAGGCCTAGGCTAGGCTTAAGTATATCAATAATCAATGTTGTGAACAGTTTGTGCATTTTGCTTATTTTGATGCTGTTTCATACATAGCGCTGTGCATGTATTAGGCCTAGGCTATGGCTATACCATATTCAAAACTACTCGAGGTTTCTTTCATCAATTGTCATAAAATGTGACATCATCATCATCATCCTCATTAATTTATAGTCTATTTTTATTCCATGCAAGCATGGGTTAGAATGTACTTGTAATGGCAGCTTTCCATTCTGCACGATTCTGTGCAAGCTCTTTTTTCAATCCCTTTGCACGAAGGTCATCTCTAATGACGTGAGCCCAGTTTTTTTGCAGGGTCTTTAATTTATTTATTGATACTAATTAAATTATTAGATTATGATTTAACATATGTATTTTTTGGGAGTTGTACAGCAATTCCAAAATCAGAAAATTTGCAAGTGAGTGTGCCAAATTGTGATGTAACTTAAGGTCTGTGCAGGGAATGTATCATTTGCACAAAAATTTGGCCTAGAAATCCATACTTGCATTTCAGAAAATAAGGCCCAATTTCCACACAGATTTTTGCCAAATCTTATACACTAATAATAATTCTGTGCACATATTTATTTTCCTGGCGATTTTCCACGCAAATTTGAGCTGGTTTTTGAGGTATCATCCACGCAATTAAAAAACTTTACAGTATGGTGTGTACAGTATGTGTGTGGAACACGATCGGTAGCTGCCGTGGAAAATATAAGAATAAAAAGAGGTCCTAGGCTTTTGACCGATTTTTCATTTGTTCATCCAATACTTTATGTCAATTTCTGTATTTTTTTAGTTGTCTATTTCTGTATTTTTTATATTCTAACACTTGTTAATCATATGCAATTCAGCCATGTGCTGCATACACGTTACTGGAAGATTGAATAAATATAGAGTACCTCAATGTAAGTCATCATCATCCTATTAAAGGTTTAAATTTTTTTTTGACAGACTAAGACCCCAAACTACATAATTGTTAATTTCACACCCCACCACATCCCACTCCTCACGTGACACCTAGTTTCGATCCCAGCATATCTACATGACCCCCACGTTTCTACATATCCCCGTCACACTGGTCACATAGCTTCCCTTCAACAGAAGAATAAAATACAGTAGTAAAATACAGTTGTATCAAAAAGTGCAAATCGATTAAAATGTGCACGACCTGGACAATTTGCAAATTGTCTGTGCGATTTAAAACTGTGTGACAATCCCCTTGCACAGATTGCAAACTGTGCAGAATCTTGTACAGTTTTTAAATTGACATCAAAAGTCGATGTGAGGTAAAAGAAACGGTACAGAACACGTCCTTATAGGCCTAGATTGGATTTATCCATTTCGTAACATTGTAACACAGTACATTATTATTAGCCGTGGATATTGTTCCGACAATCACTTAGAGGTAAGTAAATCAGAGGTGTTGATTGGTGGAGCTGGCGTGAATAATATCTGTAGTGTACATTTTTCAGTTCAGTTATTAAGGAAGGCCTAGGCTAGAATTAGCTAAAAGGTAAGGTTAGGTCTACAGTATAATTACAATAATTATAATTGAAAATTTAATTATTTAATATAATTACATTTCAGGAAGGCGAATATCAGTGGTTATTACAAGAAGAGGTCCACAGGGTGTTAAAGGAACTCAAAGAAATGCTTCATGTAAGTCAGTCCATTGTGGAATTAAAATATTAAAAAGATTTTTTAATAAATTTAAGATACTCCCCTTTTATTTTTAGCTAAATTGTTAGATTTAGATGTGAATTGTATGTACAGTACAAAACTTGTATTTAATAAGTTTGAATATTGCTCTTGTATTCTACCAGACCTAATGCCAGTTCATTTTGTATTTACTGTAAGGGTAGCAAATGTTTCAAGATGGCAGATGCCACATCCAACAGATGGGATTGTTGCTCCATTGGTAACACATTGTCAGTTAACTTCAGGCACAGAATTTTTAATTAAATAGTGGATGCATGCAAACATCATAAATTTGCATGAGATATGTTAGTTACCAAGAGGTTTTTGCTTACCGGTTGGCAGGGGGAGGAGGGAGAGACCAGATTTCCTTTATCACAGAAATTTAAATAAGTGGCAAGGCAACAGTTGTGGTGGTAACTGTGGTATTGGTGGCAGACATAAAATATGTTTTCATCATCTCTATAACAGTAGTGAATAACATACACAATATGTAAAATTCAGGTTTCAGATTAATAATAATACTACACAGACAGGTTAATTTAATCCACAACAATACACAAAGCTACCATCAAATAAGCTTACAACCAATCACACAGTAGAGATTTTATAATAATAAGCAGGTGTTGAAGGATATAACGTTTTTATGCGAGCCAACAACAAATTTCACATCATCATGGACAGCTTTTTAAATGCAATTATTTTATATATTCATTTATTTTAATAATTGTTGTGATTGATAAAAATAGTTTAATATTTGAATTGTTTAATGGCTTATGAATCCAACTTTGAATTGAAAATTAGAATAAGTATTTTTCCCTTGCAGTTAACAATGCATTATTATTAAGGAGTTACAATATATTATCCTTTATTCATAAAAGAATATTCCAGTAACTTGAATGGTGGATGTGGATATATTTTTCTCAATTTACTATCACTAGTAGAAGTATTTCTTCCATACTGAATTAATATCATGTTAATACTTATGAATTATGCTTAGCAAGTTGTTAATGTATTTTTTGTCATTTTCAATTTGATCGTCTTTAATTGTTTTATTTTCTTTTCAAACAGGAATGTGGAAAGAGGTTTAGGACACAAGCCACAGGTAAACTTAAACTCTTTTCATTATTATGTTTTTTTTCCCCTAAAAGTCAATAAAAAATACCTTGTGTTAACTAGCTTTTTTAAACCAATATGTGAACATTGTCAGAAGTTGATAATAACACCACTTGAACCTAAGAGATGGCACTTAACATTGAGATTCTTGACGCTTGTAGAACTAAATGAATTTACCATCTGTTCATACTTGGGGAAGAGTATTATAGACCAATATGGTAAAGGGTACTATAAATAATATAATATAATAAAATAGTAAGTAATAATAATGATCATATGGCCAAACAATGTTGACCATATGTTGCTCATGTACTGTATAGTAGGAAATAGGTCAGTTGGTCATGATTTTGTCTTACTAAATTTGCAACTTCATTTTAGGTCAAAAGTTTAGAGTTCATACAATAACCAATGTCGAAATATTGAATCCCGACACGATACAGTGACCACCTACTGTATCACTCAGCCAATGAATTTTCATTGGTAAAATGGTAACATGGCTTAAATCCAAGTTTTAGGTATTACAAGGTAACTTGAATTAAACTTTGAAATGTGCATTTTAAATTTCAAGTATCTGAATCTAAAAGATAAATATATAAATTATAATACAGTATAATTAAAAATCATTCTTTATTGTGAAACCAGTTTTTTAAAAACAATGTTTCAACAAATAATCATTTAGTGTCAAAATAAAGTTGTTGGAATGTGCATTTTTTCCCTTGTTTACAGTGCAATACCTTGATCTTCCTAAGATCTGCTTCATTGTTTACCATACAGTAGATCAAATTACAAGTGAAAATATTTGTTTTTATATCCTATTTTATACCCACAGTGGATAACATTTTTAATAGAGTACTATGTACTTTGGAATCATCGTTTGTTTGTTTTCTTATCATATCTTGCTTGTCCCAAAGGTCATGATGTCGATCCTGTATTCTATAGCAATGGTAGGGTTCATAGCATTTTAAATTCCAATACCTTGTTTGAAATGATTGTAAATGCTTGCATAGAAAACCATCTATCACACTTTGGTATTATATTATTTATTGTACCATGCAATTTTTTGACAGTTTTCTAAAAATTAACTTTTCATTAAATTTTACCATCATACAAATATGCTCTTTTTTTCTATTGCTTGTTGTGGCACGTCTTCACCATCAAACTAAATCTGTACCTTCCAATGCAATGAAAGCTACAAAGATATAAATTTTATAATTAACTTAAAAGTAAACCAGTATGATATACAGTACACCTCTCCTCCGTAAGCTAAAGGGTCTGTCACTAAACAAACTAGAATAAGAAGTCTGACAGGGAAGATTGCAGATTGTGTGTCTTCTAGCCTTCAAGGCAGCCTCGCTGCACTATACTTGTATTTGATGATATACTTAGTGCCGTAAATGAAATTAATTCTAGATAGCCATCCCTACAAACAAACACCCTAATGAGAACACTACCCATAAACCCTTAATGTTACCATCAGCACTTGATAACAAGCATAATTCAGTCAATACAACTTCTACTAATCCAAAATGTGGAAATGGAATTTTAATTTCTTTGCCCTCAAATCTCCTCTATTTATTAATACCGTTCATTAATCGTATTATTATAAACTACTAACCCTTTTTATTATGATACTTCACAGCCACCAAAACCTAATAAACAACCTTCCTCTGTGATAGTCAGCCCATGAAATTAGGAAAAAATTAGGTCGGCATGCCCAGAATGATCTATCAGGGATTTTCCACACATGTACCGTAGTAGTAGTGAAGTCACAATGCGATCGTGATTGCGTTTAAACGGACAGTAGGATTAGGCCTACAATGTGTTTAATTTTGTTGTTTTTAGATAATAAACAACATTTTAAACATGATAATAATATTGTAAGATGAAGACAAATAATAGATTTAGATAAGCATTACGATCTACGCGGCCCACATGCCTTCAATTGGGCGATGTTGTATTCCTTGGCTGGCTAACGTCATTCCTAGGCCTAGCCTACGAAACGACTAGGCGAGATTGAAAGACAAGACGATTGTACACAAATCGTACGTACTGCATACCTATTATAAATAGTTATTGTACAAACAAATCTGTTTTATGAACCACCAATTTCCTTGGTTTGGCGACATACATGAAATTTAGTGTCTGCTGTAGCCTGTTTCAGTAAAAGTTTTTGACTTTCCAAGCAGTTTTTCAAGCGAAGAAATCTAGGCCTAGGTCGGCAAAAAATTGCTGTCCTGTAGCAATTCTGGCTCAGCAATATGGTCAGCAATTGCCGATTGCCGACATGAAATTCGTGGGCTGGATATTCCACTTTGTCACAATACAGTAATAAACTAGTATAGTACTATATTCAAATATTTGCCTCTGAAATCTTCATAATGATATTCTCTGCTCAAAAACACAATTTAATTCCCATAAACTTCTCAGATATTACCTTATGAAAGCTCCCAGAATGAACCCCATTCATAACTCCTCAATAAACCTCATCAAATTCTGTATTAACCACCCATAAATTCCTCTGTATTAGCCTCCAGACACCCCTTTAATAATAATTTCCACAAGCTTTTCTCGGGATATTATAAATCACATTATTAATGTTAAAAAACATGGTAATGATTATTAACTGTGTTCTGTATTCTTGCTGTGCATTTATAAGTAGAATGCAAGTGCGAAATGTTACCGGTGAGCATACATACTGTACTATCACAGATATCCAAATTGACAAATTCTCCTGATGCTACTTGAATATATTATAAATATTACTTGGATGTCTTCACAGCAGCATCCAATGATTTAACAGTTTGCATTCTTCCTTTAAGTTCCTTATAAAATACAAGCATTTTTAGCACCTGTCTCTGTAATTGACTGTGATTTCACCTCATATGTTTGCTTGTGTGTGGCTATGGGTAAATATTTGGGTAAGGCCCTTCAAGAAAAACTTTGTCAAAATTGATATTTTGCCAAGCAAGATTGAAAAACATTATATTTGATTTATTAATTAAATGTAGTTCTAGTGAAAGTGGATTTAATTAGATTTAATGCATGTGGGAAATCTGTTACATTATACCAGAATTAAATCAATAATTAATAAATTATAAAACCTATGTTTGTTCATTATGAAATGCACACTACATTATTTGGGGACCCCTTCTGAAACAAGCCTTCGGGCTTAAAGGCTTATCATCTGCTTCCTATGTTTAATTTCTTTAAGGGTTTTTTTTTTTGTGTTTATGGAGTTTTTCTGATCTTGTTTTTGTACTATTTTTATCGTTATGATCATTTTTTGTTTTTTCTTTATAATTATTTCATGGAAAGCAATAAATATTACTTACTAGGGAAACTAAGCTTATGATTGTTAATACATTATCTTTATTAAAAACTTTCATCTTTTATAGGCCTACTATTCTCTTTTTTTCATAAGGTGTAATATCATTGTCTTTACATGGTATGATATGCATGTTATAATAATCTACATTGCTACATGAATTCTTAGAAATTGAAATTGACAATCATATATGTTTGCTACTTAATAAAGCCAATTTTTATGATTTTTAAGTTGTTTTTTTTTTTCAAAACCACATACATAGTTTAGGTGCTGTATATGTGTATATGTAAAATGTGTTGGGAAGACACACACACACACACACTGGAAAAAAAAGTCATTGTCTTATTTAATGTAGAAAAATAGAAAAATGTTTGGCACACACAGCACTAAATGTATAACAACAGTTATGACTTACGGTACTCAATACAGTTGTTAAAATGGAAATGTATATTTACAGTACTGCACAGTTGTAGAAAATGTATACATGGTTATAAAAGGATGAAAATGTTAACTTTGGTCATGTCTTTATTGCCTGTTTCATTACATTTGCAATAGAATAGGAAATATGGCACTTAGAGTGAATAATTAGTATGATAATAACTGGGATCCCAACTTAGAAGAAGTCATTTCCAGGAGATCGTTTAAATGAGCTTTCTTTAATACATCTAATTTTATTTTGCTACTTTTGCTGATACCCATTGAAACTGACTTCCATGAGATGATTGATAATAAAGGGGTATACAGTAGTAAAACATGCAGATTTAATTTGTTTGAGGGAGATGGGTTATTTTTGCTTGGTTGCTTGGGTGTGGGAGGCCCTCCGAAAGACTACTGTGGTTTGCAGGAGACTGGGACCCTTGTAGTGATAGAAGAGGGGAGGCCAAAAATGATGAAAAGCTGATGATTGATGGATGGGTGAATCAATCAAGGATAAAGTAAATGGGTGGATGAATAAGTAGATAAACAGACAGAAGAATGAATGAAGTGATGAAAGGTTGAAGGTTAATTAGATTTTACAACTGAAAATACTGTATATACTGAACTGAATTGAATGGATAATAAATAAATAGACGGGAGGATGAATAAATTAAGGGGATCGATAGAAGAAAGGAAAGCTTAACAGATAGATGGATAGATGAATAATTAGATTAAAGAATGGATGAATAGATAGATGAAAGAATTTTGAAAAAGTCAATAATAGAATACTGTAGATGAAGAATGAAAGCAAAAATGATATGATGGATGAATCACTAGTTATTAGCTAATTTTGATTTTGTTTTTCATATTCCAAAAACTGAGTTCTATAAAATGGGTAATGGGTCATTTATTTTTCGCTTTCATATTCACAGTCAATCAATTTTTTATTACTTGCACTAAGTTACTTCTACATTAATATTCACATGAATTATTTGTCATTGTTCTGTAATTGTAACATGTATGTTTTGATAAATATCTGGCAAACTTCGTCCACACAGTCATGGCTTTAATAAAACAATATTTCAATATAATATGTAAGTAATTGTCAATAGTATACTGTATGAAAGTTTTTGTGTGTCTAACTGTTGAAAACATGTTTACTGTAAATCATTAACAATGATACAGTATGGTACAAGTGACATTTCTAATTTCGAAATCATTTTCATATTTGTTATAAGACTGTTATTTCAATGAAACAAATGGAGACTTTGTTCTAAATAATATATAGAAATCATAATTATACTAAATTTTATATTTATTTTATAGTATTTGTTTTACTGTACTTTAAAGTGAATGTTTCTCATCAAGTGCAGATTTCCAGTGGGAGATATTTGCTATCAACCATGTCAAATTATATAGTATAAATAATTTTCGTTACCAATTTGTTGAAATTGTTGATGACAATAATTACTGTATTCTTATGATTCTGGTATTATATGTCTCTTCCATTAATCTAACCAGTGGTTAGGTAGACACTTCCATTCCATACGTGAAATTATTATCCAGCTTTTTGTTTCTGAATCTGAATATCAATATGATTATTGCAATGACCCTGTTTACAACGTCACCTATATTGCAGTGTGCTGCCACAATGGCAGTCAAATAAATGCATGGAGCTGTTTTACTTCTAATTGATCCCCAGAGATCTGTTTAATGGACTGTAATATCATCAATTTTAAGAAGGATGTCAAACACACTAAATAGATCAGAAAATGTTTGTTCCAAGAAATGAAAATGCATGTTTTATGATTAAAATGTTGTTTCTAATTCAAAAGCTCAGTTACTATATTTGCCTGTTTCCTATCACAAGAAATATAAAATGTTTTGTATTAAAATGTTTGTATTAAAATAATGCACACATTGTGTCTATTGAGATATAGAAAATCTAGCAAATGCAAAGGAGAAATGACACATAACAATTACATGTTTGATTCACAAATTAGAAATTACATAGAACTCTACTGTTAATTTGTTTTTATTGCCATAAGAACACACAAAGAGCTGTGAAATTTCTTTTCCTTGCTACATGAAAATCGTTAATTGCCATTACCAATAAGAAAGGTGACGGTTGAAGATTTTTTAATGCAAGCTAGTATGTGAGGCAAGTGTCTGCGGTTCGATCAAAATTTATTGTTATTTATAACTGCTACTGTAAATGCACGTCTTGCAAAACACTTTACAGTACACTAAAAAATATTTAGATTTTTACTGCATCTGTATCATAAATACCTGTTTTGACTCAGTTCAAGCTAACCTAGCTCGCATAGAATTTAAACATAAACGATAATAATTTGAAACCATTTAAACAAGGAATCAGAAACCTTTCTAGTGCTTCTTTCAATGCAATATATTTTCCCATAATTAAGAAATCTGATAGTAGTGAATTTCCTTAGTTTGTAATTGGATAATGAATTTGAGTTGAAATGTACATGAGAAAAACGGTGAGGTTTCAAGATACATTATAGTCTCCATAGTGACACAAAATCAAGAGTTCTAACTTCCGTTTTCATCTATACAATTATGTTGCCCCTAGAATAAGGTAGAAGCCATTAATTATAGTAGTGGTTGATAATTAATACTGAATATCCTAGCGTTATTAATCTTGATAACTTGTAGCTTTATCATTCTTAGAAGCATATCTGCTACTCAAATTTTTTATCAAAAGTTAGCATCCATTATTATTTTTTTGCATTTGACAGGCTCGGATGATTTCTTATTGTCAGCAAGTAATGTTTCTACTTAACATTGAACAACCTTTTATTATTATTTCAAGATCAATGATGGCCTGAAGCATGTATTCTGATTCATTATATATAGCCGTGCAATTTAAAATGCGTTTTTATGACCTTAACATTGTACTATGTACCAAGGATTAATTTGGTATTAATGTCAACAAATTTTTAATGTTAATCTGAGTAGGTTTAATTTAGATTGTATATGTTGTGAAGGGAACTAGTTTGAGAGGGAGGATGTGTTTATGAAGAATGGTAAATGGAATATGGATACTAATCAGGGGCGGATCCAGAGGCATCCGAAAGTGGGGGGGGGGGTGCTTAAAGTNNNGGGGGGGGTGCTGAAAGTGGGCCGATCGAGATAACACCACCCTAGAGGGTCTGGGATGCCCCCGCGAAATTTTTGTTTAATTCTAGATGCCTGCAAATAACATCTGAAGCATTTTAGGCGATCAATTTTTTTTCTTTCTTTTTTTCCCATTTTTTTTTTACTTTCCGGGGCAAGACCCCCTCCTCCTTTCTAAGTCCGCCCCTGTTAATGAGAAGGAATATGAAGGAAGCAGTGGTAGCTTCAGGATAGCCCGACTGGGGATCTGAAACCAGGGACCAAATAGAGCCTGGTCAGGTTTCCCGAATAAATATTCCTGGTGGGGAGATTTTTTAGTATGGCCCAAAATTGTGCTTTTAGACTACAATATTTGGCAATTTTGGGATTTTGGTAATCAAAATGTTATTATTACTTGGTTATGCAAAATACCGTTAATATATTTGGTCCAAAAATCTTGTGGCGGGAGGACAAATTCCCCTCTGACTTCCCACTGGAGGGAAGGCAGAAATATATTTGGAGATAAATTGGGCTAAAATGCAATTCATAGTGCTTGCTCTCTGCCAGTAAAGTAGATCTGCAAAATTAGCTTCATGCAGTCTTCTGTTCTGTTTAGTGTGAATGCATTGTTTTTACTGTTGTACAGTAGGTAGGTTCAGCTCTTAATTGCATTTTCAATGTTTAGCTTTACAGGGTATTCACCATTGAATTTATCTACATATGGAATGTTTTCATCGTTCTTTTGCTTAGCTATAATTTTTCTATTTTAATTAGTAGTCTCATTAAATTAAAGTTTTCACAGAGTAATTTTTTATGCTTTATTATAATATTTTTAATAATATATTAAGGTTTCTAATAATATTGGTCCTTTATAACCTGAGATTATAATAGCAAAAATAAGAATAATGCACCGTTCAGTGTTATACCAACATATTCTACTTTAATGATAAAGCGAATTTCTGTATTTCTAGTTCATTTGTATTTGCATATTATTACATTCAAGGTTTTTTTTTTCGTTTCATTTCATTTATTGCACCATAATATATAAAAATAGTTGTTGTCATGTGGCAGGATTGCGCAAAAGTAGAAAATCTACTGTTGAGGAGCTTTCCTCACTTACCTCCTTACTTCTGACAGAAAGTCAAACATATTTGATGCTGAATAGATTTTGTTTTGATTTATAATAGTTAGAATCCTGCTTTCTGCTAGAGACTACATTTATTATAACATCCTGACTTTTATCAAGCTACTTTTGTGTGCAATAAAAGCACATTATGTAGTTGTTTTTGAAAATCTATAAAAAAAATAACTTTGAAAGGCAATCTCTCAACCGGAGTGCCATATCATCATTTCCTTTTAAAAGTTTATGTTTAGGCAGTAAGGTATACTTAAATCCTTGAATACAAAAAGATCAATTCCATAACCTTCAGTAATATTACCAGCCCAAATTAAACCGCAGCGTATCCCCATTTATTATTATATTATTGTCAATAATTATGTAGTATATCTTTATTAAAATGCGTTGTCAATTTTTTTTATGTTAAATCCAGTTAAATTTAATTGATATTTACTGGGTACTTAAAAAGCATGATAGCAATACCAGAAAATGTTACACAAAGCCCTAAATTTTGAAATAATATGTAATATTATTATAATCAAGTTATCATTTTTTAATATACTCACTCGTGATAATTTTACTGAAAATTGCTAAAAGAGTGTTCGTTTCATGATAATCTCACATTATACCCATGATTTTCAAATGTCAAGGTACTGTAAAATTCATAAGTGCTGGCCAAACTATACATTTTTTTACAAAGGTTGACACGTTAATTCTGCTTCTATAGAGTAGTTCTCTAGCTTTTTCTGAGTGTCAATCCATGAATATTTCAAAAGTTATTATGTTTGTTACTAAAGCCAGTTCCCCAATTTAGGTACAGTAGGCTAAGGCTGCCAATACTGTAAGCATTCGGAGGCAGTTAATGGAGGCAAAGCCCCTGGAAGCACTGACAATTCAGGTATTTGAAAGGCTTTATTTAGTCAATTTTAGAGTGTAATCAGTAAAACTTGTATAGATATTTTTTTCTCAGAAGAATTGTAGATTGCTCCCTAGCGGTGAGGGGGGCTAGCTCTTTCCCAACACGAGAACTCGTCCTCTTTTCCAGCTTTTCCCCTCCAACTATCTCCACCACTGGTCCCATACCCAGCAGCATAAGCATGGACAGCATATGATTTGTACCTACCTCACATTCAGATCACAGTCAATGCTCCAAAAGTGCCCTTTACTCTTAATAATTAAAATATTTAGTTCTATTGGTACTGTATGCTAAAAATTTTATAATTATGCAATGAAAGAGAATTTCATATTACGTTTAATAAATTATATGAAACTTATGAACGACATGTTTCAACGTATCCCACGTTCATTCTAATTCATTCTAATTCCTATATACATGACTTACCATAGTATTCCTGACCTCTATATACATGACTTACCTTAATATTTGCTTGTTTCATCTTACATCTGACCGGTAGTATTTAAACCGTTAGTAGCATAAGCGTTATTACCTGATGATGACGTGGGACACGTCGAAACATGTCGTTCATAAGTTTCATAATAATTATATATTTTTATCTTCTGTATATTAATGGAGTTGTTTCCAAAATATTGATTGATTGATTGACTGAATCTAAATAAGTGACTATATAGCATTGGGAGGCTGTATGATTATTGTAGACTAATCATACTCTACATAACAAATATTTTATTATTTATTGGATGTGCATATCTAATTAAATTATTGAACCAAGTCAAGTCAGAAAGTAGTGTAGCTGGCCTTTCCCATGTAGCACTAATATAAAATGCATTATTAATATCAGACACATATTTTTTTGCTAGGCCTTGCGTAACATTGTAGCAAGAAGCACTGTAACATCATTGTTGTAGCAAGAAGCACCTTGTTTCTAGTAAATTCCCTTCCTGTTGTTGCCTCCATGACGTTTTTTCTCCTGCTTGTAAATTGTTTTGAGTATTCAAGGCTGTACGTTAAGTTTCTTGCACTAGCAAAATCTTGAGATATGCAAGTAATTGATTGTGCGATGTCACCACTCTGTCTGCTTCATTAGAGAGTCGTGGATCAATATTATAAATGGACAATGAGAGGGATATGAATATAGAGTTGCATGTTTGCATAACGCTATTCTATATTCTGTGTATCTGTACATACAATTTAGAGTGTAATACCTAACCTCATTTTGCTAATCTAAACATTTAGATGGACAAAGATTTCTTAGTGACTTGTACATGAACTGATATTATTGGAATAATAATTATGATAATATTTTATGTAGACAGTAAATGCGAGATGAATCTTTTCGTAGCAAACTTGAAGTAAAATCGTGAAACATAGCATTTCTTTCACATCTTCTGTAGCACAGTCTTTTAAAATGTTTGACTTTTGTATAATATTAATTTAATTACTAAATTTACCAATCAAAATTATATTTTTATTATATAATTATTAATTTTTTTCTAATTTTTATTGTATAATAGCACATTTTATATATTGTTGATGTACATATATAATATAGCTGCAAAGCTACTATACAGCATTGATGAAATAAACATGAAAACTTTAAACCTGAAATTATAAACAATCAGGCTCAGGTGTGTGGTTTGAAAGTAAAATGATAATAGATAATCACACCTTACCATTAGGCTTACAATATGTAAGCTGTCTTTAAAAAAATGTGTCTTGCTGTATGCCAGGTCAATTGATATTCAAGAAAATATTTTATGAAGTGATATTTTAACAAATATTGGGTTTCAATGTTTCTAATAGGAAATAATATACATTTTTTTATATTTTTTTTATAACAAATGAGTTAATTTACATTACTTACTGTAAGTGTTTTGAGACACATTTTATAAAGCTCTTTTACAGATTCATAGGAAAAAAACTACACAAAATTTATCTTGTTATCTTTATTTTATTCTGGTTGTGTACAGTACTCAAGCTAGGAACCTAATTCAGATCAAAATAACCCTATATATTCATTTATCTAAATGTATCAATAATTCATTTTTTATACAAGCCTCATTTTGTCACGACAGCTCACATATATGTACAGGCCTGTACGTGTGTGTTATTATCTAATTAACCTTTATACAATTCAACCTAGTTTCAGTAAATTATATGTTTTGTATTACAGTGTGTGAAGTCTTATAATATTTTGTGTAGCAATAGAGTATATTTTTATGTATCATTTTATGAATTTCCTGCAAAGCTACAATATGATAGTGTTTTGAAATTAAATAAGAAAAATTCTTGCAGCAGTTTACATAACAATCTGCAAATGTAGTTAAAAATACAGTAATTATAACATTCCAACACATCAGTGTTACAGCACGTGTGCCAAACGCCAACAGTCAAAAATACTTATGAGTTATACAGTTACTATGAACATTCTTCCTTACTTGAATATTGATTAATCTGTTATTAATATATTTATACTAATTTTAATTCAGTATTAAAACAAAAGAATAAAATTACATATGTACAGTGTATTTGGTTCTTTTTATATTGAACTTTTATTCACAATTAGAAATGGGATGAATTTTAAATTTAGGATTAATTGAGGAGTGAATTATATATCACTTATATATACAGTATCACTATTTTTTAAAAATCTCACATAAAATTAATAACATATGGTGGCCAAAGGCCAAATTGCATGTTATTTACAATTGAGGTAATTGCAATAATTATTATAATTTTTAAATATTTAAAATTCATTATGATAATATTAAAATACAATAATTAAACAAAAATTTATCAATAATTTAACAGTAATTTGACAAAAAATTGACAATAATTTAACATTAATTTTGTATTTGTTAAAATAAATATTTTCGGATAAGTGCAATGAAAAAATTATTAAAATGATGTATTACCTGTTAACAGTGATTCAAAAAACGTTTTTCTTTTTCACATATGAAATACTGGTTATATTATCTGGCTTGCATAAAAGACTTGGATTCTTACAATTCACATGACATTAATACATCTGTTGACAGTAATATTTCTGAAAGTATATTCTAATATTCATTTGAAAGTTAATAATTTCAGTTGCAGAGTCAAGGAGAGGGAGTTACCAGCCAGCCTTCCCCACCCCTCCCCCTAAATTTTTCAAAATTATTTTTAAAAATTGAAAAAAAAAAGTTATATTTAAATAAGTCTGAGGTGCCACTTCCAGCTATCTAAAAGGTGACATATTCATAAATGCTCAGCCCCACCCAGAATTGGGCTGAGGTGGTCTAGATCCCTCATCTGTGAAAGTCCCTCCCTGGACCTCTCTATTTCAAATTCCAGATCTAGAATTTGTTTTCATGTTATAATAAGCGCCACACAGAATGTATTGATTGTATTATTCTTAGAATTATGTGCTACGTGTGTAGTGTATCCGTAGGAGCTTCTAATTTAACTACATTCTGCAGACTTATTCAATTACTATTGCACAGATATTGAATCTGAGTCCATCTGTGTAGCCTCTATCAAACTTGCGTAAATTGGCGTAGTCATGGTAACCATATTTGCTGGATTGGTGACCTTGCAAGTAACAGTGAAAGATATGTTTTAGATTTTGTTTTTAGTGATCCATGTTTCTTGTAATCTTTGAGCTGTCCAGGTCTCCATCTATGATTTAATAATTATTTTTATTATATTTATATTTAATAACCATCTGGAGAATTGAAATTCTATTATAGTTTGGACAATGGTTTTGACAGTGGTATTGGTGATGTCAGTGAAAATGTTTTTAAGCAAGACAGTGATAATAATTGATAGTGTATAAATATGATAATAAGGATGACTCTAACCGATGATATTAGGTAACTAAATGAAGCATTAACAAAATGTTAGCATTTGAATGGTATAATATATAATTATTTATTTATTTATAATAATTTTTTAATGCATATTTATAAATATATGTCACTTTGTTCACCTTATAGCATTTTAATCATTATGATCAACTGTCCCAGCTTTTAATTTTCCAAATATCGTCTTCATCTTCTATTTTCATTGTTCCATCACTCTATCCTTTGTCTTTACCAGCATTCAACATGCTACCATACTTAAGCATTCATATTGTTATGATCTATTGCAATAACATTTTATGGTAGAAGTGATCTCATAATATTTTTTCTTTAGCCATCATCAAAATATTATACCATCCTAGGTTGAATGAGACAGTGGTAGTGAATAATAGGTAATATGAAGACAAGGATGACATTAGCTGATGATGATAAGTGACAATAATAATAATAATAATAAGCTTTATTTTAACACGGAAAAACTTGTTTCAACTAGAGTTGTTCTTCTACAAGTCCGTGTAGGAGAAGCAAAAAATTAAACAAATTGAAATTAACATACCATTTTGTTAATTGAACAACTTAAAGAAAACCAAAAATACAATTCATACAATTATTCAATATGTGACAACTAAGGGAGCATTTACAAAATGTTAGCATATTGAATAATATAATTATTTATAATATTTTGAAATATATTTTTAGAAATATATGTCACTTAATTATCTTTACCTCTATAGCATTTTAATCATTATGATCAACTGTCTTGGCTTCTACAGTAATTCTCCAAATGTCATCTTCTATTTTCATTGTTCTATCACTGTATCCTTTGCCTGTACTAGCATTCAACATGCTACTATAACTAAGATAGATATTAGATTTCATTCATATTGTTATGATCTAATGCAGTTAAAGTTTATGGTAGAAGTGATCTCATAGTATTTTTTCACATAGCCATTATAAAAATATCATGCCATCCTGGGTTGAGTCAGATTACACATTTAACCGGGTCCTAATTAAATGGCTTGGTGGTTAAGATGCTTGCCATCCAATCCCAGGGTCCTGCAGTAGCGGATTCAATGGGGGGGGCCCAGCCAGCCCGGTTTTCCCCCTCTCTAAATTTTTCAAAATAAAAAAAAAATTGAGGGAAAAAAAAATGTTTGAGCCATTTCCAGCCTCTAGAGGTGCCATAATCATACTTTCCTTCCCTCACCCTCAAACATAGTGGGGCTGAGGTAGTACTGTATAGACCCTCCATCTGTGAAAGTCCCTCTCTGGGCCCCTTATATATCAACTTCCTGGATCCACCACTGTCCTGGGTTAAATTCCTGTCACAGTAACAGGATTTTTTTTCTCACAACCAAAACAACTCCACTCCCTAAGCCTCTTAATGAGACTTTAGTTTATTTAGAGCATCTTGTGTTTGTCTTGTGAAATGATATGCCACTTTGAAGCGTGATTAAGCTCACTGCTTGGCATATTCATGGCCTTTGGCCTAAATCGTTTAATAAAAAAAAATATATATATATATTGTCATTACCAACCAACCAACCTACCAATTATACCTACCGCATCTATTGGAGACTACAGCTTTTTGACCCCATCTCGAGCCCTTCCGCCAGCCACATACCGCTTATCACACATCTAATCGCGAAAAGAGTAATTTTATAGAATTTTATAAGCACTAGGCTACACCAAAACACGTACGTACTATTATCAGGTACTATTTTAACTCAAAACATCGGAAGAAATTGTTCCGAACCACCAAATGCTGACGCCGCATCTCTTCCTAATGAATGTTATTCATTAGCGCCGCTTACTTTGAGCGGCCCCCAAGAGTGCACCAGAGAGCATCTAGGCAAAAACAAAATGTTTTTGTGAAAAAATCTCTAGCCAGCACTTCTCTCAAACTTGGTATGTATGGATAGGGTGTAGGGTTAGCATGGTGGTTAAGAATCTAGCATGCCATTCCTAGGTCCTGGGTTCAAATCATATTGTGTACCAGACATATTTTCTCACAACAAAAAACAACTGTACAATTTTAACCTAATAATGCTTTAGTTTATAAGGCTTAAGCATCATTTCATCCTTGGTAATTATCTTTGCTGATTGTTCGTCTGGAACTGTTTCCTAAATGACATGTTTGCATTTATTTATCAAAACCATATTTCACTAAATTTAATCCCAATAGTCATGTGAATTTCAGTGTGTATTTGGCTGATTCTTATACCCGAAGTATTTGCTGTGCCTTTCCAATCATCAAAACACATACATTCATTAAAGTTATGTCATACCTTGCTTAATTGCAACTCTTAATAAATCTCTTTTTTTAATGTATAGTCTTGAATTTATGAAAAGAAATAGAAGCAGAAAATTGAACTGCTTTAAAAAAAAATATTATGAAATAACTTTATTGCTCTGTGTGGTGTCAATACAATTATTTTCTTGTAAACTCTGAATGTATTTGACCTCTAAATCTGTTTTATTAGTTTAGTTTTCCATGTTTGAAGTCCATCGATTAGATTACCATCCGTATTTACAATTAAATTGAATAACAATACTCATAGCATAAGTAAACACTTGAAACTTAGTAATCAATAAGACATTAAGTACACCTGCAGGCTCTTCAAATATGGGAAGAAGATGTGACATTTTTGTGTCTTTGTAGCATACTATAGCTAGAACGAAGCTAGTGTACTAATACAGAGTGACTCATTGTGATTCTAATCAGACCTTTACAGCTATTGTTTTTCATTAGTAGTAAGCTACATTATCAATCTTTCTAGTCACATTCTTCAAACTTACCATTTGAGGTGCTGAATTATTAACTATGGTCTAGAGGCAAAGTGCCAGTTTTTAAATTAAAAGTTAATGGTTCAATCATAGCTGGAGGAAAAGGCTTTATTTTGATTAATGTTATTTTTTTGAACATCAGAACAGGATTAAAGTAATATATCTTATTCATTGTGTTTCACTTGTAATATCTAGCATCAGTTGAAGGTTTCAGTACATGGGTTGTATTATTTCTATAGTTGAGTGTACTTACTACTTAATCATTTTTCTTTATTACTGAGTCTTTGCTATTTTTAATTTCTTTAAACATTTTGTATTGAATATAATATTGCATTTATTATATATATAATAATTATTATTATTGGGTTATTTTGTCTATCATATGCAACATTATTATTATTAATATCATAATAATATTTTCATGAATGTTATCATTATTTTAAATATTATATTATCATTGACATCATATTATCATTATCAATACTGGTAGTTTAATATATTTCTTGTATATTTAACTTTGGATTTCCTACAGACATTCTTGTGTTTTTAAGACATTGTAATCAGAATCTTAACTGTAATTTATCCTCTTTATTAAAATCATGATGGGCCTAATGTGTGTTTAGATTCCTCTCAAATCAGTTCTACACTATACCATAGAATTCATTTTTTTTTCTTCTTCACAGAAAATACTATTGGCTCAATTAAGGCTGAAAAATTTGTTCTACAAAGTGCAAAGTAAGTAAAGAAGGCATGATGTAAGATACTATATTGTAATACATATGTACAGGCACTGGAAGCCATATTCTTGAATGTGTTTGGTTATTATTTCAATATAAATTTGTCTTTATGTTATCTGTAAAGGGTATTTGAGCCACACTTGCCTATCATGTGGAGCATGAAGAGTTCAGTATTAAATATGATAATTTGTGGCTCCCTCAATATTCATGCAATAGGCAATTTTCACAGACGAACATCGCCATATTACATTGCCATATTTTTAAGGTTATATAATTATTCAGCATTTGATTTCCTAACAATTGTATAATCGGTAATTTCCTTGCATTCAAAAATTGGGGACCAACAAAAATATTTATCTTGCCAATTAACAGATACATAAATAATACCATTTCTATATTATTTGTTTTGCATTTTCCCCATACATTTGCTGGTGCTACCATATATTGGCCTGGTTACACAAAGGATTTTTCTAGTAAAATGTCTGTAAAATCAGCAGAAAACTGAATTCTGGTTTAGTCAATGTCTCAGTTCTTACCAGAGGGTGGGGGAATCCAGTAGGGGGCACTGGGACATGTTCCCCGTTTTGCCACTAAATTTTAAAAATTTTAATGCAAATCAATGTTATGTGCTACTCACTTAACCGATTCTGAAACTGTTGTGTACCCTGTTTGAAAAATTCTGGATCCGCCCCTGCTTACTAGAGTTTTCCATACTGTATTTGAATATGTTTGATGGTTTTATACACTTGTTTTTATTTCATTCTTTTTATAGTGGATCAGATCATGTGAGAGGGATCATTACATTGCAAGGAGATAGAATTAGTAAAGCAGTGAGTAGTACTAAGTCCTATGATGACAATCCCAGATGGGCCATCTCATCACAGACTCATTGCAAAACCATCAGCAATGACTGACTATGAAGATTACTAGTAAAGATTGGAACAAAATCAACCAGCTCATATATATTTCCTGTTCATCTTTTCAATCATTCAATCTCTACATGTTAATTATTTGTTTCACTTTACTGGTTTTTCATTCCCATTTCTTGTTTGCTATTCTTATTTGACTTTTTCTTCCATTGTCTTTCATTGATGCACCCATTTACAAGAAATAAGTTACTAACTAAACTAAATTGTTATAAAAGACATCTTGAATATTCCATATTTCTTGTTGCAACTATGTGCATTTGTATTTATTTTGCCTTTACATGAATTAATAAATTAAATCTGAACCTTCTCATTTGTTTTCTGGTAAAAGAAGTTTCTTATGTAATGTGTCATTTACAGGTAGTAAAAAAAAATAGTATTTAATTTAAGAGACCATCTAACATTTTATGATACAATGATATTTTGTATTTACAGATATCAAAAAGCATAAAATAAAATAACTCAGTTTTGCAGGCATAGCCAGATTGGCAGATGTTACCTATTTCAAACTTTATAATACAATAGTATGCTTTTGTTTCATAAAAAAAAAAAAATGTCACAAAAACTTGTTACGCTATTACTCATATTTACATGCAGCATTTAAATATGTTGTATTTATGGATCTGTTATGCAGGTATCTGTTTCCCAAATACATTTATGTTATAGTTGAATGCCTTACAGCCACCATTATGTACACTTGTTTGTTTGAATACATAAATACAAAAGTAGGTATTTCATCTGAAAGGAATATTATACAATACAAAGAGCATCATGCACAAATTTAATTTGGCCTCATAGCTGAATTTAAACAATAACCAGAGGGTCATACAGTAGGTTGGAGTCCTGATGGGGATGTTTTTCTAAAGAAGATTATTATCTCTTACTGCTTCACTAATGGAGATGTTTCTCTGTAAAGTTACTGTACAATCGTAAACAATTTTGTTTAGTATTAGAAGCTATGGAATTACCTATCAATATTTTTATAACATAGGACTACATTTAAAAATATTTTTTGTCAGAACAATGTGTACGTAAATTTATTTGCAGGACTTAACCTTACGATTACAACGGAGTGCAAGTCAGATTTTAAAAACATCTATACGTGAAGATATTCCATGGAGACTACAACAGGTAAATAGCACGCACCATTAATAAAGTTACATTCACCATTTAAGGCCTTGCACGCATCATTAAAGAACTCATTTGCATCTGTAAAGTCTCAGCTGAGATTTACGTAAATTGCATATATATCGAATGTGACCAAATTTGGTCTTAGTAACAGTGTAATGTTTTTGTGTTTGAGATTCTGAGCAACAGATAGAAAAGTAATGCGCCATTAATAACGTTTGTTTGCACACACCATTGAAGACCTTGCACGCACTATTAAAGAATTCATTTGCACCTGTAAAGTCTCAGCCATGATTTATGTAAATTGCATATATATATTGAATGTGACCGACATTAGTCTAAGGAATAATGTAATGTTTTTATATACGAGATTCTGAGTGACAGGTAGAAGAGTAAAGGTGGGCAATTGCTGCGTCCAATGGTCGTCGGCCTATGGCGAGCACAACGCCAAAATGTGTACACAATGGATCGTTTTTAATGACAGCAGTGAGTGTCTGACTTACACACTATTCAGACAAGCATCGCATTGTGATCGGTTGTGGGAATTGCGACACCCAATTGCACCCACTCGCAAAGTAAAATTGTGTTAAGTTCACCAATAGTAGTCGTTAGGTAATCGATTTATCGCAATTGTTACGATTACCACGGAATCCAATTGCAACGAATCACAACAAATTCCACAGGCACTGTTTGGCTGAGGTCAGTCAACATAGGCTTAGCCAGCAGAGGCTTAGGCACTAGAAAGTAAAGTTTTTTCATGTAGGTAACCGATCACAACACAGTATAGTCTGAATAGAGTATTTGTGGAACACTCAACATCTATCGACATGCATAACTCTCACTAGATTGCCAATGAGTCATGATTGATTAACTGACTAAATTGATTTGATTAATTGATTAACTGACTAGTTGATTGATTGGTTTATTGATTAATAAACTGATCGACAGTGAATAATTGATTTCTAGGTCCAAGATGCGGGTAATCATCTGCAGACTGCTGTTGAACGGGTTTCAATGAAAGATGTAGATTATGAATTCCAGTCTGGTGAAGAAGTATCACAGGTGAGAGATGCCAATCACCATCACTCCCCAATGTTACCATAGTAATTATAAAAAAATATTAAGATTGTGCAATCCTATATTTGTTTTTGTCTAACTATATGAATTGCCTCTTAGATGAAATCATTCCATTCATGTTTAAATTCCAGTATTAATAACTTTTCTATCTTTTTACACTCCTCTTTGATGTTAGTCCACTGCAGATTTAAAATATAATCATCAAGAGACCTATCAATTAAGTTGTAGAAATTTTCAGAGTGATAACATTTATTGAATTATTACTTTCAATTAGCTTATATGATTATTTTAGTGTTATGGATTTTGGTGATTGAGAATATTATGAAATATTAAATTATAAACCTTGGTGTATTATTTTGTTATGAAATTTCCAAATCATGTCTGATTATTTAATTTTATTGTTTATTTATACTTATAGTTGATGGATGAAGTGATGTGTAGTCTTCATCATGGTAGACAGTGCTTATTGAACCCCTCCAAAGAAACACTTCCAGATATATATCGCAATAAATCTACTGTAGGTTTACATTAAAAATAAAAATGCCTATAATATTATTATTATTATTAATAAATTATCAGCTTTAACATCATCATCTTCATCAACATATTCTTCATCAACATAATCCTCATCATCATCTTTATGATAATTTTCTTTTTCATATTTTTCACCATTTTCATAATTTTCATGATCATCATCTTTATCATTTCATTTCATTTTTGTTGCACCTCAGAGAAGGTCCATCATCTTTATGATAATCATCACCACATCATCGTCTTCATCATATTCTATTCCGATGGGGTATTATCATCATATTCGTTATCATTAACATCTTCATTATCATTTTCATCATCTGCATTATCAATTTATTACTGTTTAATAAATAATAAACCAAGCACAATTAAACAGTTCTACAATCATTATAAGCAAATCAGTTGAAACTATTTGAATATCTTCATTATCATTGTCATCATTATCATCACCACCATTATCATCTTTATCATCATCATCATCATCATCGTTATCACCACCACCACCAATTTATATGATGTTTATTAACAAAAATAATAATTTTGTTTTAAAAGAAAATAGTTTGAAGATGAGTTAAAAATATTTTTGAACCCCATGTTACATAATTTGTATTACATGACAATGATTGATGTGATTACTTTTGTGCGTGTCTCATTCCAGCGTTCGTTAAGTCCTCAACTTCCACCTGAAGCAATGATCAATTTTTTTATTCATTGTAATAAACTGGTAATGGTCGCCTACTACATTCATCAGATCCCACCATCCAGGAGCACACAGCATCACGTAAGTACCAACCAAGCAATCTTATTACATCTATGATATGCCCATTAAATACGGTACATCAATTTTATGTACAGTCATTTCCTTTTATAGCATCATTATTGCTGTCAATATATTACTGGGGTTTTTTTTTTTTTGTTATTTTGTTTATGTTCTTTGCTTTATACAAAGCAATATCTCCATTATCTATCTCCTCATTGCCTTTATCGTGTTTCTTTTACTACTTTTAGATGCCATATTTGAAGTATTCAAGATTCAAATACTTTGGCAAGCATCCCATGTCTTCTGCAATTCGCGGGAGTCGCCTGGAAATTGGGATATGGCCTTCCACATTCCCGCAAGCATACAATAATCTCCCCAAAAATTACCCATCTTTCGCAAATTCATAATTTTGCGAAAGATACAGTAAAACGTCCATTTTACAAATGTCGATTGTACAAATACTCGATTTTACGAATGGTATTTACCCCTGATGACGTCATCATCGACCAATTATTACTGTAAAAAAAGTCTAATTGCGCACGTTTTACTAAGTGATAAGGTATATTTTTCTTAATAAAATCAAATTTGTTGTATAAATTTATTAATAGTTTGACATTTCCTTCAATTTCTGGTATAATAATCACTATATTTATTTAATAAACCTAACCAGAACAACGAACTACCAACGAAAGTGTCATCGGATTGCGTGCACATGTTTACGATGACAAAGAGGGTGTTGTGGTCAGCAGCTTATTGACATTGTGAGTGCTAGATATGATCGCGAAACATAAAAAACACAATTTGGTGATCTAATAACTAGAAAGAACATGATAGAAAGGTCCCTAAATACAGATGTTTGAATAAGAGTTAAAATAATATTTTGTTAAGCGTGTAAAATGGACGTATTTAAGCGCCTTGAGGTGACAACGTGAGGCGCTATATAAGTCCAAAATTATTGATTATTATGTATAAAGATGGATGTCTTACCATTCTTCAATTATGACACAGAAATTGGTGACGATGGTTATCACGCAAAAAAAAAATAAAGTTACAGATGTTATGGAAGCTCATTTAACAAGATCTCCCGGCAACGATTTCTCACAATTTGGGACCCCTGCTTTGGAACGGTTTTTCTTTATTAAATTGGATCAGTAGCTTAGTGGTTAAGATGCTTGCCAATCCACAATCTTAAGTTCAGAACCAAATTATTTCTTCTTATGACTAAAAGTAGCTTCGCTCTCCCGTCCTTCCAGATGGTAGTCTCAGAAAAGTCTAATCATTTGGGACCATCTACTCTCTGAGCCTTAAAAAGACCATTGGTTTCAAAGCATCAAGGGCTCAATTAGCAGCTCTCTTACAAGATTTAGAAAGAGAATTGGCTATAGGGGATCAAAATCATTTTCATCATGATTATGTTATACATCAACATCACCCTTCATCGCTACCATCATTAACATCAAAGTAACTATTAACATGTTTAATGTGTTTAACCTTCACAAACTTGGTTTAAACCAACTTCTGTTATTAAGGAGCTTTCTAGTAGAATTTAATGACGTCAGTAAAAGTCATATGCGAGAATGTTTTAAAAGTTCTCTACGTTGCGGGAATTCTAGGACGCAATTTGGCCAATTCTACGTATGCAGAGAACTTAGGATGCCCGTTAGGATAGTCACGCATGAATGATTCCGTCGTTGCGCAAATTGAAAGCTTCCTATTATAAAACTCTCCTGCTTGGCTTTTTCCCTACCAGTCTTTTGTTTTATGTTTTTTGTTAGAATACAGTTAAAAAATGTAAGGAAAGTCCTTGATCAATATCAAATAATTTGTCATTATCAATTTGTATATTTGGACATTTTGTATTATAATTTGGATGACAATGAAAATCTAAACATTTAGCATGCTATCCAAAAAAATCAATCATGTTATCAAAACATATTTTTTGTAAAGCTTTTCCATTTTTCTTCTTTGGGTTGATTTGTTGTTCATTTGCTCATCACTTTCCCTTGTTTATTGTTTGTCATTCTTTTCATTCCGCTACCCAGAGAAGAGAAAACGTTGAAAATCAGAGACAGTCTTTAAGAGTAATGCCTTTAACGGCATCTTCTCTTGGCCAGGAAGCTAATTGCACAGTATGCAGGTATGGGTAATATACATACTGTAAGGTATACCAACATCAGTTTTTTTAAAATAGACTGGAGCTCCAAGCAAATATGAAATAACATTTGAAATAATATAAAAGGTGTCCCTATGTACTAAACATGAAAGATGAGTTATTGATATATTTAGGTAGATAAGATCATAAGGTGAAAGCAGATTAGGACCATTTATAATTGCTCCCCAATTTTTCTATCTCAACTATTTCAAAGAAAGCAATCAAAATATTTAATTTCTCTTCCAAGTTATTTTGTTTAACTATTTCAAAGACACAAATTGAAAGTATTATTTCCAGACAAAGTATATTAAAACTTAAAAAATAACAAAACAGGTCTGAGAATCTCTTTAAATCAAACCTTTCAAAGAAATTGCTCCAATAAACCATAC
>NW_022716884.1:202632-236691 GCF_011630105.1 Anneissia japonica
GGTAGTATATCAACCGGTAGTAGGATATGCATTATTGCTTGATGAGAATGTGTTGACACGTCAAAATTGTTTATTAGTATCATTCATTTTATTAGATACATTACTGCTTACATATTTTTAAAATAAATTTCTAATGATCTACTTTATTCATAGATAAAATAGTTAACGTTATTGGATGAATATGTTGATGGAATCTTCTAATTTTGTTTATGTCTTTCAGAGGCCGCAGCCCATACTGACACATCCCAAACAAAGCAATATTTTGTAAGTGCAATTTTGTCTTGCAAATAAAACCATATTGTATGTTAGTGGATAGTGGCATGAAGGTGAAGGTGCTCACAAAATCCAAGGTTTAATCCCTTCAGATGCAATTGTAACTGGACTGTCACTCCATAGAGTGCATACCTCTATGCTGTCCCTAAATGATGAATGATATAGTGAAAAATTGCTTTTCTGTGACCTTAACATTTGACCTTTCACCCCTGCATTTAATCAGAGTTTAGTTTTTTGTTGATCCATTCATTAACATGTACATAACCCTTATATTATATATGTTGTCAGAGTTGAAAGTAAAGCTTGGAACTGTTACTGGAATTCTCTCACAAATTTACATCATTAAACTTCATCACAAACTCACCCTTTAATGTTTTAAAATTTAACAATCTTGAGCTCTCCCTCATTGATTGCAATTTTTTTTGTGTATTTTGGCTTTTTTTTTCTAGTGAAGTTGGAGCAGCTCGATTTGAAGTCACCGCCCAGTACTTGGTTGAAAGTGTTGTTCCGTGGCTGAGTGAGACCCTAATGTACTTCACCGTTGCATTGCAAACATGTCAGGAACTTAAGAATAAGGTAAATAGAAATGCAATAGCACCATTTATGAAGTTCATACCACCTGCAGTAGAAGTCAAGCTGGAGCTTGTCTGGTTGGATCCTCATCCTTGATTCTAAGCCATCCAATGCAAGGATTTATTTATCTGACAATTAAAAACTTTCCATTACATACACGTGTAATTCAGTAACAAAAGTTAAAACATCACTGGGTAAGGTACATTGACTTTCATACCTGAGGCAAGTTCTAGCTCATTGACATTAAATGTCGCCAAATTCCCAAATGGGAAAGATGTTTTCAACCACTTTTTGAAAATGTTGATTGATTCTGCATGTTTGATATCCTAAGGGAGAGGAATCCAATATTTTGTTGCACATACTGAAAAAGCTCGGAGTTCTTCAAATTACTAAGAGTTGAAATAAAAGTAAAAATGTTGCCCAAGCAGTGAAATTTAGAATTCAGGTTCTGTCTGCAATTTTGTTTTGAGCTATGGGCTTGGGCTAAATTTTATGGTTCAGTGCAAGCCATCACTATCCCCTTGCACTTTCGGTGTATAATATGGTAACCACAGGGCTAAAGTTTAAAGCTTGAAAAGTGGCTTTTTGAAATAGCATACAAGTATTAGTGCTCCTTGGTACAAGAGAAAAGTATATAAATAAATAACTAAATGCCTACTAAAGATTTATTAGATTTTTTGGGGGGAGGGGGTGGGGCAGGGTGGGGGTGAGGGAGGAAAACATGAACTGCAGCATGTGGAAGATAATAATCTCAATGCTCTCATAATCAATTTTTCTTCCTTGTAGATAGAGGTATTTGCATCTTATCAAGAGGATAAACAAGATAATTGAAACATTTGGTTTTTATTGGCCAGCGCTTCCCATTCCCAAGGTATTCTCCATCTTTTCACCAAAGCAGTCCCTTATCAAAGAATCAGTGCAATGATGTTGTTATGTTACTCATTGTAGATTATTTTAAGCTGTAATGATTAGATGAGACTTGTCATCCCAAAACCAGTGTACTGTCACTAATTGTTAAACGGAGTAATATTAGAAGAATATGCCAGTATTGTATACTTTTGTAGAGAAAAGAGCCTGTAACACCTTTTACTACTCAGAACTTTTTTAATAGTAAATTGATTCTAGTAAATGGCCCATCATTTTAAAGCTTATAATGTGAAACATAAGTTATATTAAAATATCAATTTTTTATTTAAATGATATTACTTCAAATATTTAATTGAATATTTTCCATTAATGGCTGAAAATTTACAAGTGCAAATAATTAAAAGATACCTTTGTATAAGAAACATATTTAGCCATGGAAACAATTAAGGCAGCAGGATGATGTGAACTTATTGATTAATTGAATGATTGGTAACTAAAAGGACATATTTTTTCAGTTGGACATTTAATTTTGCTTAGGTTGATACTAATTTCCATGAGAAACTTCCTATTCCATTGCCTGATTCAAAATGACCAAAGCACTAGTGTAATTTAATAACCTAATCCATATTTATTCCTTTGTAAAGTAAATCAAATGCTCTGCTCTTACCCGCCTAACGTGTGTACAGAGATTCCAGCAGTAAGTTGATTTGAAAAAAGTGTATATTCTGGGTGGAGTTATGTAGTATTCTGGATGTAGATGATGAGCATATTTTCTAATAATACGTAGGTTGAATAACGGCTTGGCTCATTTTATATAAAACATTGAATGGATAATTTCTAGGAAATTTCTATTAGATAGTATTATTGTAAAAGTACTATTGAATGGGTGGGTTATTTTAGAAAATAGAAATACTATTGAATGGATATGATTGTATTATATATCAAGTGGAAGTGGTTGTGGTGTGTGTGTATAGTAGTACTATTGAATGGGTATGAATAAATATGATTTAATGAATAGGCTGAAATTAGACAAGTTCTATTGAATGGTAAAATTCATTGTATATTGAATGTACAATGTACAAGTACTATTTATAATGATTAGAATATTTCAATAGATGTTCTATTGGAAGTATATGTTATTTCTATTGAATTATGTTAAATGAGAATTTGAATTGAATTCATATGTACAATTTAAATGAAATATCAAGTATATTGTTGAGTGAATTGTTTATCATATCAAAGCATAACTTTTGTTTGATTAATTTAACCTGATTTTATTATTTTTAGTATTTTGTTAACACTTAATTATATAAAACATTGTTCCTTATAAGCAGGCTATTAAAATTCAGTACATTAGCAACTATTTATGACAAACTAATTACAGTATACAGTACACAATGCCTTGATAAAAATAGAACTCGTTCTCATGTGAAATTCTAAGGGAATATATCCAGTTGTAGCTCAATTGATAGTAGAGATCTAATGATATCCAAGAATCATTTTTCACTCAAAGATTGTATGAAATTGTAATAGTAATTTTATGCTCTCTTTAAAATTCTAGGGTTTTAATTTTGCAATTTCAAAAGTGTTTTTTTTTCACAGGATATACTGTTACTACACAATTTTAATAAGACTTGCTTTAATAGTGATTTGCATAGCTTCTCCCGTCAGTACTTAGTACAGTACTTGATTTTAAAAATTAATGAAAGTATAGAAACTTCATAATTGTAAACTTAGTTTAAAGACCCTTGTAGACCACTTCACAATTATTCTAATGCTTATTATTATTTTGGAATGCATTATCCAATTATTATTATTCATGTGTTTATGAAAATTTAAATCACAGTGGAAAAAATATGTGTGGAAAAGTAATGTTGGCTACTAATTTCCAATACTAATGATTTCAATTTGGATTTTACTGTGACTGGAATTTAAATAAAACGATACTTTCTATCTGAAAACCTGAATAATTATACAATTGAAAAAACTTTGTTATTCATTCTCATATAAAACTTAAAAGCAGAGTAATTTAAGTAGAAGATGGTAAATTGTGAATATTTTTACACTGCAATTTTAAAAGACAATCAAAGTATTTAAATTGAAATGATTTTAAAACAATTTTAATAAGAATTATGTGTTGTACTTCAATCATGCAAGTACCATATTGTATGCAATTTTATTAATTTCAAATTGATGATTTTTTTGCTTTGTTGTTGTTTTCAATTTGATGACAAAATTTATTTTGTACATAAAGGTCACAGAAATATTCTATGAATATTTTATTTTTTTAAACAAGGACCTAATGACAATCATTAACAAAATATTTAATTTTTTTTTCATAGGAATGTTTTTTCAGTGTTGATTTTATAGGAATGTTATTCATCATTTATTTAGTTGTATTATTATATATTATAGTGGGGTTTGTTTATATGGCAAAACTCAAAACAATATTTTTTTGTTGATATTATTATTTTTGTTTTTTGTCTAGTAAAAATTTTATTTAGTTTGTACCAAATACATGAAAGAATAATGCTATTTTGTATAGTGCATACCAATTTTTTTTTTTTTTTTTTTTTAGAAATTGTTTTTTTTTCACATGATCATAATAAAGCATATTAGAGTAGCATGATTGGATAAACTGTACAAAAGAAAACTTAGCTCTGAAAATACTGATTGGATTCTTTTTGTGTAATTGTTTTCTTTCAACAGATATTGTTTCAAAAGATATTTGGAAATAAGCAAAACTCCAAACAAATATTTACCCTGATGTGTTTAATTGGTTTTTTTTTTTTTTTTTTTTTTTTTTTAACATTCTATTATTTCTGTACAAAGATACTCTTCAGTGAATATTTAAAAAAAATATTTTTGGTTGAATTACTTACTGGGAATGATTTGAATAAAAGTAAACATTCTTTGAGTTTGCATTTAAATCCAAAGTTAACATTCCCAAAATTGTTCTTGAATTGTGCTTTGTAGTTTTGTAGTTTCTTAAAACTTCAATTCAGTTACTGTCAATGCAATACTCTGTTGTAAAAAAAAAAATTTTCAGAAAACATTACATTATCAGAAAAGTATGCTACTGATGTTTGTGGAATTGAAACCAAATTTACAAATGAGTAATTAAAACCTTAGATAAATTTTCCAATGTTTTGTAGTTTTCATGAGGCATGTTATCTTTAACATTCATAAGCTCTGCCGTATGTTGTATGCCCATATATAGTCATGGTGTGCCCGTATATGGCCTATTATGTGATGTCATCATGACTATATTTAGGCATGTCACATGCTTTTTGTCAAATCAAATTTCGATAGACTTGACAGGGCTTAATATATACATAACGAGTGTTTACAGTGACCCATACATTTTGTAAATCATATAAATTTTTTTGCAGTTACAGTTAGTAACTTTTACGTTAATTCATAGCTTATAATGTAAATAATCTATGCAAAGTCAACAATATATCAATGGATTTGTATTCTGTGAGAAAATTGTACCGTAAATGTTCAAATAAGCACCTCTCTAGAATAGGTGTTTCTCCCAAATAATTTCCATTGTTCTCCCAAAGATAGGTTTGCCTGCATTATTTGCAAACCAAAATTCAAATATAAAAATATCTCAATTTCAAAATACAGACCTTCGAATTTGATCTGATATGCCTCCTATAAAAAGCAATAATGCAGGAGCTTATCATGGATGGGGACCCCAACCCCCCGGAACCCCCTTCAGCTTTTTTTTGTAACCCACCGTGATTAATGCTATGCGTCCCAACAAATTTCCGGGAATAAATATGTTTATTGGGAGATCACTAAACATGGAAAACAAGTGTTAGTTTTGCTCATGTATTAGCACCTCTCAAATTGATGCTGCACTTAATCCTAAAAAAATCGTTTTTTAAGCCCTGCAGCGCTTATTTAATCATTTGTGGTACCTGTATTTAAGTTCAACAAATTGTTGTATCATAAGTGTGCTAGAGATCAATTTAAATAGTATTTAAATAAGATTTTTATATTCCAGTATTTGTGTCTTGTAAGGGTTAACCCAATTCCAGACAACCGTGATTTTGTATTCCTAATCTTGTGTTGATACTCATTTTTAAAGAAACGCTGTCTGTTTTGGGATAAAATGAAAACTTGAAAATGTATTGTAATTGTATAATGGACTGGTCTCCTAAGCTCCGCCCCTTGGATATTGTTGCTAAGGTCTTATGTAAATACATGTAACCTGAGCTTACATGCATGTACAAAGTACAAGTCTCCCTCCAATTAAAGACCACTTTTGGGACCAGGGTTTCCATGGTCTTGGTCTCTAATTAGAATAATAAAGATAAAAGACATCTGTTTAGGGACCACAGAAAAGTGGTCTTTAAAGATGTATTGTCCCTTGCTAATGTCAAAAAATCATAAAAAATAATTTTGAAATAAACTTGCTCATATTGCAATAGCATACAAATTATAAACTTGTGCATAAAAATTATTGAATTTAAAAAATATGTACCCTGATTTTTAAACCAAAAAAATTATAATACAAGTAATAAACACTTCCAATGACTGGAAGTGTTTCTATCATTTCTCGCTGTAAACTGATGGATAGACATTTTTTAAATACATTAATTTCTATGTTCAAGTTGATAACTTTTAAGTTACTTCAAAATGGGCAAGTAATTTCAAAAAATATTTTTATGATTTTTTTGTTATTTAGCATCTGACAAAACATCTTTAATTGGAAGGCCCTGTAATATCGTGAGACCTGTACGTGAAAACAGGTGTTTTATTTTTGTTTTTTTTTTGTTTTAATCTTTCTTATTTCGAAGATTATAACTTACTTGATCATTTGAAATTAGAAATTCAATGTTTCTATTTTCAGTTTTTCAGATATGCCTGGGACAGTTTATCTTTATTAATAAGTTGGTACAGTAGGCCCCTACCAATGTGCTTGTTATATTCTCAGTAATGTTAGCTTAACACTGAAAATGATGTAAATTAAACATTTGATAGAAGTCAATGCTTAGGTTAAAAATGTTTATGTTGAAATGCGAGTGTTCATGTGGGTCAATGAGCATTAAGTCTGCTTTCCTTAAAATCGCTACACTGCAATCGTTGCACTGCTTAGCATGCAGTCCCTGACGCACTCGGGAACGCTCCCTGATTCAACTGACCAATCAGAGTCGCCAAAGGAGACGGCGATAGCCTGTAGCGATTGTATGGATACAAGGCTTTATGAATACAAATAATAATTGCTATATGAATGAGAATTATTAAAGATTAAATAATAATAATAATAATAATAATAATAATAATAATAATAATAATAATAATAATGATAGTAAAGTAATTATTTTGTTTGTATCGTGCCGTACACTTGTCTCAGGGTGTTGCAAAGCACCTACTGTTACTGCTAATAATGGCTTGAAAAAATGTTAGCTGTATTTTAAAATCTGCTGGAGATGTTTGACTGTCCATTCCAAAACAGTGGTGCAGCAATAGAAAAAATGTGATCATGGACCATATACGTAATTTATGTTGTACTCTAATACTCTGTTAAATCATGATGCATAACAGTGTTATAAACATTTACTTAAGCTATTATTACTACTATTATTGTTAATATAATGTTATAATGGGCCTAATAACAACCATGCAACTTAAACCGTGCCCATGCTACAAATATATATATATACAGGGAGATGTATCTCTGATATATGTATGTGTGTGATAATTATTAAGGTAATCGAATGAATGATAGGTACATTTGTATTCATGATTAACATGGCGTATACTCTAGTAGGCCCTATATTCAGCTTTTTAGCATCATGAATTATAACGTGTAAATGTTAACTGTATATGAAGAATGAAATTTATATTGAATAACGTCATTAAAAAAGTATTGATCTAAAATGTTGGTTTTGAAATAGCATTGTTAACGTCATTGTTCAGGCCTGTACGCAGAGGTACCTATGGTTTGACCGAACCCCTTTTCACACCAATTTCCTCTGATAAACCAAAGCCACCCTTGCATAAAATAACATAAAATGATTATGAAATTCGCCGTTTACAAACTATGTGCATCAGCTCCAGTGGCCTGAAGCTCTTCCACTGTACCGCCCATCTGACATGCTAGGCTCTCGTTACCCTTGCCCCTTTTGACAACCCTATAGTAACGCATGTTGTGAATTTCGTACGAATGAGCATTAACGGAAATCGCAGATTCATGAAAATGCATGCGTTGTGATTTATCAAATTTGGCTTAGGCCTACACAGTAACAGGAAATATTTAAAAACAATAGACTAAATAAGGGAATGTGATTTTTCTCTTTTTCATATCCGATTCCATTCCCCCCCCCCCAACCCACCTGTGTAAAATCTATCTCCCAGATACAATATTATAGCTCCACGATAAAATTTTGTAGGGCCTACCAAAGGCGTGGGGTCCGTGGCTCGCTTCAAATGAAACCTTGCGTCTCCTCAGGGAAACCTATTTGCTGAGCTGTGCAACCTCCCCGCTAGCTAATACCGTACTTAAAAGGATTTCTCAACGATCGATCGTCATTAATTTGTAGTGCATAGAGTGTTGGATCACCGTCTAAATTAAGACATCAAGTCGATAGCACTGATAAGATTCAGCAATATAAGCTTTGTGTGGGGTACTTGTGATCGCAATATGATCGATGGGATAAAACTCGAAGAAGGATAAACAGATCCATTGAGACGTTACATTGAATCCAATGTCATCTAGCCGCAAATTGAAACATCGTTGTTACCATCATCATCATCATCTCATTATTTTCATCATCATCTTCATCACAATCTTGATCATTACATCTTCATCATCATGACTTTAAATATCTGATCAAACGAATCATAGGCCTACAATCAACATTTAATTGAATGATATATATAAGAAGTCAAACAAAGTTCTATATCTGTCTTAAAATAAGATATGGTCGAAAGTACTAGTACAATAAATATTTTATTTTGAGACAGATACAGAACTTTGACTTCTTATTTTATATAAAATCATACAGCAACTTTAAATTTACTTTTATATATTATATATATATATATCTGTCTCTTATACACATCTAGATGTGTATAAGAGACAGGAAATATATAAGCGGGCATAACTATGACTAAAAGGATAATTTTTAAAACTTTTATGATGAGTATTTCAGTGGCGGATTCAAGGGCCCCGCCGATCCCAATTTTTTTTTTTTTAATCATTTTATTATTGTTAATATTTTATTATTAATATTATTAGACTGTTTTAGACCTACTAATAATATTTCGCGTGTTATGTACGATAAGGTGGCTTACAAATTGAGATAGGTCAATAGGCCTTCTTATCACGAACATTTTATTATTCAGAATTTTATTTATTATTTGACTACCATTTAAATCATCAAACCGTGTTTTGTCAAAACATTTCTACTTCCTTGCATTCTTTTCGAAAGTGAGCTACAGGTTTATTTAGTTGAAAGGATCGTGGGATTTAGGCCAAAACATATTTCCATGTCTCCATGGTTTTGTTACACGCAGCTGGCCTGTTAGTACGATAGTACAGTTTGTATATGGTATAATGTATCGTGAAACCCCTATTGGCCCAATTGATATATGCGAAACTTAAATATTATTATCAACTGCATTTATATGACGACAATTCAAGGTTGTTATTAACCTTAAATTTCTACTTAAAATGTAATGCGGTGATTTACCATATGAAAAGATCAATGCTTAGTCTATGTAAACATAACATGAAGAATTATATTTTTAGGCCTACGCTCGTATCCGGTTATCTTATTGGTCAAAACTATTTTTCATAGCTGTGTCTACTTTGTGCTGGGCCTAACACGTTCGAAGACCATTCGTCGTGAACTTCTCCAATCGGATCTCGAAATCACTTCCTATTTTGCGGTTTACCAACTAACTACTTTTGACTGCATAATAACCAGGGAACGGTGAAAACTGAGATAATTATCTAAGCTTCAGCGAAGGAGGTACTGGTACTGTATATAACTTACAGTACATTAATTTGTCATTTGCTGTTGCTACGTATTCCATTAATGAGGAAGTGTGCATAAAGCGTCGAAATATTTCCGAATGACCGGTTAACTAATGTTCAGCAAATTCGAACGTAAGTTCATAAACTTGTTATTTTGGTGGGATTATATTTAAAGCTAGGCCTGTGTCGAGTAATCACATTCTGATTGTGGGCAATTTTCATCACGGGCTTGAGGCATGGCCAGAGCTTCTCACCTTGGCCTCTGTCTCGCCAATGTTACCTCATTAAAATTCCATTTGAATCAAGCTTCCAAGCGCCCGGTTCCTGTTAGTTAAAATGATCGAATTATAATTTTTTCAATCGTTACTTTTTTCAGTATAATTTGGACTGTTTCAAGTATTTGTGCATTGATTTCTTGCATGTCGTAAGTTTTTAATTTGCATGGAACGTGTGGTTTGAATGGTTAATTAAACTCGCATGGCTACTATCCCGCCTACTGTACATTATGGTAGAGGCTACTACAAGGCTTCGGACAAGGTATCTATTCGCAGAAGTCTTACCGTATAAGCCTATCCAATAGCGAGGTTAAAGGGTCTGGACCAGGACATACCTCCGACTTTAATGTTAAATACAGAAACGATGTATACATAATAGGCCTTAAAACATTTTTTTTAAGTGTAATTTAAAAATACGCTTAATGAACGTATGATGTAAGTGATCTGTTGATTAGTAAAAATAACTTAAAATATAAGAAAAAAGAGAAACTTTATTACTTTCTTTTGTGATTGCTTTTGTAAACATATTCTATATTTATCAAAATGTATTTTTTAAGGGGGCAGCTGGCTTGAAAGAGCTATAGTGATTCATTTGGTGCCCACGACCATTTTTCTGTATTTATTTGTTCGAATAAATGAACTAAACGAAACGTAATGCTGAGTTAATAAACTTGAACAATAACATTTTATTAAAGAGGAATTTTAGTTTAAAGAAAATGTGTTAATCTGCAAAAAACTATAAACCAATTAAATAATCATCATTAAATTAATAAGTAAGTCAGCATTGATATAGCTCTGTACACATTTAAGCCTCAGGGCGCTTTTATTCATGTTTGATCCTTTGAATTTTGCAGTTCGATGTTTTGATTGAATGTTCTATTCGATTTTGTTTTCAAAGACAATATATCTATATTCAAGAGTATACCTTCCTTAATATATACGTAGGCATATACATTGCGGAATTTGTATAGCACTATTTCGTAATCAGGGTGCAATTTGATACATCCATAAATTAATTCTTCGAAGTCCAAATGACAACCCGGAAATGAGTAAAATATAAAAAACTATCTGCAGAAGAAACATCTCACTGTTCTGCTGCGATTTAAGGCGCACTGCCACACACCTGGAGAGAGGAGTAGTGTGAACATGGAGGAATAAGTTTAGAAACGTATTGTATACGCCGACACACTTCTAAAAAACTAACTAAATCCGGATTAGAGTTGTACTCCCCCTGGGCGGGACACTAGTCCATCGCAGGTTAGTCCCCAGCAGCTTGCTGGTACCCATTGATACAGCTGGGTGGACTGAAGCAATGTAGCTGAAGTGCCTTTCCCAAGGACACAAGCGAATCTGCACAGCAGAGACGCAAAACCCCGACCTTACGATTGAAAGTCCGAACCTATGAACCGCTGCGCCAAACTTCCGGAAAGCCGACACACTTCCGTTTCGTTTAATTCATTCAATTGAAAAGTCATATTATGGGAAAGACGTTACATGTTCATAGGCTTGTTCCCAACAACCTTACTTTATGTCATTGTCATGTAGTATAGAAGTCCGTCATCAGCTAAAATTTAGAATCGTAAAAATACTGCTTTCATATTTAATCCCGTATATGCATAATTAGTATATGACAAAAGAGCGATGTTATTGCAAATATTAAATCCAATCATTTGTGCACGTAGACGCTACTAAAATAAAATTTCAAATTTTCCGCAGAAACAAATCTGACTTATTTTTAATTCCGGGTTTCAAAACAGATAACATTTACCATTGTTTAAATTGAAAGTTTTTGTTAGCAACATTGTTGAAAAGATATAACCTTTGAAAATGGGTCACAAAAGCCATAAAGGTCATGAATTTTCGTCATCCCCCCCCCCCCCCCCCCCCCCCATCCCCTCTTCGATGTAGGTGTTTAACAAACATTTTGACGAATTGAAGAGCGTAGGTCGCAAATTTAAACAAGATAACCCTACTTTGAGTTAACGGTAGTCATTTTTGTGTACGGTAGAAGTTTACATTTAATTTTTTTCTAGATGTCGCTTTAAGACAGTACATCAACAGTCATTTCGTTATTCGTTATCAATTGTGTTTCATAATCTCTCTCTTTATTTTCCCCAATATCTTTCTGGGAGTTCGTGCTTTCTGAAGTGTGTGATGTCGATATGGGCCTATATGCTCTATCCCGCTTCCTTCGTACCTTGGAACCTTTCCCTAATTTCTTAACGTGCTGTTTAGAAAGACTCATTGCTAAACGGACCTGGTGAAGCCATGGCTTTTCTGTGAATGTTGAAGCGATCGTTAGAGATTCAATCGCTCGCTCCCACGTCGTGGTTCCCGTCACGTCCTCGTAAAGATCGACTGTCAGACGTGGAATGTTGTCCCTATGCGAGCGACAAAAGTAAAACGGTCTTTCCGGTGCCGTATCGGTACTCATAATCGGTAAAGGTATCAGGCTTTCCATGTTGGCGTCTTTTTTCCGTGTTTTTCTCTCTTTCTCCTTTTCGGCAAATGATTTTGAAAATGACGGATTTGACGATTGTTCTAATTTAGGAAGAACTTCAAGCTTTGTTCGTTTTCGTCCTGTGCCTGGAGTATGCACATAGGACGACCGGCTTGTTTCGTCTTTGTTGAGTTCATTCTGTGACGAGTTTCTTTCTACAATTTTTGGCAAGTTACCGCGAATATTTTTCTCGTTGAATCTCCTACTTATGTGTCGGTTTAAATCCTCGGTACTTTGGCGTGTATTTTTTTTCTCCAGAGCTTTCCGTCGATAAAATGTCACCAATGATGGCGTTTTTACAGCCTGTATTCGGGGTAGTTTTGTCACCGGGGTCACCTCTGTTTCAGGGTCGTCGTGGCTCATGTATTTTCGAACAAGCACCAAGCTTTTGTTTTTCATTTGTTCGTAGCTACGTCCTTTCGAATGAGAATTTAATCCACTTTCAGTGAAACCGTCAACTTGGACCCCTTGGCCGCAAAGTGCACCGCCTTGTTTCGTTCGACGAAATCGCATACTTGATCTGCCGGGTCCGTGTATAAGCATAACACGTTCCTTAGCCCGGTCGCACCATTTCCTTATATGTGAATATATAGTCAACGGAAGGGTCATACTATTAAATTGGACATTTGACCATTGCTTTGTCAGTAGGTATACGGCTACGTCGCGTTTTTGCCGTCTAAGTGCGATATTGAGTGGCGTGAGTCCATTTCCATCTTTACAAGTCACACAGCATATGTTATGGTAAACGAATATACGAAGAATACTGAGTTGTCCAGTCACAACAGCTTCGTGAACGGGCGTACTGTATGCCTCCACATGACTACTCGAGCACCATTCTCTTGACGGATGGTCGCCCACCGCTTCGTCAGACCGCACGCCGTTCCGCAACATTGCCGTCGCAAGGTCCATGTGCCCGTGATGTGCTGCGATAAATAACGCCACTCGACTCTGATATCTAACAATCATTTCATCTTGTGACATGTGATGAATAACCTGTGACGTATGTCCGATCATACATGCTTTCAGAAATTCATTCCAGCCATCCCAGGTATTTAAGGTCACGCGACTGCCGAGTTCGATGCCGTAATCGTCGATCTTGATCGGGTCGAACATTTCGACTCCATCAACTGTCAATAACCTAAACGTCGTAACCGGTAAACCCGTTTCGAACGAAATAATCGACCGCAAATCACGCACACTAGCAGAATGAAACTTGATTTCCTGCGTGACCTCAACGGTTTCGTCATTATACGACGTGTTCACGTAGAGTTTCGGAGTTACCTCCTCTTTCAGGCTACATCGTAGCGTCGCCCCCGCCATGATACCGATGTCGCCGAATTCCCAGTTATCTTGTAGCTCCGATCCATGATAAGACAACACAACAAATTTCTTTTCTCCGCTACTTCTCGTATCGATCTGGAACACGTCTTGTACTCTGTCTTTCACTTTGCCGACATTATCAGTGGTGGCTACGTCCAGTGCGCACCGGTTGCCTTCATTTGCTACAAAAATACGCAGCATTTTGTTATTTTCACGAGTTCTCACTACAGAATATAAAGAAGCACAGTCAACATCATGTCTTATAATAGAATGATCGGTGTATTATTATCGCCGGCTTAAGGTGCGTTCAATTGCCTTGGTTACCAGCAGCAAGTGGCGGAATGTCGTGGATTAATGCTGGAAGAAAAAGAATAAAAGGTCAAACAGTTACTATATTACTATAGACAGACCAGCTGCAAAAAAAAAACCCAATGAGTTTTACACAGAGTGCAGTAGGATCAAAACTGATTCAAAGCTATAAAAAGTAGCCTACTGTGGCCTGGAGCAAGAAGGGTGACGGTGACTTATTACCTTATATAAAATTCTTTGTTCACACATATTTTCACATTCAAGTACTGTATAATGCCTATATTAATTTGTTATCGAATCATATCCCACAATGCATTCTGCAAATTTCCATTAGAGTTGCGCTCCTTTTGGTAAGGATGATTGACATGATTAGGCCTATAAAATCATATAGTTAAATGTTGGTTTGGTATTGAATTTCTCGGCAGCGTACTCAAAGTGAGCATATAAAGGGTGAAGAAAGCCTATGTAAATAACATGACGAAAATAGATACGGTACACAAGCATATTCCAATGCATGAACTACCGAAGTACAGTATTATACTCAGAACTACTACTCAGAAAATTACGCGATATCACATATCACGCATGTAAGCATATATGCCTATGCATAGTAAACCTACGTATATCACGAGCGTACATCGCAATGGACCTTTCCTGAGTGTCAGTCGAGCGTAGCAACTGACCAATCACAACTTATCTAAGAATACGCGCTTGTCCCACCAATACACGTGTGTCCCAAACAACGTTTAAATACGTTTACGCTATCTTTTTGTGGCATCCAAGAAGCCGGGCACTAACTTCGTCGTACGGTCGCACGACGAATCCACTTCCGCTCCCTGTGAGCGCTGGACGACGCGACGCCGTCTGCTGATTGTCGGTTGCTCTTAACGGATTGTCATTAAAAACTGTCCGTTGAGTGCGCGTCGTGGTGTTCGTTCTTCATAAAATCGAGTCGGTCGACGACCGTCGAGCGCATTAAGTGCCCGGCTTTACCAACACTGTCACAGTGCTAAAGTTTAAATTGAAAAAAAAAAATCTGAAACTTGAAATGCGCTCACACTCTGATCTAATTATGTTGAGATTCACAACGAAAGGAATGTGCCTCAGAGTGTATTTCAGTATTGATTAATAGGCTGTAACATCCGTTTCTTGTCTCTAAGACTATTAATTTTAATCAGTAATTAATGTAATCGTATAATGAAGGAACCCACTTAGTATACAGTACCAAAGGATACACACTGCCAATTAAAAAAAAGGACAGGATAGCACATTCAACAATTTTAATGCAGACTATACACTGATTATGTCGTCATTCGTAAATGAGCGAGCGCTATCAGAGCACATTTCCCATTAATTTCCTTCCATTTTCTTTACAAATAAAGTGAATCTACGATTTAATTACATTAGATGTTAACAATAATACTGATGGAAATCATTATCGATGTAAGAACAGGTGCGGAGGAACCAAGTCAAGTCCAATCGTTTGATTTAGGCTATTATATACTTCTTTGTCGCGAATTTCTAATGTATTCATATATTTTTTATATTTAGTCGATTAGAGATTTTTGGTTGACATTGTGAGCGTAAATGTATATTTTTCTACAGTTGTCGGTCCAAGGCTTGAATTCATGAGCAGACAGATAGAATGCTTAGACACGTAGGCATATCTACTCCGTAACTTTCTCGGCACCAACGGGGGTTGGGATATATCCCTTACCCCCGAAGGACAAGGATGGCCCTCGTCATTGTCACCACACAACGGGGTCGTCGTAATAAGAGAATATTAATTTGCCAATCTAGATGAAGTTATTGTGATTGTCAAATCCTAATATTGTGTTCTAAAAGCACCCTAAACGATAAGATCTCTCCCTCGTGAATCCAACCAGGAGTTTTATTGCGGGACCAAACTGAAGCTCTAGTCGGCCCCTTAGTTCGGACCCCTCTTTCGGGCTTGGACTGCCTGTCGGCAAATGTTGGAGCTCTCAATACAGTTAAGTAGACACACACCATCTGTGTCACGGGCAACTCGATGATTGTAAGACTACTATAGTGAAAGTAAAATTAAATAGGCCTATTAAAATTAAATTTCTATTTGGCCTGGATCCTCTCCCCGATTAGGCCTGAATAAGCATGATGAATGTACTAGTGTATTGTTAGTCTATACAAATGGAATTTTCATTATCTAGTTTAGTTAAGTTAATATTTGATGATGGTCATAACATTAGGTTACTGATTAACATAGGCCTAACGTGGATTCGATTGCAAATAGCGAGTAGTATAAGACTATATTGAAAGTGCTCATGATATTTTATGAGTAGAAAAGTGTTATTGAAGTTGGAAAAATATACTAAGATAATAATACACTAAGATGTTATTTTGATTGATTACTAAGATGTTACTTGATTGATTAATACACACTAATAATAATAATAATAATAATAATAGACTAAGATTAGTAATTGTTATTGTCGTGTTGGAATAATGGACAATAACTGGATTTGCGTCAGGAGAAACATGTATAGGTGTAATTTTGCCCTACCTGACGTGGAAATGTACCGTACCGAATAGGCCTACTCAGTACATTTGAAAACAACTGCGAAAAAAATCGCAAGTTGTTCTCGGGTGGGACTCGAACCTACGATCTCCAGATCACTAGCCTGGCATCATATTTCAAATTTCAAATGTACTGAGTATTCGATACATTTCCACGTCAGGTAGGGTAAAATTACACCTAGACTAAGATTAATTATTATGAACTTACATTATCTGAACGTGTATGTGCCGTAGGTCAAGTATGAACAATTTATTATTATAAGGATATCCGAGTTTAGCTAAACAACTTTATAATTGAAATTCTATCGCTTGCTTTGTGTATTTTTAGCGGGCCCAAGATTTTAACTTAAATTAGAATGAGAACAAAATAGGCCTGTTGTTTTTACATATGGTAGACCCATCTTGGTTTGTGATCGATTTATCTAAGGATGTTCATAGTAGAAGGCCTACAAATCAATTTGTCATTGAAACTATATTATACTTTTAAACACCTTAAATCACTATTCATTTTATTGTTGTTTTACTTACGGGGGTTTCCAGATTTCATCAAAGCATAGTTATTGATTTGAAAATTCCGCTAGTTATAATTGTCCTGAATGCAAAGAGAGAAATACTTTATGAGATAAAGTATACACACTTCCTTCTATAAAACATAATTCATTAAGTAATGATACATTATTGAAAGCCTAATTATCATAGACTAAGTATTTAATAGGCGTAAGTATTTATATAGGCCTACACATTGAATAATATCAACTTATTTAGTAATTACTTTAGGCTTAGATCTATTTATTATAATAGGCCTATACTCAATACCCTTACCTTTCATCGGGCTCACACTAACTGCTTCATTTCAGTTCACATAGATAGATTACAATTCTTGTTTTTAAGAGAGATCTTTCATGGTTTCACAGGTTGTGATCTGATCTGTACCGTTATGTAATATTTAAACCATGAACTTGTTAAATTTACATCAATTTACGTACATTTTGTAAGTGGGTAATCTTACTGTTTAATGTTTTATGGGCCCCCATGACAAATCTAAACATTCTACCGTTACCTTAATTGACTTACCGTTTTACTAAACATAACTCTTTATAAATATACATATATATATAAATATGTCGTCTATCGTCCTTGTTATGCAGTACCGGTATACTCCAAACCGATTCAATGTGATTCTGACGCAGAGCGTTGGACTCGTCGCTATGTAGTACCATGGAGATACATAGTACTTGACTTCGCAAGCTGCTAATGTTTCAGTATTTAACCGGTAAATAAATATAGGCCTAAAGTAAGCCTTTGGTTATCCCTTTCTTTATATGCTATAACAGGAAAATAATCGATCGGCCTAGAAAACTCGACAGCTCGTCGTGATACTGTGACTCGTCGTTACTAGGTAGCAACCGACTCAATGAAAGGTAAATAGAATGAATGCATTCACATATCCGTGAAGTGGATTCACGATTCTTTTTATCGGCACTATACAAACAAGGACTTTTATTCGAAGGTCTAGCGCAATCAGGGAAGACAATTAAAAGCATCGGAATATACCATTTCTGAGAATCGTCCATTACTAATTATAATACATAAAGTATCAAGTGAAAATAAATGAATTTCAAAGAAGTAGTGTCTGTATGGATGGATTGATTGATTGATTGATTGGTTGACTAATCGGTTACTCAATAAATTGGTTGGTTATTAGTAACTGACAATAAAAATGGATTGATTGACTAATCGGTTACTCAATAAATTGATTGATTATTAGTAACAATAAAAATATTAACACATATAAACATAATTTAAAAATGTAGTGGCCCTCCTTCATAAGTAGGCCTGCCAACAATGAGCATTTCGATGGTCTGGTGGTTGAGAAACCAGGCTAGTTATATGGAGGTCGTGGGTTCGATTCCAACTTTGATTTGGAAACATGCTGAGTATTCGGTACGATAACACGTCTGGTAGTGAAAAAACATCACTCATATTAATAATATTAATACAGTAAAGTTTTGATATTTAATAGTTTAATATTTGTGATTTAGCCTTTTATAACATCATATATTTATTCTTTCTATGTATGATTGATTTTTTTTAACTCGTTGCTGGTGGCTAATTGTTACTACACTAACACTTTTTTTTTAAATAATATTTACACTAATGTGTAAATTATGTACAACTTTATGCCGTAATCAATGTTTACCCACCATGTCTATACCTTGTCCACTAAAGCTTACATCATGGAGATCAAAGCATTTAGATCGCTATATGCATTTACATCGCAATATTTGTGATTTTGCCTTCAATAATATCATGCTAAGCTAAAAAAAAGTGGTATTTATTTCTTCTATGATGATATAGTTTTTAAAACTCGTTGCCGGTAGCCCATTGTTACTACACTAACACATTTTTAAAATTTACACTAATGATATTATTATGTACCACATTAATCAATCAATGTTTACCCACCATCATGTCACTATTGTTTACGGTACATCGTGGAGATAAAAGTATTTAGATCGCAATAGGTCTATAGTATTAACGATATTGCTGCGTTTAGTGACACGGTCCTATTGGAAAAAATACATACATAAAATAAATAATTAATTCATAAACCAAAAATAAATGAATCCAGCTCATTAAGCCGGTACCCTCTGCGTCCGCCGCCAACGGTCATCGTCGTGATACTATGCAGACATAGCCTGAGTGCAGTGGAAAATTAGCTGGAAAAAATACAGGAATTCAGTATACCATAGTGTCTCAGAAGAAAATTGCTAGGGCTTGGACAATTTTTTTTTATAGCACTTAGAAATTGGCCTAAAAAACCGTATTTGGACTAATTACGATAGGGGTAGGGAAATAAACGTATTTATGTTTTTAGTCACTTTTACATATGCTATGGATATGAAAATGTAATTTTTTAACATTTTTATTGTACAAATACCAATTCAAAACAATGCTGTACATAATAAAATATATATTTAATTATTGAACTACTGTACCACACTATAAAACTTAATGGAAAACAACATACTGCTATAAAGACCCGATATTTTTTAATCAGGGTTAGAGGAAACATATTAATGTTTTTATTCATTTAAAGTATTGCTATGAATGTGAAATTGACAGGAACGTAAATAGTTACTTACCCTTTACTGTCGTTCAATGGTGGCCCAACAATTTGCGGACAGGGGGTGGGGGGTGAGTGGGTCCAAACCCATTGGTCGCTTAGACTCTTGTACCCCTTTTACACTGCCAAAGGCAGAATCGACCCGGGTTACTTTCGGAGTAATCCCGGGTGCATTTCCCGTTTACATCGAACGAAAAAGTCCGGGTTGATCCCGAGTTGCTCCCATTTACACTGGCAACAAACCCGGGTTCAAATACCGCCCTCAGTTTTTGTTGCGATGGCACAATAAAATTGTCAATATCGAAGCAATGTACCTGCATATTGTTTTTAAATTATGCGAATTAAATCAGCAGTTTTAATATCATGTCTATACCGGAGCGTAGAGGGTTTAATTTGACAAATGTCTAGGCCTAGCCCGTTGTTAGCAAAGTTTAGGCCTACCTGACCACAGCTGCGGTAGGCACCAGGTAAGGCCTAATTCCGGAATCAAATTCGGTGCTGTTTACACTGGCGACTCCGGGTTGTACCCGGGCTGCCCTACGCTGAATGTGTCCCGCACGTCCATCCCGGAAGATTTGGTAACTCGAGTAGGACTTTTTGACGTTTACACTAACCAGAACTCGGGAGATTTTCACCCGGGTAATCGAAAATCCCGGGTTACGTCCGGAATTTTGCTTGCAGTGTAAAAGGGGTATTGTTTGAAGAGAGTTTTTATGGCTTAGTATGGCTCAAAATAATTGTACCATAAATGTACCATAAACCAACATTTTAGGAATTTGGATAGGCAAATTAATATTTTGGGTCTCACGACCTCGTCGTGGCATCGGGCGATACCTGGGGCTAGGCCTGTCAGAAAGGAAATCACCCCTCATTAAACACCACTCCCCCTCCCCCGCGTCGGCGCCATAATCAAGCCCACAAAAATGTTTACGTATTTAAATTTAATAGCTTTTACACCACATTTTTCTTCATCATCATTATTATGATATATACTATTGAGTCCTATATAATATATCATTATTACTCAATATGCGATTTTCTTCGCTAGTATTTGGGGACGTAGGCCTACTAAGTATTCGGTACGATAACACGTCAGGTATTGCAAAACATCACTCATATGGCCTTACAATTTCAATAAAATTATTAAGAAAAGTTACAATATAGTATACATTAATCCTATCATCATTATCACCCTCATCAATTATTAACCACAAAATAGTCATCATTATTATCTTCATCATAAATGAGTCCTGCTCATTAAGCCGGTACCGTGCCCCCTGCGTCCGCCGGCAACCGTCATCTACGTGATACCATGCGATGAGGTGCGCGCGGCGGATCGTTTCAACAAAGAACGCTAAGAACTCTGCCAACGACAATCAAATGGCATCGTTTCGTCAATCTCTCACAGACAGCGGAGATGGACTCGTCAGCCGACACAATATGTGCCTCGTTTAAAAAGGAATTCGTCTATGCTTAAAGTATTAACTAATCGCTGACTGTTGACCCGAGGAGCTTATTAGCTCATTATTTAACTATTATTTCATGTGCTGCTGAGTCAATACCAAGATTGTTTCCATGACAACAAAGAGCGCTTTGTCGCCATCCTCCCTAAGCATCATCTAATGGAAATTATATTGCAGAGTATCCCATAATGTGACCATCTAAAATAACACTGATTTGATGTGTCAGCCAGGGTCTTAAGAGATTTGTGTTGGGTTGTTATGTATTCGACCACTAATCCCGGGTCCTGGGGATAAATCCTTGCTGATGTATTCCAGCATTTCAGATTAGAAAGACATTTTTGAAGACGACTCATATTCAGACTGGGCTTATGATGTTTTCGAAGGCCTATACTGTTTTCTAATATAAATAATCAAGATGTACAGTATAGGCCCTAAAACATAGCTTATATTTTGTAGTCAATCAGTTCAATTCCACGGATGTCTCGGTTTTAATATATATTTTACAAACTCCCCGCCCTTTTGTAATGTGAGACACCTCGACTTGTTATACAAAATATACAGTAGCATCGCAAATAATGGGTGCAGACAGGAAATACGATGGGAAGGAATAATAATATAATAGACCGACGTTATTTAAGAGTATTACGCAATGTTGTGGAAGCGGTTTGGCGCAGCGTGAAAGGTTTGGTTTCCCAACCTCGAGGTCGGGGTTTCAATCCCTCGCTGTGCATTTCGCTTGTGTCCTTGAGCAAGGCACTATATCTGCATTGCTTCTCTCCACCCAGGAGTATAAATGGGCAGCAACACTTAGCATGTGGATGCAATGACCAGGGACAGAAGCGCTTCGTATCTGCAAAGAAATGCGCTATATAAATAAATATGATTAGATTAGATGTTGATGAATGTTTCGAAAACATCGCATGAAAAGACAACATTGCGAATCGTGGTTATCAGGGGAGCTGATTTTTTAATTATTCTATTTTTGAGGCTAAAGAAAGAGTGTTTATGTTAATAAAATATTAAATAAAATATAAATATTATTATCATTATTGTTGTTGTAATCGTTTTTTTTTAGATCTGATTTGGCGAATAACATTATCTTGGGCCTATAAGAATTCTCAGCGACAGTGGGTTAGTGTAGGCCCTAGATTGCTGAACTTTGACGTGACTCGCCTATCTCGATTGTTCTTGTGTGCAAGTACTTAAAGTGGAATCCAGAGAGACCTACTCATGGCATTGTCAGATACAGTAGGCCTACCTACTACCGTATATAATAAGGCGATCATAAAACAGGGCGGGAAGGGGGAAGACGGTGTACAGCACGTCTTTCCATATTTAGGTATTCAAGACTTAATGCGGGCCCACTAAAATGGTGATGATATGGACACGTGGGACTGTCACTTGAATAGGATACCGTATATTTCAGGAAAGAATCGTTGAGGATTTTAATGACAACTACTGTCAGTTTTACTACATAGATTGAGTGTGGATCGCATCAACTTCGACCCAGACACTTTAAGTTCAACCACAGTGTGCTATATTCTTTTTCATTTGATTGATTGATTGATGTCATAAATTGCAAAAAGTTGACTTGACAAGCGTTTGAGACTGTACTCGAGAGGGCGTTCATAGTAATGTTGGTATAATAACTCATAATTACAACGATTACTTTGAACCAAGGGCGTCGATCCGTTGTGAAAAGTGGGTGGGGAGGGCGGACGAATTATCTTAAGGAATGCAATTAAAATTTATTTCCACACTACATTTTCAAAATTTACAGAAATTCGAAATAGAGGGGTGGAGTGGAGGAGGTCAGGGAGGGACTTTTACAGATGAAGTATAGACAATTTATGATTATGGCATCTCTAGTTGGCCGGAAATGGCACTCTCAGACTTAAATTTGAATACAATTTTCATTTTTCTCCACTTTTAAATTAAAAAAAAAATAGAGAGGGTGGGCCGGCTGGGTCCCTTTGAATCTGCCACTGAAATACTCGTCATATATATTTTTTTTTCAATTTATCCTGGTAATCATAGTCATGCCCGCTTACATAATAATGATGTTATGTCTACTGATTAGCTTGTGACGTACTCCAACCATGAAAAAAATGATAAACCATGTTCCTTCATGGATACTTAAAACAGTTTTTTCTTTTCTCCTCTTTTTGAATTTCACTTTCGTGCAAGTAATTGCGACTACACAATTGTGAGTGGAAATACTACGGTACCGTCTAACTTACGATCAAACAGGACTATAGGAAGCACAGAAAACATTAGTTATAATTTTTATTTCACAAACATAAAAGGTGATTTACTTAATTTATCATTATCATGATGTCATGGCGGGATTGTGTAGTAACCATAACATCGGAGTTCGTAAGCTTGTGGTATCACTACCTAAATAAGTCGAAATAGACAGACCTCCGTGTTCAAATGCTGTATAATAATTGTTGTTTAATAACGGGTATATAAAATTCAATTGACTAGCTATAATTTTTTGAAATTAGGAAAAACAGGAATCTGTTATATGCAGATAATATTGAACACTTGTATATCCGGGTCTTAATAATATACAAAAGCAATAAATCTTTACTGTAGAAATTGTGCATTTTGAGTGTGTAAAAATGTTGGCCTAATAGGTTTACACGCTTCCAATTTTAACAATGTACAAATGTTTAATGCTGATATCTGTGATTGTGTTTTGAAAATAACAATGGAAATCTACTTTTAGGTATACACAATAAAAAAAAATCGTCTGATTGTTATTTTAATGGACCTAGAAAGATTGTACGCACTCTAGGTCGGGTATTGGTGGATTAATAAACAAGGTAATGTATATAGGCCTACTGTCAGGCCTACATACATTATGGAGTGACCCTCGTTGGAATGTTAATGCATCCACGGCAGACAGTGCTAACAATAGCGTAGGCCTATGTATAGTCCTAGAATTTGATACGGAATCTTTATTGTTCGATTTCAATTGATTTAGAATGTCATATCACGGGCTAGTGTCGTACAACAAAGACTCGACCAAGTATGCAAACAAAAGGCACTGACGACGTATACATCATCAGCTTGCCTCAGCCCTCATCGAGTCACTTTTGTCATGGTTTTACGTACAGCAGAGGCTACCGTGTTACGCGCCGAGTTATTTTATGTTGGCCTAAATGTAGTTTTATTTCAAATCGTACCGTTGCTGTAAGACTATATACGCTTTTAAAAAATGTACATAGGCCTGGTCATGATATGGACATTAAAGTTTGCTGACTCGTGAGTGCACAACCGGGGATCTAGTATATTTGGAGGCGGCCCAATATACACATATTAGCCAAGTACCGTATGTTTCATAATAATTCATATTATTATTATTATTATTAAGGTTATGATTTATTGTATAAAGATATAGCTTTGAAAAATGTATTTGCTTTTGTAATCGTGTACAGGATTGCCCCGGAGGATTTCCATTTCATGCTAACGGTTAATACAACTCGACTACGTTACATGACTACGTGTACACGTTAGGCTACATTATGCGGATGTTTTATATAATTAATGGGTGTGTTACGTGTGAAATACAGGCTGCCTCGAAGTGCGGTTGGCCTTGAGTCATATCTTCATGATTAATGGTTTTCAACTTTTTTCCAAACCTAAGTTTGAATCTTGATAGCGATGTATAATTTGTCGGGTGCGTTCCAGTTTACCAAGTTTACAGAAGATTTACCCTTATACTCTATATAAAGAGGTTTCATTTTAGTGTAAATAAAATTGAATAGCTCACATTTTTTTTGTTTCTATTTATAGATTCATTATTTCGGTTGAAACGTCATAGGACAACCGGTGCATGAGGCTACTGTGTTTCAAATGGTTTATTGACGTCTCCGTCGGCGGCCCTTTATGAGGTAATATAATCGGTTTCGTCACAGTACCATATCGTGTATCTTTCCGCCTACTTCAGAAACAACATGAATATAATACAGTAAACATTTCATTGTCTATGAAGAGAGGAAGGACACCGGTGAAACAGAAAACAGAATTTCTCCGAAGATTTCTAAATCTCATAGTCATGGACCAATATGCAGTTCCTTCCATGAAAGGCATATATCGAATGGTTTTGCCAGTAGCGTTTGGCTTCCTGCTATCTATTCCGAAGGTAGGACTTCACATTGAATTTTTTTTTGTATTTTGGAGTAGCCTCTCAGCTGCCATTTTTTTTTTTTTTTTTGTAATCATAGCTAACCACCACCCTCCGTCTAAGGTCCATCGGTTCATTCTTGAAGTCAAACTATAGGAACAAAGGAAGCTTTCCTTGTGAGTGGCCTGTAAAACAGTTTTGTTGTTTAGTTATTTATCTCGGAACCAGATGATTTTTTTTTTAAATCTAAATTATATATTAAACGGGATGGTGTTCTCAAACACTTAACGAAAATAGATACGAGAATATTTTTTTTCTTTTTTGATTTATTTGTTCATCCTTTATATAGTTAACAATACAAGTATAGGCCTATATAAATAATATAATTTTACGAACGATGTTTGTCCAAAAACATCGTTTGTATTTATCATTTATCCTGACGAAAAATGCCATTGGCATATATAATTTCTCTCGTATTTTAATGTTTAGTTTTTAGCGTTCAGGATGGGTGGTTTAGCGGTTGTTTTTTTATCCCAGGTGAAAGTTCTGACTGGGAGGTCTATCGTACCGATGGAAATATAATAGGCTTCATTATTGTCTCACAGTGTGAAATAAGATTTCTGAACCAGTGTTAAAAAAATCGACTTGTTCATTACAAAATATACTACTGTTACTGTACCAATAAATCTAATAATCGGTTCCTTTGTATTGAATTGCGTCCTATAGCTCTGTGCGTTCCATTCCAAATAAATTATTAATTTTCACCTGAAAACATAACCGTGGAAAACAACCAACTTTCTTTAAAATTCAACCACGTTTAAATAATGCGGAACAAAGATATTGTGTACCTCCTCAGTAGTAAAATCACTTTATTTGCCAAAACGTTAAAATTAAATCAGTATTAAAATAGTCTCAATAATAAAATATATAGGCCTATAACACAAAAAAGGCAAAGAAAGGAGCAGGTCTTGCCTTCAAAATAGGGCAAGCAAGGGAAATAAAGACAGAACATAGACAGGTTACAGGACGAGAACAAGAGACAGAAGGACAAACAGAAGACAGAGAAAAATCACAAGTTAAGATAGGGAGGGGTATATATATTATATAATATCATTAATAGTCAATGTGTAGGCCTAGTTTTACATTTCTGTCATAAAATAGTAAAGAGTCGTTGTATAATGTTGGTAGGTTTATAAAATAGGCCTATTTGTAATTGAAAAATGAAAACTATATTTCGATCAAGTTGATAACCAGCGGCTTCCATATTTTAAATTTTAACCCCGAAGCCTTATTGTAGAAATACCGGCATGGGTGTAGTTTTACCTGTAGTAAAGTTTAAGTCGATTTTTGTCATTTTTGTATGAGCGCGCGGGGCTTTACTTGTTTGTGTCCCCATTTCAATTCATCATCTTTGTTTTTCAATGTTACCATGTTACAGTGTTATTTGATTTTACTATTTTGTTTGATGTCTGAATTTGAATTGGATTAAAGTTATTGAATTCTTGCCATCTTTGGGGGTTGAATTGCGATTGTCTTTTGTAAGCCCATTTATTACCGTACTGTATTCATTTTTATTTATAGAGAGCTGGTGCGCAAGACGTGACGTCCATTGTAGGTACAGGTAAGCCCATTTTTTTCATGTTTTTTTTACATGAACAGCAAGTAAACACTCGCCAAACGATTCTTATAAATCTGATAGAGTAATTTATATTTATGAGGCTTTTAAGGCATATGGAGTGGAGATGAAAATAATCCTGGTGTCTGATAGAGTTTTAAGATTGGAAGTCTCTTATTTTTTATAAGTGGCTAAACATAGAAAATGAAAAACAAATGACGACGATGATGATGATGATGATGATGGTGATGATGACGATGATGAGGATGATGATGACGATGATGATGATGGCAATGCCAATGACGACAACAATGATCATGTTAATAAAATGCTACTAGCCTATTACAATAATAACGACGATAAAAATACATATAATGATATTAACATTTTTTTCTTTTTCGTATGTTATAATAATGTAAACTAATTGTAGTTAATTCATTTTATAATTACTAGTTTAATTTCGATTTATTAACGTATCCATCTTAAAAATATTGCCCTTATGCCTGATTTTGTACAATTATCGTAATTTATTTATCACATTTATATTTTTCACTCTGAATTATTATTCTTTTAAATAATATTATGAAGGTCATAATTTATTAAGCCAATTAAATTTCTTGTGACGTAATTAACAGTTATTGTGAACGGAAGTCCTTTATTTTGTTGTAGAATCGTCTGGAGTAGATCGTGAATGGTTTCTATACGGCAGTCTGATATCGCTTGCAGCCGCCTTTGTATTCTTGATGCTCTTCCTGTGTGTGTGGTTCTGTCCTTGCTTCCAGTCTTCTGTTCAGACGGACGAAACCGGACTCAGGTAGGCTATGTGGCAAGATAATGTTAACGATACACCGTTAAGTTAAAACAATAATATATATAATGTGTAGGCCCTGTCTCTTATACACATCTAGATGTGTATAAGAGACAGGCCAAGTACCGTATGTTTTTTTATTTTATCAATAGGCCCTAACTGTTTCAGTTATATTACTTACTGTTCAATGATTAATATATAAACTGAAAGAAATACGTTTTACTAAAATAATAGGTCTAAATAATTTTAATAATAAAGTTCTTTTAAAGCCCATATCCACTGATATATGTACTTAACGAAAGTAAAACTCAACCTATTATTATAATCAAGATACCAGTAGCGGATCCAAGGGATGGAGAAAGGCCCTCCCTCCCCATCATTCAAAGGCATACACAATTCCCTAACCCTCCCTGCCCATAACCAAGTGTGATATTGTATAGATCAATGGTTCAGATAAGAGCTTATGACTCAAACAGTCAATTCGAGCAATTCAATTCAGTTTTATTTTATTTTTTGGGTGTTTTTTTTTTTACAGGCAAGGTACAGGTAACGAGCCAAGAAGGAGGATGTACCCTGGAGCAGAAGAAACAGAGGGCTCTAAATCCACGTACGAGCTTGCTAAAATCGAATCACAAAATTCAAGGTAAGGTTCTAACACATTTGCCAAAAAAAAAATGCCTTGCGTTTGAGTTTTAGGGCTTAGGACTTCTCTATCGCATGGCTATGATTTCCGAAATCTTCCAAAGTTGCGGAATGCTCCCGACGGCAAAAAAAAAAAATAAATAAAAAAATAAAAATAAAAATTAATTAATTAAACACACACACACAAACAAACAAACAAATAAAAAACAAACAAATAAAAAAACAAAAAAAAACAAAAACAAAAAAACAAGAAAATAAAAAAATAAAAAATTAAATAAAAAAATAAAATAAATAAAACTCTCAACGGTGTTTTTAGAATATAATGTAGGCCTATTTCCGACTTTCAAAGGCGGATACAAGGTCAGCCTACCCCACCCCCCCCCCCAATACATTTTCCAAAATAAAAAAATAAAAAAGCGCCATTTCCAACCATCCAGAGGCGCCCTCTGAAAGTCCCTCCCTTGTCCCCCACCAATACGAATTCCTGGATCCGCCACTGCCAATAATGCGAACAAAATACAATACAAACGGCTTTATTGTCAATATGGATATGACATAGATATTATAGGGTTATAGGTCTATTACGATGATGTATCATAATTAATTAAATATACGAATATGCCTTAAGAACTTTAAATGAATGTTGTGATTTGATTGTGTGACAATCAATACGTGTTGCTGCATAATTTATGTAGGTGAGGTTGTTTCCATGGCAGTGGGAACACACTGTACGTCACATGGGAGTGAAATTGATGATTCATTACAGTAATCTGGGTGTGTGGTTTTAAAATTCTTCAGACTGTTTGCTTCATCAGTTAATATTTTCTCCGCAGAAATGACAGTAATGGAGACAAGATCCACCCGGATTCACCGTTTCTAATAAAACTGAAGTATGTTTATTTTCTACCTCGTATTCTTTAGTTTTGTTTGTTAATGATGAACGTTGCTGTTGTTGTTGTTGATGGTTATGATGATAATAAAAATAATTAATTATGATAACAATAATGGATGATGATGTTGACAAATTCTTGTGGTACCGGTACACCACGTAGGTATTTCTGAAAAGAACTCTTGTTTCGATTGAGTTGTTATCAGATATTATATCAGATATGTTCTCCTGGTGGCGGTTAAAATAACTCCTCGAAAAACGTCGACACACTCTCAACAAAACCACAATTCTTTTCAAGAACTACATTATCTTGAAAGCATTTTCGTTTACAATTGTTACTTCACCATACTCCAAACAATCTTTGATAACGGTAACGGTGATAATACTACAACTAGTATAATAGCAATGATAATAACCACAAAACACAATATCAGTAAGTACCGGTAGCCGGTTATAAAAAGACAATATCATTTAAACTGTTTACTTTATATTTCAATAAATTAGAATGGAATTTTTAAAAATCTCGTCCCTTAACCGAAATAAATATTTGACAATGTTAGTAGTACAAAATGTTTGTACAGTATAATGATATGCCATTCCTTTAGATAGATTATTGACGTCCAGGTGTAGCTCAAATTTGAATGATTGCTTTACTTGCACGTTTTTCGAATAATTTTGTGGTTTTTCTCTTTTTTAGGAAATTATCCGATTCATCTGAGCAAATTACAAGCAGTGATAAAACAATAATTGAATCTGAAATACACGAAACAATACGTCATTTAAGTGAGTCGACCGAGCCTGTTGATGACGTCACAAGCAACGGGAACTGTGAAGTAGGCATGTGAATTATACATCTCATGTGTAATCGGTAGCATTTCAGAATTGAGGAAAAGGGTGAAAAATACAGTTTACTCTGGTTATTTATTATTAGAGTCGGTAACGATGCACGCTTGATGAAGATGAGTGTTTGTGGGGCAATGGATTAAAACTGATTAGCAAACAGCCCAAGTTCATTCACCTACAAAGCAACCACAACTGCAACGAAATTTGAACAGTGCAATACAAGTTATACTGACAACTTAATCGAGATTGAATTGGTTACTTTGGTTTATGTGAGTGGTCACCAGACCTTACGTCTTTTCATGTAACAGCGTCCATAAACGTCAGCGCGTGCGCGTAATTATGTAAATGAAACTACGTGCTGCAGGCGGCCATTTAATATTATTACTCATTTAATTGATTATTCAATCATCAACGTCGCTTGGCTAAATTTCCTGGCAAGTACAATAGTACGCCATGCTTACATTAAATGTATTGAATAAAGAAGTGACGACATAATATGAGTTAAAATTGTTCCCCCCCCCCCGAACTCAGGTGGTTCCTGGGTTTTAATCACGTGAGTCACCGACTGGAAACAATTGCACTCCATAAAGCTCTGTCCAGACTGTCAAATGTTCTTTGACAAAAAATTGTTGTATGCCGATATGCCCATATATAGTCATGCCGTGCCTATAAAAGGTCATGATGTGATGTCATCATGACCATATTTAGGCATGTCACATGTTTCTTAATTAAAAATTGATAGTCTGGACAGGGCTGCATTATAGACTTTACAAAGTGAAAGAATATGCTTTATAGATTATGCATCGTTCCATACTGTCAATATAAAGTGTAGCTTTCTTACTGCTGGGTGAAATAAATAATTTCTAATAATAGTTTAGCCTTTTTGAATACAAAACACGTCCGTCAATACGCTGAAGATTTTACGCATGATATAATATCCTGCTCGAGTGGGGTCAAGTGTGGAATGCATTTTAAAATGTTTTAAAATCAGCAAAACGGAAAGCTTAGAATATGAACGCCAGTATGAAACGTCCTGTATGTTTTATTTCAAAACATAAATGTACACCACTACTGAGCCTAGGCCTATAACATACGTAAAACCTCGAATAGAAGCCATGGGCTTCTTTTGTTTTTTAGGACCCTTGGATGGGCTTGTTTTTGAGATCACCGTACTTTTGCAAAAAAATAGTGGGCTTTTCCAACCAGGCCTATGCAATTCGAAATTCTGTTTAATATTTAAAAAAAAATTTAATAAAACAATATTGATACAGACACGCTATCATAATCATCAAAGAACGTTAGTCTGAATGTAAGTATTATATCGAAAAGAATCCTATCCTATCTTGATTAGAAGCCCATGGGCTTCTTTTCGAGAAGGGCTTCTTTTCGAGATTACTTTTGCAAACTAAAGAGTGGGGCTTCTTTTCGCGATGGGCTTCTTCTCGAGATTAAGCCTATTGGGCTTCTGTCCGAGGTTTTACGGTATTTGTATAACTTATTCAAATTGTATCCTTAATTACTTAAATTAGAATAACAACCTACTTTTTAAATATTTGTTAATAAACCCATTTGTAAATGTAATTTATTTCAGCCATTGGGCTTGTTTTAATACAGTAATACCAAAACGTCTTTATAAATTTATCAAGTAAATCATGACATCAATTCAAAAAGTTGAAATTAGCTTCCTTTAACTGTTTCAAGTTTTACAGTTGTATAAATAACTTTTTAATGTTCAATTCAATTTTTACTTTGTTGTATATGTTTTAATTGTATATAACCACTGAAATTGATTAGCTGGTCTAAGCGTATTTATCAATTTTTGTATCTTTTTTATATCATTAAAAACAGAATGTATTTTGATATAGAAGTTCGTTTTGTGTATTTGTCATTGGTTTACGAGTAGTGGGTTCAGGGTAAAATAATAATGTAAGTTTTTAGCACAAAATACAAGGAAGATGCCTCTATGCGCTTTACGTGAACAAAAAGAAACATAACCAACATATATTCCTATATAGGCCTACCTTATTTTGTTTGATGGTTGTTCTGTTCTTGCAAGGCAATGGACCTTTCCGCTAAGCTCCGCCCCTTGGATATTGTTGCTAAGGTCCCACAAGACGGCAGTGTTAAAACATACGCGAACACGTGCGTTTGTGGGACAACACGTGTGTTTGTAAGACGCGCGCGTATTCCTAGCGCTGTTCTGATTAGTCAGTTGTTAAGTTTGATTGACACTCCGGAAAGGTCTATTTAATTTGGCCCGTGAGGAAAAAACCAGATAATTTTAAAAATGATTTAAAACATATTAAAAATTCGATAAAACATCTGAAATAAAGTAAAGACAAAAATGCAACCCCTGAGTAATCTGGACGGGGATTGTGTGAAAATGAGCAAGATGATATAGGCCACAAATAGAATAAATAGCGCAAACAAAATCGATCACTGGGTGCTTCCGTGGTCCTATTCTTCACTTATGTGCTTCAAACAAGCACTGATGTACATGTATCGGTTACCCCCACTCTAAAATAAAACCCTTTAAACTATTAAAAACTCCCCGGATTGGTATTCTTATTAGCTCAGCTAAATTTGTCAAAGCAGCTCAGAGAAAGTAAAAACGTTATCATGTTAAAATTGTAGGCCTAATGAGTGCAGAGTGCGTCCCGCATGCCAGATTTAAGACTATGGCAAAAGAAGCCCATTGTTAAATCATAGAGGTAAACGCAACTAAATTTAGGTTATTTTGCAATACGTCTATTGGGTTTTATCATCAATAACATCAAAACAAAACAAAACAAAACAAAAAAACCTTTCAAATAGACCTATCTTAGAGGGAAGAATTTCACCAGATGTAGGCCTGCAACGATTGCTTTCAACTCTCAGTGGAGATATTTGGCCCGTGAGATAAACTTACTTTGGCCCTTCAAACAAATTAATTAAGAACCAGGCGTATATGCAGTCCTAGCAATAATGCACATACGCAAGAAATCACGACAAGTATGTTAACGACCAAACAATTGGTGAAACATCTAAATTGGTGAACCTGGTAATTTGCAAGCAGTCCTTGACAACCTTTACAACTGGACCAAAAACTTAAGCTCAACCCTTCCAAATGCCAGGTGATTAGATTTTACTTTGGTCGTCGACCACTTCCAGACATCAGCCTCCACATCTCTAATGGAAATCTTCCTGTAAATTCTGTTAAGGTATTGGGGGTGGTCTTTGATAACGACCTCAAATGGTCAAGTAATACTGATGCTATCATTGCCAAAGCAAATTGTAAACTTTTTATTTTGTGGTCGTTGAGGAGAGCTGGTTTCAATTGTGATGAACTCCTGACGATCTACAGGAGTTATGTACGGCCTGTTCTTGAGTATGCTGCGCCTCTGTGGCACCCAGGCTTAACTAAACAGCAAAGCATGGCGATTGAGCGTATCCAAACGCGAGTATGTCGGTGCATTTTAGCCGATAAGTTTATTAGTTATAGCATGGCTATAGTGATGCCCTTTCGCAGCTAGGACTGGAGAGACTGTCTGACCGTAGGGTCTCACTATGTACAAAATTTGCTAAAAAAAAAGCAGTACAGTCTAATAGATTTCATAATTGGTTTCCAATTAATGATGCGTGTCACACCATGACACTACGCACTAATGAGCCATATAAAGAATATAAAAGCACCAAAACACGATTTATAAATAGCCCATTACCGTATATGACTAAAATTCTAAATTCACTTTGTAGTGGGACCCTAAGGTCAGAGATCTTTTCAGTCTGAGCATTTGGCACAGAGGCGCCTTGTCGTGCATGACTCCTTTAGATGGATTGATTGCGGTTTTGTTTTTTTGTTTTTTTGTTTTTTTATGATGAAATTGTATATATA
>NW_022716884.1:237201-248818 GCF_011630105.1 Anneissia japonica
TTCGTAAATTTTTAATGGCCAATATTTGTAATAATTTTTCAGTCTCTCAATTCAGCTTATGCTGCAATAGATTGTTTTGTATGTGCGATTCTTTTTTGCAATAAATATACCTAAATATATATATAGTGTATTTTATGGTGCGGTAGTATTGTGTGCTTACAGTACTGTACTACAGGTTGTGCTATATAATTTTAAAGACATGTGCTGTTCATAAATCAAGAAAAATACTTCTGTGTAAGAGTAATAAATAATCGAGTTACATGAAAGGTTCAATATGTGAACAAAAACCAGGGTTTTATTTTAAGTATGTTTGTCAGCGCTGTCTACCGTAGCAAAATTAAAATGAACTCACAATGAATTCAAGTAAACAAAAAGAAGAATAATATAAACAATGACCAGACATCTTAAGAATCTGTCTCTTATTTTGTCCTAATTCAAAAGTGTCGCGTTTAATATGATACACAGTTTGACATTCATTTTAAAGTACAGGGTCTACTAATAAATAACTATACCACTAATGGAAATGTTTCTTCATATCAAAGCTAATATTGTGATTTATTGATTATGCATCGCGTATTACGCAATATATAAAATGTCCTAATGGGAACATTCTGGAACTTGACTTGATTTACCTTGATGTCGAAGCTACTGTAACTAATATTGTGATTTATTGATTATGCATCGCGTATTACGCAATATATAAAATGTCCTAATGGGAACATTCTGGAACTTGACTTGATTTACCTTGATGTCGAAGCTACTGTAAATCATTATTACTTTTTTTTGGTGGGGGGGGGGGGTTCACTTTTTAAAGCACCATGCAGGCATAAAGTTCACTTTTTAAAGTTCATGAACTTTTATCTATTTACTGCTCTCTTCATTTTCATGGCTCTACCGCCACCTAACGTAACGCGAGTACTCACTGTAGATTTGTGAAGATAAAATCAAAGAGATACGGCTTGTTGTCTCCATATGGTATTTCGGTGAATTTTGCCATTAAATATATATTAAGTGGTTAGGTATGTGTTTTAACTTATTTTGTTGACAAATCAGTTATCATACGGACGCACTTTTAGGCCATCCTACTCACACCCTAGCCTAGGCCTAGCTAGGCCTTAATAGTACGATACATAGTATCGTACTACTACTGGATACTACTGGATCTACTAAAACCTAGGTCTGGTTTAGGCTAAATGCCCAGCCTAAACTAAACTCGGCGTTTTACCTATGCTGTAGGCTTTGTCTGTACACAGGGGTTATAGCTTAGTTATATACTATAACAACTCCCTGGCCCTGGTCTGTATAGGGTGGGATTCATAAATAACAAAGTTTTTTGCTAAGACCTAACGAATGAAAGCTAAGACGTGGCCTAAGTCTAATGAATGTGCAGGTTTTTGTGGGCGAGCCAGATCCGTGTTGTTGACCATCCTTGATCGATGTCCAAAAACTCTTCATCATCATGGTTCACTAACGTTACACCTGGTTACACACGGTAACCTCGTTGTTATAAAATATAAAAAGGTGAAGCATATGTAGCTAGATAGCATTTTATTAAATTTTGGCGAGTTAGTCGTATGAGTGTCACCGACACTAAATATAATTTTATTCACATCAAACATGTAATAAATGTTCGTTGACCTTCGTGTGCCTAAGTGGCGTACATACTGTAGGAGTCTTGGGGGATGAAAGGGAGGTAAAAAGTTGAAGCTTGATAATACTTGTGTGTGATTTTTTTTTGCTTCAGACATTTTCAATCGGGTAAGATTGCCCTCCCCTCACCCCCCCCCCCACCCTCCCCCCCGGGGTGGAATATGGAGAATTATGTTGTTAATACCAATATAGTATACAAAATGTCATTAGCACCGGGCGACTTTTGAAGGTTCCAGGGTCATTCAAATAATTTTGTGAAAGCCGCATTCAAGGGACCCAGTCAACCCGGCTCAACTGATTCCGCCACAGCCTTTTCTCATATACTTTCATTTTTTCTTTGTTATCGTTGTGCAGTTGTTGATATCGATTTGCTATGAATTTGAGCTTAAACATCCGGAAGAAAGTAACATTTTTATGCAGTCTGACTGAATGCCTAATCTTTGGAGGACCTACATTTGGATGGGCATCACTGGTTTATGTACTGCGAGACAGAGGATATTTCAGTGACCTGTGTGCAAATGCTACATCAACACAATTATCTGATAGTGTAATCAATGGAAATGCTTCTGACGACTATCTAGAAAGTCGGCGCTATCCTACATGTGCTGAGCAAGATGCGTTTCTGCAGCTCGTGTTTATTGTTGGTGCATTCGGTATAAATTCATCGTCGCTTCTGTTCGGTCCTTTGTATGATAAATATGGATCGAGATTAACAAGAGTAATGAGCAGGTATTTTTAATTATTTTGTATAATAATAATTATTTTAATAATAATTTAATATTTCTGTTACATATTTTTGTTTCTTCGGTTGATATTTTTTACTGTTTTTTGTGTATCCGAGGAAACCAAATTTCAATTTTACTTGTTGTATTATTGACAATAAAATTACTTTGAACTTTAAACTTTGAGCATTCCTACGAGGTACTGCTGAGTCCTTTTGTATATTTGTATTCTTATGTTCATTTTAGTAAATTTGAATTGGTTTAAATAAATGATATGATATTAAGAAGAGTCTGACCAAACTCAGGTTCCTCCTTTGTTAAATGAATTATGTAATATTACGCAAATACCTTAGATAACATGAATATTTATCCTTATTTATATAATATTATGTTGTTAATACCAATATAGTATACAAAATGTCATTAGCACTGGGCGACTTTGAAGGTTCCAGGGTCATTCAAATAATTTTGTGAAAGCCGCATTCAAGGGGACCCAGTCAACCCAGCTCAACTGATTCCGCCACAGCCTTTTCTCATATACTTTCATTTTTTCTTTGTTATCGTTGTGCAGTTGTTGATATCGATTTGCTATGAATTTGAGCTTAAACATCCGGAAGAAAGTAACATTGTTATGCAGTCTCATTGAATGCCTAATCTTTGGAGGACCTACATTTGGATGGGCATCACTGGTTTATGTACTGCGAGACAGAGGATATTTCAGTGAACTGTGTGCAAATGCTACATCAACACAATTATCTGATAGTGTAATCAATGGAAATGCTTCTGATGACTCTCTAGAAAGTTGGCGCTATCCTACATGTGCAGAGCAAGATGCGTTTCTGCAGCTCGTGTTTATTGTTGGTGCATTCGGTATAAATTCATCGTCGCTTCTGTTCGGTCCTTTGTATGATAAATATGGATCGAGATTAACAAGAGTAATGAGCAGGTATTTTTAATTATTTTGTATAATAATTTAATTATTTTAATAATAATTTAATATTTCTGTTACATATTTTTGTTTCTTCGGTTGATATTTTTTACTGTTTTTTGTGTATCCGAGGAAACCAAATTTCAATTTTACTTGTTGTATTATTGACAATAAAATTACTTTGAACTTTAAACTTTGAGCATTCCTACGAGGTACTGCTGAGTCCTTTTGTATATTTGTATTCTTATGTTCGTTTTAGTAAATTTGAATTGGTTTAAATAAATGATATGATATTAAGAAGAGTCTGACCAAACTCAGGTTCCTCCTTTGTTAAATGAATTATGTAATATTACGCAAATACCTTAGATAACATGAATATTTATCCTTATTTATATAATATAAAATACATTTATTCAATTTAATGTTTTCTATTTTGCCAACAGTATTTCTATCAACCAAAATGTAGCCATTATAATTTACCAAATGCCATAGTTAAATAAATGAAATCTCTTTCGTTTTATTTACAATTATTACTATAAAATGTATTTATTTGATTGAATATGTATGAATAAATGTATCCTATATATTTTATTTGACAGTATTTTTATCATGACGGCATGCCTACTGTTTGCATTTAGTAGCCACTCTACAGCTTATCTCACATTCATAGCTTTACATCTTCTGGCGAGTGGGGGAATCCTACTGCTTATAACATCTTTCCAGGTAATTTTCTAGTTGCACAGTACAGTAGTTTGAAAAAATCTTTTGATGTTAAAAGACTGGAGTAGCTTGGTGGTTAAGATGCTTGCCTTTTACTTCCAGGGTCCCGGGTTCAAATCCTGTCAGTGTTCCACTCTCTAAACTTCATAATGAGATTTAGTTTGTGTAAAGCATTGTGTGTGTTATGTTTGTCTTGTGCAAGTGATTGTCACCTACAAGTAGGACAGTTATATATTTGCTTTTGACAATTCTTGGTGCATGTGTTGTGTGCCTAAATATATAAATAATAATAAATAGAGTATATAACACAAGGGTTCCACTTTGAAGGAGAAGTTTTTATCTTTGTAGTTTTTTGTATCTTAAACGATTTTTAATAAAAATAAAACAAAATGTACAGTATGACAATCGTTAGTTGGTTGGTTGTATTAATGTCATGCTATTCACATGAAAGCAACTATTAGAACAAATAACAAGTAAATTTCCTGTTACTCTGTACAGATTTGCAATTATCTGTATATAATGTATAATGATTATTTGCCTAGGTTGGGAATTTATTTGGTAGCTATCGCTCAACAGTTATGACAATTCATAGTGGTGCTTTTGGATCTTCTGCGATTGTCATGCTTTTTGTAAAGGTAATTAAATATTTTTTCTATTCATGTTTCGTCATTGCCACTGAGTAACATGGTTGCAAATATAGCTTTTGGCTAGAAGTGTGGATTTTAATTTTATGATTTTTAACCTTAAACTTTATGATTGGACAAACAAGTACCTTGTTATAAGCATTCTATTGTTCCTTAATGTCTCTGATTTACATCAGAGAACCTGGGAACCATGGGCTGGCTACCTAAGACCCCCAAGTTGCATTCAGGGGAAGGCCTTTGATAGGAATAAGGGGCAGATTCCCCTAACGCATCCTGGGATGTTAATGGTGAATTTCCTTACAATTTTTATTGTATTCAATTTTGGTTTATAGAGTGGGGGTTCACTCTAAAAATGAGTTCAGTCGCAAGACAGAAACCCCTGGTTACAGACATGCGGGTTGTGAATACTGTATTTCTGAAATAGTTTCAGAAATCTGCATCTCAATGTGAAATGCTTTAACAAAAATTTATCATATCAATGATTTCTTCCTAGATTGCTTACACTGAGGGTGTGTCAATGATGTCGTGCTTTATTTTTCTAGCAGGCATTTCTTTGATTTTCAACGTCAACACCTTCATTTTGCTACCAAAATACAAGATTCCTTGGCCGCTGCCAGAGAATTGGGGAAAGTCAGTTACGGTGTCTGAACGTTTGCCCATCGAAGATACCCAGGAAATGGAACTTGTTCAGTCAAATAGTTAAGTCTATGCTTTCTTAATATAATATTTAAATTTCAATTTTAATAACAGTGGTATATTTTATGTTTATAATTTATTGTAGTACCAAAATCCATGTGATGAGGTTTAGCGGAATGGACCAGTATTAATTATTCTCATGATCTTAAAAACAGTGGTATATTTTATGTTTATAATTTATTCTCGTACCAAAATCCATGTGATTAGGTTTAGCGGAATCGACCATTATTAATTATTCTCATGATTTTAATAACAGTGGTATATTTTATGTTTATAATTTATTGTTCTACCTTCTGTAGGTGCTGTGACTAATAATGGTACAGTCCAAACAGTGTCATGGATGGATGTTGAATATCCCAGCCTTCTCAGCTGCCTTAAGTCTCTAATGTTTTTATTATTTTTGATGTGGTTTTCAATTCTTCAGCTTACACATTTCTTCTATATTGGAACATTTAATCCTCGATTACAATTTCTTACAGATGATGATAAAGATACAAGTAAGATTTTGACACTTTTACTTAATTTACATTTTTTATATTCACTAAAAATGGAGAAAAATTTTTGTTTTAACCAGTCCAGTTCCCCATGATTACTGATCAAGTGATCAAGGGCGGATGAACTCCTCAGAGCCAACGGCCAAGCCATGCTCACTGAATAGAACTAGTTAAGTTCTTTGTAAGGTTACAGTATTCATTTTCATCTTAAGTGCATACATGTCCCCACAATATGCGCTCTATAAGTCGACCATTATTATTATTATTATTATTAATTATTGATGCTTAATAACATAACATCCGAAATGTGAATTGCTTATTTTTAAGCAAGTTATGAGCTTTTGATTAGGAATTTGTCCAAGAAGTGGTTTTCTTCTTCAGTGGCGTAACATACTTGAGGCCATGGCTAAGGTCTCTTCAGGCCCTACTATCCTGAGGGGTTGGTATTGGCAAAAGCCCCACCTGCTTCTGCGTTTTAGATATTTAAAGTCCTGCTCAGTACATATATTGGTGAATTACTGGTAGTGATCACATAAAATAAAAAAATTAAAAATTTAATAGTGTGAATAAAGATTAAAGGATTTTTCGTAATAAAAATTGATTTGTTTCAATATGTTGTCAATGGAAGTTATTTTCATTGTATTAATTAAATGTTTGAAATTTAATATACCTTTAAAATTTAATATATATATATATATATATATATATATATATATTCTATGTATACATATGTATACATAATTATAATATAAATCAAGATAGCCGTTAACACTCTTAAATTATATCTAAATCATCAAAGAAAGCGGCTCTAGGATATAGCTTATGGGGAGGGGGGGCTAAGATGTCCGACTGGGGGCTAAGTATTTATGGGTGTAACTATAGCGCGCAGCGTTATCTGAGGGCTGAAGGCCGGAGCCGGGAGTGGGTGTGGGAGGGGAGTGTTCCCTCATCCCAAAACGAGATTAAAAAAAAAAAATTATGACTTCTAGGTGGCCGGAAAATGCTGGGATGGGAAAACTAGGCCTATTTTTTTTTTTTTTTTTTTAGTCCGACTGCCCGACGAGCTTTGGCCGATGGGGGGCTTGACCAGACCCCCCTCCCACTGGCGCTGCGCCGCCACCACTGTTTGAGGTTAAAGCCAGGCTCTGGAATGGAAAAAAAAATTGGTGTCTGATGTGCTGTACAACTGAATTTTCTAAGACACAGTTAATGAGATGCATATTTTTGAATATATACAAATTAGAGGCAAAAGGTGTAAAATGGGTGGTTATAATAATGCCCGAAGGTTTTTGTCAAATATACTGTTTGTGTCTTGGAAAAATCAGTTGTACAACATATCGAAATAACTTTTCGTCTGGAGTCTGCCTTTAAAGTTAAACGGTTTTCAGTTCATTGTGCGCTGTGCTTGGGCTCACTCTCTTAACTTACTCCCTTAATTAGCCCAGGAGAATAAGGCTTGTCCAGACTAGCATGTATCAAATGCAGCTCCAATGTTTCTCGGCACAAATGCACATTATGGCTATCCCCCTATTGTCTCATTCTTACGCTTGTGAAAAAGTTGTATCACACCAAAGCCTGACTACCGTGATATGGTATAGGCACAGTAGCATTGCTTGTGTAACGCGTATGAATTACGTTAGGATGTGATGCTGAATGTAATGATTCCTGCTCTGAATGTACTGAGCCTACGCAACTGAAGCCCTTGTTCACACTATAAAATTTTGTTTGACAAAAGCAAGCCTAAATATAGTCATGATGACATCACATTATTACCATATATAGGCACATCATGACTATGTATGGAAGTACAAGTTTTTTTGTCAAAGACAATTTGATATGGACAGAGCTTTAGAAACATTGATGTCTTTTAATAGGACCAGACAAGCGTACATCACTAGATGATCTCCAGGACTTTATACTCGGAATTCTGCTCGCAAACTTTGTCACAGCAGCATTCAACGTCACCATGATGATACCGGTATTACCACTTCAATTCCTGACGTTCTTCTTGCAAGTGATGGGACGTGCATTCATTTATGGCTGTCTGGCCACATTCATATCAACGACGTAAGTTAGTTCCAAGAATACTATTACAGTAACATTTCCCAATTACGAACATCTGATTTATGAACTCAAGATTTTACGAACCAAATTTGTGGCGATGACGTCAGTACAAACAATCGTTTTTCACTACAAAAAATTGTTACATCATTCAATAGAGAAAAATTACATTCCAAAAAATAGAAACTCCATCCATTTGCAAGGCTGTCTGGCCACATTCATATCAACGACGTAAGTTAGCTCCAAGAATACTATTACAGTAACATTTCCCAATTACGAACCTCTGATTTATGAACTCAAGATTTTACGAACCAAATTTGTGGCGATGACGTCATTACGAACAATCGTTTTTCACTACAAAAAATTGTTACATCATTCAATAGAGAAAAATTCAAACCTATAAAGTGATATAAAATTATGTTTCAAGTAAGAAATTTCAATCGTTTTCAGTCGAAATATGTCATATTTGAGCTGTGCACGCTTGTTCAGGCATACTGTACAGCAACTTTCACTTTTTGATCATTGGGGGCTCTATTCACATGGATTCGCGATCTTTATGAAAAGAATAATAACACTCGTTTTGGGCATTATATGGTCATGTTTTCATTCGGAAATCACTTCAAATGAATACTTTACAGTGAGCACAGGTAATTTTGGCGTCTGTAAAATATTATTTTGTTGCAGAAAACTGTAAAATCCAAGTCACATTTCATAACAAAATTTTCCTCCCATCGCAAGGCTTAGGGCCAACCTAGCCCTGTACTTTGTGGCATAGGCTCCCCTATGAAAACTTGCTTCCCCCATTCACCCCACCATATTGAAAATGTAGCAAAAAAGTTCAAGTAGATAAAAATCACCCCATATCACCTTATTTTGCCAGCTAGCACCCCTCATTTAATTCACATTTGTTCTTTCCTCTCCCCCCCCCCCCCAAAGACTACTATCTACTAGATATGCCACTGAACATGCCATGCTACTCTGGAGTGAATTGAGTACACACTTTAAAAATGTGTGGAACAATTAATTTTTTTCAGTGAGTTAATCTGTGTCTTTTCTTTCTTGTATTCAGATTTCCTGGTAGATACTTTGGGTCCGTGTATGGTACAATATCTATCCTAGCAGCCTGTATAGCACTCTTCCAGTATCCACTGCTTAAGTTAGTTCAAGGGCCATTTGATAATAATTCATTTTATGTAAGTTGTAAACATTTTCATGAACGATATTAGGAAATATGTATATAATTTAACATTGTAACCAACCTATTCAGGGTACACAATTTTTTATGGGATGCTTTTTTTTTAGTCCCGAAGGTGTCTCTTTAATAGGGGTTCTACTGTATGTAATATAATAATAATCGCATTGTACCATCTGATATTTATCATCGTCACCAGAACCACCATGAAATTAATATAAGTATTCTGTGAAATGGATAATAAACATCAGGTTTCATCTATTTTTTCCAATTTAGGTGGATCTTTTTCTCCTAATTTTGAATGTATGTACCCTTACTCAGCCACTGTACGTTTACTACTTTGTATCCAAGAAAAAGCGTTTTACCCTCACAACGGAATATCAACCAACATTTGCTGATAGTGCAAGTGAGGCAGATCTAAATGAGAATTAGTTGGATCGTCTGAAGTGTAATCAGTGGCAGATTTGGGGAAGCCTGCCCGGGTAATTGTAAATTTTTTGTAATAAAAAAAAATAATGCATAAAAAAATAAATTGTAATCAAATTTTAGTCTGAGAGTGCCATTTTACTGGATCCACCTGGTTTTTTTTTTGGGTTTAGATGAATTTAAAATTTTTTTATGGCAGTGAGTGAACTAACAGTGTAAAATTTAAATATATTTTTAATAAAAATTGTTATTATGAGCCGGGGAAAAGATGAGTTTATTTAATGCCATTTTCTCACTTCATTACGATTTTATTTTGAAAGGCGCTCAACAAATATCCTTACATTACCATTACATTCCAAAAAATAGAAACTCCTTTCATTTGCAAGGTGCTAGTCTTTCAACTATGGCTGCATGTTATTTGTTAATTTAGGATTTGTATATGCCTCTTTCATTGTTTTGAAGGGGCTATGTCTATGTCGTAATACTGAAAAAATAAGTGCAATTTTGAATGCTTTAAAAAAAGTGTACTTAATAATTTGTACCTATTCATGTACATTATAATTAAATGTATTACTCATTCCTACTATGGAAATGCAGTATAAAAAACATGTGCCAAAAGAATTATGATAGTAACATACACCATTGCATTGCAGTGTTGTTAATAATGGGTGGATTTTTATAGAGTACCACAGTCGTGTCGTCACGATGCCAGGTGGCACTCTCTGTTGTCAACAGAAGTTGGTTACCATTCATTACGCCTGAATGACTTCATAGACTTTCTGGAATAGGCATTTTAAAATCTTATATTTTACCATCAAAATGTACTGAAAACACAAAAGCTTGCATTATATTAGTATTCCAACACACATTAAATCATCAATTAAAATTTACAAAGAAAAAGTAAGATACAACATCTTGAAAATTACGTCAGAAATTTTGATCAGTGGTTTGTCAGTGAAGAAAATGGCATCAGGTTGCGTGCTTTTTGCAACGATAGCAACGGAGTAGTATCACATGGTATCGTGACGTAACACTGTAGTACTCTATATTAGCTACCATCTGCATTAGATATTGGCAATTTTAATATTTATGTGCTGTTGATAGTAAAACATATTGTATTAGCACAGTGATTTTGTTAATTATGAAAATGAAGGTATTGGAAAGTTTTTATATAATGATGTAGTTGAGAAGTTAATATTTTACTATCTTAGTTTATAATTCATTTAGACCAATTCTGTAGAATTGAAAAGGGTATCTAAACATATTAAGAAGATAATGTTTTACTATGTTAGTATTTGAAATTTTACAAATATGGTTGAAGAAGATTTGAATAATTATATTTAAATATATTTATTCAATAAATTCAGTGGGTGAGTAATGAAGTATAAGTAAGGATGATGTAAAAACTTACGGATAGCTTGCTTCCATGTAAGTGACGATATGTCGATCATGGGCATAGTGGAGTTGGTTCCAATGAATCTTTACACCTTCGGTGGTGGCGGTAGTCATAGAGTATATAGTGGGTTATATATTCTTTCTGGTAGTGTATACAGTGTATTTTCAAATAAATATTAAATGCATGTACAGTATTAGAATGATAATTGAATTCTGCTTTTGTTTGATTATTTCCTCCGAAGAGGATGGGCCGATCCTGGAGGTACTGCAATACCAGGCCAACCCGTGGCCAGGACGGAGCAAGCTCCTATTCCATGGCCTAATTTCAAAAATCAGTTTAATATAGAAGCTACTCAATGAGCAGCGTTTCAGATATTAAGCTGAAAAGAACAGATACTACACATGATCTTAGCCAAAAGGCCGAGAAGCGATACCGATTTTTGGTAGCCTTAGTATATATACTGAATTTAATACTAATATTGTATCGGTGTTGAATAGTTGATTTTCTTCAATTAGCATAAATTGTAAAAAAATACAAATATACTACTATACATTATTATTAATTGCACTATAAATAGTGATTTAACGGTTCACTGAGTGAATTTACTTATGACACGCACTGCGAAAGTTTATTTTAGAATTTATATTGTTAGAATATTCATTAGCTTCACGCATGAATAATTTTGTTT
>NW_022716884.1:248943-280488 GCF_011630105.1 Anneissia japonica
GGGGGGTGGGCGGCGTTCCCTAGAATCCCCAGCGGGATGAAAAGAGTCAGTAGGATTTAAATTTATGTAGAGGTTCCGAAGTCTTTAATCAATCATATACCGGCGAGTGGTAGGACTATCATACTATTAATGTACTAGAAAATAATTTTTTTATTGAGTACATCCCAATTGTCTTTAGAAAGTGAAGCTTTCCAATTTGGTGGTTGGACGGGGGGATACGGGACTGCATGTATTTTATTCTTTGAATGTCCGGGGAAATGTGCTGGGTTTTTTTCCACTCAGTGATAAAACAGTCCATCCAGTTACCTTTCAAACGTCGGTTTTTCGAATTACGGCCACCCAACCATGTGATAAAGCAGTTCATTCACCTATCTTTCTAATGACGACTTTTCAAATGCCTAAAATTCATACGATCCCCTCCCCTCCCCCACCTTCTGTGTTCACCGAAGCGAAATCATCAAATGGAAAGCCATCGTCATCCATCATCACCATATTCTTGCTGCCATGGATGAATGGTTGGAGCCATTCCATCGATGTAAAGATGACACAATACAAAACGGTGAAAAAAATCTAATTCGATACCCGACAAAAATGAGAATTTATCAAAAATCTATAGATGATAACATGGATCGCGTATTATTACAAAGTGCGACAGCTCAGTTATTACAAAGTGCGACAGACTTTATTACAATGTGCGACGATTATTACAAAGCGCGACGCAACACACCACAACTGCAGGTGTTATTATATTTTATATATTAATCCTTAGATGGGCACCGCTACTGCAAGTGTTATATTTTACATAGTAATCCTTAGATTTTATTTATTTATTTTATTTCGAAAATCATCCAACAGCGGAAGCCAATTACAGGATGTCATACAGATTGGCACCGCTACTGCATTATGGGCACCACTACTGCAGGTGTTGTTATATTTTATACATTAATCCTTAGATGGGCACCGCTATTGCACTATGGGCACCGCTACCGCAGGTGGTGTTATATTTTATACATTAATCCTTTAGATGGGCACCGCTACTGCAGGTGTTGTTATATTTTATATATTAATCCTTAGATGGGCACGGCTACTGCATTATGGGCACCACTACTGCAGGTGTTGTTATATTTTATACATTAATCCTTAGATGGGCACCGCTATTGCACTATGGGCACCGCTACCGCAGGTGGTGTTATATTTTATACATTAATCCTTTAGATGGGTACCGCTATTGCAGGTGTTGTTATATTTTATATATTAATTCTTAAATTTATTTATTTATTATTTATTCTTTATGCTGTGGGCACTTTCAGTACTATTACACTGATTTTCAAAGTGGTACATTTTAAACTAACAAAAATATATACAATATAAAGAATTGTTTAACAAAAAATAAAAAATATAGGCACCACTACGGGTGTTGTTATATTTTATACATTAATCCTTAGATGGGCACCACTACTGCAGGTGTTATTACATTTTATATATTAATCCTTAGATGGGCACCGCTACTGCAGGTGTTATTATATTTTATATCGTTTGAATTTTAGCCATTCGAAAAGTCGTCATTAGAAAGATAGGTGAATGAACTGCTTTATCACTGCATGGTTGGGTGGTCGTAATTCGAAAAACCGACGTTTGAAAGGTAACTGGATGGACTATTTTATCACTGAGTGGACTGATTTTTCAGTGCATGGTTTGGTGTACAGAGTAGTTGTATGAATTGTAGTAATTTGAAAACTCGGCTTTTGAAAAGTAGCTAAATGAACTGATCACTGCATAGTTCGGTGTGCAGTACGAAAAACAAATGAATGAATTGGATTCACATTCAGTGGTTGGGCAAACGAATAAACGAAATGTTTTTTGTGTTGGATGAAGTTGTTTTAACTGAAAGACGTGAATAATAGAAAGTTCAGTACAGCTAGTTACCCGTATTTTGAAACTCGGGCGTTGCGGTGTATGGGTGTAATGTACACGATTTTAATTCTTTTTAATATTTGAATCAGATGCTCTACTTGGACTCTTTTTGGCTACGACAGTTTAATAATTTGTCATTATCAATACTAATTATCATTAATGAAATAATATTCAGTCAGAGGGATGATGTTGATATTAGGAACAGCGCCCCCAATATTATCATAACAAAACCTGATGGGGCGTGAAAAAGCTTTCTATTGCTATGCGATGTGATGCTGCTCATTGTACTCTCAAATACTGTACTTTTTTTTTCATAATTGATTTCGGTAAGTGTCAGTTTCATAGATATATTATTAAATTAGGTAGTAATATAACTATTCCCCCCCCCCCAAATCTGCGAGGCCTCCTAGTTAGGCTAGCAGGTAAGGCCTAGCTTAGGCCTAGGCATAGAGTTCCATAACTAGGCCTAGTATAAGGGTTTTAGGCCCTAGCTAGGTAGGATATGTAGGGCTTAGGCTAGTGAGTGGTGCAGTTTAGCTACCGTATGCTGGGCTCTGGTGGAGGTGATGGTGTTGCGTAGGCATAGACCGAGGCGAGTAATGTTTTCTTTCTTTCAAATTTGTACAGGTTTTTCCTATTTCGTAATCATAGTATTACTAATTGATTTTTATTCACGAAGTTTACTGTATATGCTAAGCTTAGCTAGGCCTATGTTATGGCATGCCATAAAGAATTTTTTCTGTTTATTCGGACAATCTTCTCTTTGTAATTATTGTATTGTATTATCCTCATTATCATAGAATTCAGTATGGCACATCTACTGGGTTCCAAATTCTGTTTGGAGAGTTTAGGTAACGATACCATGGATCTCCAAAGTGCTATCAATGATGTGTTTTCAAGGGTCGGTCCTGTTCGATATCCTTCGTGGAAGTTTCCTGACAAGGTAAATTCAAAATAGTGATGTCTTGTAACAGACAGGTCACAGTTTTATGTACTGTATTGTTTAGTTTCACTATTTTTCAAAGTATTTTTAATAAATAAAATGTGTTCTTGTAATATATTGTACTATGTTGTAATTAAATTCATATTTTCGATGTTGCAAAAGAAATTTCAGTGTTGTCTTGTTTAATAGATTGTCTTGTTTCCCAATTCCATACAGATCTCCAGTGACATTGATGTGTCTGAGCTTTTAGAGGAGTTTAAGTACACAGAAGATGATGAAGAACACAGCCAAGTGTCACATATTGTTTCATTTGAACTTGTGATTGATAGGTAATTAATAGAACCAATTAATCACTCAAAATTAATTAGTTCATGAAGTCTTAAGATAAGACTTGTTGATTAATATGATTATTGCTATAACAAAATCATAAACTTATTTATGTGTAATAATATGGTTTTTGAGGTAAAACCACTGGTTGATTGTCTCCGCAACGTTTCGGTGAGATTGCTCTGACCATCATCAAGAGAAATCATCAATGGTATACAAATAATGTATTGGTATACAAATAATGAATGTTTATGACTGCAATGGGAATAATATTTTTATGAGTTGAAAGATTGACTGTTCCATTCAGTGAGGGAAAGCCAAGTTGAATGGAACTGTCAATCTTTTAATGATGAAAACATTTATTCCATAGGGAGAATAAAAAAACATTCCTTATTTGTTTTTAAACAAAACTAAAATAGATCCTTGTCATTAGATTTTATGAATAAAAATAATGTGAGTCAAGTCTACATTTTTTTTTGAATGGATAGAAATGAAACGATTGTATTAGGTTGAAGAGTGCAATGGGACAAGTTCAAAAATGCATGGATGGAGCTATATTTTAGTGATGAGTGACGAAATGGTGTAAATAACCAATGTCACATGATACGAAATTCACCAATCAAATGACAAGAATCTATTTAGGTGTGTTATAATGAGCATTAATGTTATAGATTAGAATAACCTCTTTAATGATTCCTCCAATAGGATGGTTTTACTGTTACAAAGTTTCACACGATACATAGAACAGTTGCAGCAAATAATGCAGGGTAGACCGGTAACTCGTGGGGATGGTCTTGGCAGCCAAATGTCCATTGGACTAGTTGTTAGAAAGTTCTGGAATAAGATGGTCCAGCTATATTCTGCTGTACAGCAATGTCAATCAGAGGTCAGAATTTTAGAGGATCAAACTTTTTCATTTATTTCTCTTATTTCAATTCTCTATATTGAAATAATATTGAATATAAATTTGTATTTTATGGATGTTATTTTAATTGTGTTTAATTTAATATTGTTGTTTATATCTGTCATAGAGTTATGTTTGAGTGATTTAGTATCATTTTTATATATTTTTCATACACCAGTAAAGTAAATTGTGTTTGAGACATAGAAAACAACTTTCATTACCTTTTCTCATGATTTTTTTCTTAGAACAAGAGTAAAAGTCGGACTATTCACAAATTGGAATCAATAAATAAGGAGTTACAATTAAAGTCTGGCAATGGGCCAATAAGTCTTTCCGCTTCAACAGTTTTCCACCCTCAAAGCTCTGGAAAAGAACTGTTGAATAATTCTACAAAATCACCTATATCTATGGATACTCATAATGTTTCCTGTCAAACACTTGAGACAGCATTTGTACCTTGTGAAGCTTGTGCTAGAGTACAGGTGAGTTTGAAGGAAGTCAGTGAAATGATTGCCGGCGTGTGTGCTTCCCAAGGACTAACCAGTGCTCTTCGGAAGCACATGAAAGACGAGATTGATGACACTCTGACTGCTGCAGATATCGCTAGATGGTCAAACGAACAGAGCAAAGACTTGGAGAGGATCAACCTACACCTGGAGAACCTGATGAAGCAGATTGATCCACTGACAACAGAGCTTGGAGAGTCCAAAGATGAATGTTTACACTTGAAAGAGAGTCTGGCAAAAAATGAGAAAGACTTGAGAAAAGAAAAGGCTCAGAAGGAAGCACAATTGAAGACACATCTGGCAAAGTTGAAGGATGTTGAAAGAAAACATTCTTCAGTGCTCTCAGCAGTAGAGAAAAGTAATGAAGAGTTAAAAAGCTATAAGAGAACACTTGAAGCACAAATAACTGTTTTGAGAAATGAAGCGCAGGAACAAAAAGATACTGTGAAAAAATTAGGTAAGAGATAGATGTACTTTACATAGAATTTGCAAGGGGATATATTATAAGCTCTGGTAATGAAGACTACTTTACAAAGAAATTTGCATTAGGTAATAATCTCTAATAATAATAATAATAATAATCTCTTTGTTTAAAATTTATGTAGAAATTTGGAAGGATATTGTACCATATAAAATTTTGGGTTAAGTGAAAAATAATTTAAATCATCTTTCGCAGCTTATAAGTTGTGTTTTATTGAATGATTAACTCTAGTTATATGGTTTAGGGAGCACATCTTTGTTTCTTTATATAAACACTTCTTGTATTTTTAATGATTTGAACCCAGGACCCATGGTTCAGAGGTCAGTCACCTTAGACTCCAGGCTACTAATCTAAATGTTTTGGTGCATGTGATAACATAAAATAACTAATCTTACTATAAATGCAAAGCACATTGTATGATGGCAACACAATGATTGTTTTGAATTTCTCACAGAACAACTCAACACGGAACTCACGGATGACTTAGATGTGAATCGAGTTGCTAAGGGCAAGTTAGCGCAAGTTGAGAGCCAATTGGCTGACATCAACAAAGAGCTGGCAACCACCCAGGCAGAACTAGATGAAACAAGTAGGAACTTGAACAAAGAACAAGCTAAAAATAGAAGTATACACAAACATAGTCAGGTATGTTGGTACAGGCAACAATGTACTGTCGTGGATGTAAAGAGATGGTGATAATGTGAAAATCAATAAGACATTATAATGAAAAATATTCAACCACATTGATAGATTTTTATGATGTGAAGGTGTTGGTTTTGTGGATGGTAAGTATACATTTATAACAATAGGTCTTAATCTTAATTGTCACTTGTGTCAAGATGAACTTGCAGAAACCCTCACTTGGTTGGGCCTCATCAAATTAATATTTTGCATAATTTTAGGTGTGTTGTATGTGTAGGCTCAATGATTAAGTAAGGGGTGCTAACTCGCAAAATTAGGTGATAGGAGGTTATTTTTAACTACTTGAGCTTGATTTATTCGTTGAAACATTTTCAATATTAGGGGTGGTGGTACATGAGCTTCTTTTTTTGGGGTGGGGTTGCATTTGTGTAGCATATTAACATCAGTATTGTACAAATTTTACTGAAGTATATGTGAACATAATGAGTAAATTATTAACTAATCATACGATAATAATAACCTCTTACTTTTAAGGGTCTGCAAATAAAACATGATGCACTGCTACAGCGAGTGGATGAGCTAAATGAAGAGTGTGAAGAACTGAAGGAAAAAGTTGAAGATATGGAAGAAGGAAAAGAGAAAGCAATTGAAACACTGACATCCACCCAGGAAGAACTAAAACAATTAAAAGAAGAGTTGAAAAACGAGAAGGTAAACATGTCCTTTTTCCTTGTAACACCGAATCCAAATATTCAGGTCAGAAGGCTTACCAAACTGATAGAAAATCAAATCAGTGTGTGAGAATAGGGACACTGGCATACAGTGCATTAGAAACGCGTTGTGAATTGCGGTTCAGATCTGATATGAGTGCAGTTTAAGCATATATAACACAATTAAGTGCATTTATTTTAAAATATAAAGATGCAGTTTAAGCATATATCACAAATTAAGTGCATTTATTTTAAAATATAAAGATGCAGTTACCATCCAAATAGCCTGTAATTTTTAAAGTTATTTCTATAAATATACACAAATGAAACACACAAGTATCTGGATAGCCCATTAAATCAAAACTTGGCTGGCTCATATCTGATGATGAAGTATAATTAAAATTTATGGTACTTAAAATATTAAACATATAACATATTTGTTGCTAGTAAGCAAGGTGTCGGACAAAAATTAAATAAAATGTCTATATGTATGATTGACATTTTATTTCATTTATAGCCTATTAAAACTTGGCTGGCTCATATGTGATGATGACGTATAATTAAAATTAATGGTACTTAAAATATTAAACATAACATATTTAGACAAAAATTAAATAAAATGTCTATATGTGTGATTGACATTTTATTTCATTTATAGAATTTTTCAACTTTCAGCAAACATTTGACCATGCATCTGCAGTGGTCAAACAAAGTTTGATTAAACATCTGACAGACAACAATCTGATACCCAACATTTAGACTATGTTAATATATATATTTAGTGTGTTTGCTTCTGTTACTAGGATTTAGTTGCAAAAATAAATTCTGAGAAAGACTTTCTAATGAGTTCGATTCAGGACCTTCAGAAAATGATTATAACTCTTGAAGATCAGTTGCAAGAAACAGAGGAAAAAATGAGAATGATCTGCCAGTACTCGGACCAACCTACCGATCAGACAATCACCAAACCTAGAGGTGTGTTTGAAAGTGTATGATTAATAATACAGTATAGCAGTAACAAAAATCCTGTCAGCCTACAACCACACTTGGTAGTATTAATAATACTTTAAATTATTTCTGCAATTCAGCTTTGGCTACAACTGAATAATTTTATATATGTTTGATATTTTTTTTTTTACGAAATAAAGATATCTTCTATCAATATCTTCTGGCTTTCCTTGGCCCCTGTATCTCAATGTATTAAAAACAATGTTTCTGACATTTATTTGTTAACACTTTTATTTCATATACTTTTTAAGACTCTGAAGACATGTCTAAGCAAATGCAGGCTAACAGTGTACGAATTGAGGTGCTGGAAGAGACTAACAACATGCTGAGAGAGAACATTAGTAAACTGATGCAAGGAGGACAGCACCTACACACACACAAGGTAATACATACAATACAGTTGATATTTCATTAGTTATTACCGTTGTTTCTCTAGTATAAACTGCCTTAGAATTTGTTTTTGCATATAATTTTCATGCAAAATGTTCAACTGTGTATAAGAACTGCTTCTGATTTATTTTTAAAGTTTGAAATGGAAATGAGGAAGAAATTGCATTGAAATTTAGCATTGTTATGCTACCTATATCCCTGCCTAGGCATTATCAAGAGGCCTTGATACATTAAAAAAAAAAAAACTTTTCCTGTCACTTAATGAATATACTTATTTATGTATTAATTAAGTTTTGTATATTCAAAAAAATCACATTCAATAGTTAAAACATTATATGTAACTTGACCGCTGATCAGATAAAATATTGTTATAAATCTTTCAATGTATGTTTGCTCATAATCAAATATCTTACATGGATGGATGGTTCACCCTCATTAGTTATGGTTCAAATTTTAAAATTGTAAAAATCAGTTGTAATTCTTGAACTCACATAAATTTGATCTAGTCTCATAATTTTCTGATGAATAATTCATGTTTTTAAACCTAGAGGGCGCCATCAGGGCCAGCAATTCCTCTATGGCAGCAGTCGGGTGGAAGCACCAGAAAGCCAGAGGACAATCAACTGTACACCTACAAGTGAGTATAGTATAGGGTTGAATACAATGTGTCCATCCACTATTTATGCGTGCAGACAATATCCGCCCATTACCAGGGGTTTCAAGTTGAAAAAGCCCCTTGGGGGTGGGGGTCTGGTTCAATAAGCTCTTAACGCACCATATTGTATTTTGCCTTGTTGGGTGACACTATTGGCACTCTTAAAGGAAAAATTAACCATATAGTAGTAAAAATATGCAAAATATTTATAATTTGCAGGGGATGTTTTGCTTGAGGATTTTGTTTTGTTTACCAGAGAGCAAAAAACTGTTGATTTTTGGGAGACTTGCAACCCCTGCATGTTATTGTTTATGAAGTTTTTAGATATTAACAATCTGTTTATTAAACAATCACAAACATCAGTGAAGTATATGGTACACTGGTAATCAGTGTGTTTCTAGATGCCAATAAAATGCAAATTTATGCATACAATGGGAGAAAGGCTTAAAGGAGAAACAATTTACATATTGGGCTGAGGCCTCATTTTCTGCTCATCTTGTCAAATGAAGTTTTCTCTGATCTTTCAGAAGTCCTCCTGTTGATACGTATGGCCGAAATAGTGGTGATGCTGATCATCCAATATCTAACATGTTCCCCAGACCACCATCACGAGGAGGAGCAAGACAAACGTCAGGTAAATTATCTACATCATAATTATTATCACCACTGATTGTCAAAAGTTTAAAATCATCTTGAATGGTGTCATTATCATTATCATCATTACCATAATTATTATCATCGTCATTATCTTTATTATCATCATCATCATAATCCTTTGTATTGTCATCATCCTTATTATTATCAAGATCACCATCACTATCTTGATCATCCTAATTATCTTCATCACTATCTTGATCATCCTAATATATCTTAGTACCAACTTCATAATTATTATCATCATTAGTATTTTTATTATCCTTATTTTTATTTTTTGTTCTATTCAATAAAAAAATAAGAAAGTTGGTTTAGCGCTTTCTATCTCGTTGTAGTGCTTTTCATTATTGCCCTAAAAATCGTACACAATGTGTAAATCCCCTTCCCTGTGATATTCTAGTTTCCCCCCCTTCCCTGGGGTATTCTAGTTCCCCCTTCCCTGGGGATATTCTAGTTTCCCCCATCCATGGGGTATTCTAGTCATACATAGATATTAACATGGACCAAATGCATTCAACATAGAATATTCCCATCCTACTAGGTAGTAAATTATACTGTTGTATAACTCTAGAGAAATGCTCACCCTAGGTAAGGTGTTTTCCCAATACACAAGTGAATAACATGCGCGGGTTGTGAAACCATTGACCTTACAGTTGAGATCCTGTGCCGAACCCTCCTACTCGTACTACTATACTTTTAATTTAGGAAGTTAATTGTTTATTTTATTTTGACAGCTGAAAAGAAAAGAACCTCAATAAGTAGTGCACAGATTGAGAAGGTGACGAGTTCAGGGAATGCAAGTCTAGGAGCTTACATGAAACTAAAAGTATCTGGTAACATCAAATCAGCTGAAGATTCAACAAAGCATGGTAAATATAGCTTACAAGTCACTTGCATATCACATCCTAGAGCATGTTTTTCACAAGGCGAAATTATTTACAGGCATCAGTTCATGCGCATGCGCCTTCTCATTTCTATTGGCCAAACCTTCTATTAGACGAATTCTCTGTTCCTTGAGTTTTTCGCTTTCTGAGCTAGCTCTGATTGGCTTGAAAGTTTAATTTACTGATGTTGCTGAAGCGAAAAACTCTGATAGAAATGTGAATGTGCATGACACTGACACTTGATTCACGCGAAAAAATTCAACTTGTGGAAAACAGCTGGCTTCAGGACAACATGAGGCACACAAGCTACCAGTGACATTTGAAAATCATAGTCAGTCAGTCGGTTGAAAAAAGAAAATGTTAGGGTTCATTAACAACCATCGTTTAACCCATGCATTTTGGTTGGTAAAATGGTAAAGACAGGCTAAAACCCGGCTATGGTATCAAATTAATTAATTTAAGCCTAAGGATGATTGGTACAGTTTGCCCTCCAATTCTAGCTTTGTTAAAAGATTGAAGATTCTTATTTGGTTCTTTGAAAAAGTGGTCTCGAATTAGAGGGGTCTTGGAATTAGTGAGGTTGATTGGAGGGTGCACTGTGTAAGTATCTTGGGCTCCTTTTTAAAATAAGAAGAACCTACCCTACATTTTCAAAATAGTTATTGGTCAGGCTTGGGAAATGCAGTTTTTTTGTATGAATATCACCAACTAAAGTTCTTATGTTTCTGATGGAGGAGTACCCTGTACTGAATACCTCCCAGCTCATTATTTGATTCTACTTGTTATTATTCTAACAATCATTTTTTAAAATTGTTTATTTTTTGTTGTCCATACAGCAGAAAAAACTCCAGGCAAAGCAAAAATCGGATGGAAGACACCAGCTCCTAGCCAACAATCAAAACAAGAACTGTCCTCTGAATATATTTCCTCACCTATGTACGTGTGCCGGGTCTGTGATAGGATGTACACGACTGAGCAAGATTTGGAGATACATAAATCCTATTGCTTTTGATGAAAAATATGATTAGTAATTAACAAATTGGGTAAATTCATCCACCTCCCTCTTCCGTCACATGTTAGGGAGTTTCATATCCGGCTGGTATTATGTAAGGAAACATGGAATACGAGCGCAGATGGAATTTATCGTTTCATTATGATTTAAAACTTGGATTCTAATTTTATAACTGAAATTAGTAAAAATAAATGATTCAGTAAGTATTTATAAAGTACTAAAATCGTATCCACTGCTAGTGTACAGTGGCTCTTTGACATTTGCTCAGAGCAACTTGTTTTGATTAGTATTATTATAGTTTATATTGATATTTGTTTATTATTATTCTTATGTATTGACAAGTTGGTTGTTAAAATTAGGTTTCTTTTAAGGCTAACTAAATGAAAAGGTGTAATAGAGAGTTATATAGGATTAGTGCCGCACAGGGGAAGGACTGATCTGTATGTTTTAAATTTCTATTATAGTTTATGATCTGGGTTTTTTATATTAAATAGAATAATTGCAATAGATATTATGATGATCATAAAGCAATTTTATTATAGCAAATATTTTATAAAAGCTGAAATACAGTGGACAATTGTAGGGCTGTAATTACATTGCAAACCATCATACAGATGCTTAGTAGATTGTCAATAAAGTTTATTTGTCATATGTTTTCTTTTTTCTGACTGGACTATGTTGTGCGGCATCTGGAAAAATATCAGACCCATGATGTAATGACGAACGATTATTTAATAATTTAAATAATATTATATGTATATTATATACCTTGCATTTTATTAACTATATGCACAATAATAATGAGTGGAGATTAGCTTAGTGTTTAAGATGCTTGCCTTCTAATCCCTGGGTCCTGGTTGAGTTCCTCTGATAATAGTTGTTCTTATGACTAAAATCTCCACTCCACTCCGTAAAACCTCACAAAGAGACTTATAGTATTGTATCATCCATGCTGTATTTACAGGTATTTATTTTTTTATTCTTTATACTGTGTTACCTCGTCAGTAAAATATTATTTATGTATTTTATTTATTTAGGCACACAACACATATATTAATGATTGTCAATAGCGAATATATCACTGTCAAACGTATAGGTGACCATCCCTTTCACAAGACAATACACACGATGCTTTACAAAAACTATAAATAAATTTATATTTACTAAATCTCAAAATAAGGTTTTGGCTGTGAGAAAAAATCCTGCAACACTGACAGGAATTGAACCAGGACTCTGGCAAGCATCTTAACCACCAAGCTATTCAAATCAACTTAGCCAACAAGCTATTCAACTCTACTCTCCCTGAGAGTCCATTACACTTAAAACATTAAAATCCCACAGACCCTACCAGTGGAATAATCACCAAAAAACGACTTGGTGAAAAATAGCCAACATTTTAGAATAATAATGCAAAGGGTATAGCACATGGTTTTCTTCGAAATTGTACGATTTTTCAAACCCTGTCTTTTCCGGTTTTGTGTTCTGTGGTACCTTACAAACCATATAAATGTGATCTGTGGCACCTACGGACCAAACCACTGAAAAAAGAACTGCCATTTTTCGATTGCTTTGTGATCTCTGGCACATACGGATCGTTCAAATGTGTTTTGTAGCACCTACAAACCCTACGAATGGAAGAATCTGCAGAAAAACTATTACTTGGTGAAAAATGGCTCAATATTGGAAAAAAGCAAACGGTATAGTATAGCACACAATTTTTGTCGAAATTGGACGATTTTTAAACTTGATATTTAACGGTTGTTTTGTGATCTCTGGCACCTACTGAGTACGAATGCACATATTGTCAGTAAAGTATAATTAACATGTTTTTTCTGCCTGGACTAAGTTGTGCTCAGGTGAAAAAATCAGACCCATTATGTAATAACAAATGATACAGTAATTAAAATAGTACTATATTTAATAACACCAAAAACGTACAGAAACCCGAGACAGTCAACATTAAAATATCTTACATTTTATTAACTAAATGCATAATACAATATAAAAAAAATCAAGGCATTTTTAGTGATTTGAATCTGGTTTCTATAGTAACCAGAATGAGTACTCTTCATATACATTTCACTGGAAAGACATGTATACCACAATGCAGTTCTACAGTTTAATACCATACATACAGTACATGGTAATTAAAATCTACATATACACCAACCACCATTTATATAAAAATAGTCTTTTTACAAATATTATTTTTGTCTTTTTTTATATATATATATAACGTTATGATCCTAGTTATAGGAACTATATTAGTTGACGCTAAGATATAGCCTACTCGAAATGAACAGTTATTAATAGGCTAGACTGTATTTTAGAGAACATCTTAAATATTATGTAATTTTATTTCATATTATCATCTTTACTCAAGTGACACATCACACTAAAATCTCATTTTTTGAGGTTCCATTTGTACTCCAAATCACCATGGGGTAATAATCAACTAACAATTTATAAAAACTTCTCTAACTTAAGTTACCATGTCAATTTCACCAGAAACATTGTATAAAATTCTGCAAAATAAATAACAAATAACCACACTGGAAACAGTCTAATTGGTCACTCAATATAGATTGCTTCAATACATCACAGAACAATCAGTCAAAGACATCAAGACATTGTAAAAAATATTATTAATATCATCGTAGCATAGCAACGGAACTTCCGCTAAGCCCCGCCCCTTGGATACTGTTGCTAAGGTCCCACAAAATGACTGTGTCATACGCAAACACATGCGTTTGTGATAAGCCCGCATATTCCTGGCGCTGTTCTGATTGGTCATTTTTAAAAATTTGATTGACATTCTAGAAAGGTCTATTATCATCCATTTTATATTTTTAATAATATTCTTCACATTGCTGAAGTTATTGATACATTTATCAAATTGTTTCACAATATTATTCTTATTCATTTTTATCAATTGAACTTACATAAATAACACCTACAAATTACCACAAACATAATACCGACTGTATCCATGTTGAATACAGAATTATACCTTTGATCATAAGGCATGTACACAGACGTTTAAGTGCAGGCTGGGGGACAGGAAGATGGGGGTGGAAGGCATTTGATAGTATTCTTTGTTGAAAGAAGATCATACTCAGTTTACTCCAAGTTACATTCACCAAAGTGAGCCACCTTTTTGGGGGGATACTGGGGTGCACCCCTGCTCGCTGGGAACTGGACACTTATTTTTCACCCATCCAAGGCACTACTGTGATATGCCATGTATTACATAAATTACATACCCATTAATCTAGAAGCAAAGTTAAACAGAGGAAAATTATAAATATGAATATTAATTACTATCTAGTATCACATCAAATGTATAAACAGCAGCAAACGATAATTTAACCAACACCAACGGATATGAGCCACGTACAGGCTTGCCTAACTTTTACGAAGACAATTTATGGTGGGATAACGATATTAGAAGTTCATAATATTCATTACTTTCAAAACAGCTTATTTTTTTCTGTCATAGTTTCTGTAAAAATTGATAGAAAAGCCTGAAATACACTAACACAATACGTATGTAATTTGTTAGTTGGTTTATTTTCTTTTACAAAATATATACATTGATACTATGAAAATGTACAACAATTTTGGCAAAATTTATAAGTGAATCAGAATAATAACATTACTTATTAACAAAAAAACAAATACTTTATCAAAAGGATAATGTAACACAAGTGGTAGGGGTTTATTGGGAGTAATCTCCAGTCGTTTTTCGTTTTATTTATTGGACAGCGCTTGGAGGTTCTACAACAGATTATTATCATTATTATTATTATTACATAATCAAGTGAATAGGTTTTCTTGTCTCACTTTGAGTGGCTTTAACAAACTTGTTCGGCACAAATTACTTTAAAACAAATCTTTTAAACATACCCAACAATATGCTGGTGTTGCCTCTATTAATCACTCGATCAATCAACATATTTAAAACTGATTGTCATTTCTCAATTTTCAGATTTTCAGATTTCAGTTTAAATGGAATGATGAAGATTTTTAATTATTAAGTATATAATTATATTATATGAAAAAAATCAAGACTATTTTTTTTATTATACTCGGATCAAGGTACTATGGTTATGAATATAAATAACTATATATGTATAATTATATTATATAATAATTGTATAAAGTAATAATCAAGATCTTTCCATCAGATTTGATCTATTCATTGTACAGTACTATGATGTCTATAAATATTTATAATTATATAAGTATATAATTATATAGAAATCAAGATCTTTTCCATTAGATTTTACCATAGTACTATGAATATTAATTATTACATTATATAATTATTATATAAACTAATAATTAAGATATTTTTCATTATATTTTGATCATGGTAAAATAATGAATATTTATAAGTATATAAGCACATAATGTTATTATATAATAATATAATATAATTATATTATTACTAGTATAATTATATACTAATTATATATATAATTATATATATAATTATATAATTGTAATTATATAATTACTATTATAATTATAATATAATATAATTATATTATTACATTGTATAATATAATATAATTATATTATATTATTCTATAATAATCAAGATATTTTTATGAGATTTTGATTATGGTACTTATATTTATAGTTATATAAGTATATAATTATGTTTTATGATAACTATATAAATTAGTAAACCAATTCCTTTCCATCGCTTTTTGATCTGCATATATTTTAGAGCGTGTCCCTTTCAGTTTATCCTAGAAGGTATTGAGGAATATTTATAGTTATATAAGTATATAATTATGTTTTATAATAACTATATAAATTAGTAAACCAATTCCTTTCCATCGCTTTTTGATCTGCTGTTCATGGTACACATTAAGACAGAGACGAAAATGATAAGTAGAAGAACTAGGAGGCCAATCAGAGCAATCCACCAAGGCTCAAGGAACAAATCATTCTCATCATCGGTTGAAGCAAGAGCTGAAAATAAGTTAGGAACTCGGTGTCAGCACATATCAAATATTGATAATAATAATATATATATATATTTTTTTTAACCATATATTTTAGAGCGTGTCCCTTTCAGTTTATCCTAGAAGATATTGAGGAATATTTATAGTTATATAAGTATATAATTATGTTTTATAATAACTATATAAATTAGTAAACCAATTCCTTTCCATCGCTTTTTGATCTGCTGTTCATAGTACAAGTTCCCTTTCAGTTTATTCTAGAAGGTAGGCTGATATTCATATATATGTATATATTTGTATATAAAATGTAGGTCTACCTGATATGCGTTTATTATTAGTTTTTACTTTTTGTTTTGTCGGGGTCAAATTGAGACAAGCTTCGCTTCTATTTTTGATCCTAATTAATTAATTTTAATGTTGTCCACTTTATTTATCATTTGATGTATTTATTTATTAATTTAATAAATGTTAATTGAATTGAAATTGAATTCAGGGGACCTCTTAAATAAGTGAAAAAAACTTGATGCTTTATTAATGAATTCTTATTAAGGCCTAGGGAGTGGAGTTTAGTCATGAGAAAGAGTCTTCACAGGAATTGAACCCAGGACCCTGGAATTAGAAGGCAAGCATCTTAACCACTAAGCTATTCAACTCCACACTAACTAATACAAAATAATAAACGAAAAATTAAAAAAACAAATACAGTATAAATATAATTAACCAATACTAATTATAAAATGTAATAATAAATAATAAAATAATATATAAATACAAATACAAATAATAATAATAATCATAATACTAATAATATTAATAATATAATAATTAACTTTACTATAACACACATTATCCTCATTAATAAAAGCAAATAATATATTTTACATTATGGGACCGACGTCATCTTACTACATTAGAACCACCTTCTATTAAAATAAAAATATAAAGTAAAAACTTACCATTACTACTTTTGTCTGAGCAATCTTGGCCCTTGAAGCCATCTAGACAGGAACAGATGAAGCCGTTGATATTGTTTATACAATTTGCACCATTCTTGCAAGGGTTTGGACTGCAGCTATCACCTGAGGGAAGAAACACAATTCATGGAATGTCAGTTATTATAAAACATGATAATGCTGGTATGATTACAGATATTAATATAGTCTTCTCATTTATGTAAATCATAATAATATTATAATTTTTGTTTTATAACAGAAGGGTTAACGAACTATATTTAGATTTAATTGTCTACAAGAATGCAAGAATTGATGTGCAGTGGATCACAAAGATACTTGGGTCTCATTCAATTTTATCCACCTGCTCATGTGTTTTAAACTGCAAGGCTGGTATAAAGTTGGTATACGGTAAATTATCTAAAACGCACGGCAGTGAGGCACTTTTCCAGAGTGGTGCTTATTAAAATATTAATAGGATGTAAGAGCCCAGGAATTGAACCCAGGACCCTGGAATTAGAAGGCAAGCATCTTAACCACTAAGCTATTCAACTCCACACTAACTAATACAAAATAATAAATGAAAAATTAAAAAAACAAATACAGTATAAATATAATTAACCAATACTAATTATAAAATGTAATAATAAATAATGAAATAATATAAAAATACAAATACAAATAATAATAATAATAATAATCATAATAATAATAATATTAATAATATAATAATTAACTTTACTATAACACACATTATCCTCATTAATAAATTAATAATAGCAAATAATATGTTTTACTTTATGGGACTGACGTCATCTTACTACATTAGAACCACCTTCTATTAAAATAAAAATATAAAGTAAAAACTTACCATTACTACTTTTGTCTGAGCAATCTTGTCCCTTGAAGCCATCTAGACAGGAACAGATGAAGCCGTTGCCATTGTTTATACAATTTGCACCATTCTTGCAAGGGTCTGGACTGCAGCTATCACCTGAGGGAAGAAACACAATTCATGGAATGTCAGTTATTATAAAACATGATAATGCTGGTATGATTACAGATATTAATATAGTCTTCTCATTTATGTAAATCATAATAATATTATAATTTTTGTTATATAACAAAAGGGTTAATGAACTATATTTAGATTTAATTGTCTACAAGAATTGATGTGCAGTGGATCACAAATATACTTGGGTCTCATTCAATTTTATCCACCTGCTCATGTGTTTTAAACTGGAAGGCTGGTATAAAGTTTGTATACGGTAAATTATCTAAAACGCACGGCAGTGAGGCACTTTTCCAGAGTGGTGCTTATTAAAATATTAATAGGATGTAAGAGCCCCATCAAACAAGGTGCCCCCACACACACCTGAATGAACATTTTTTTAAAATAGGGACCTGTGGATGGCCAAAAAATGGCACTCTCAGACTGTGACAGAAATGTGTTGGCTTGGCATAGGGCTATTTTTTTGGATCCTACTGCCCGACGAGCTCTGGCTGGGGAGGGGGGAGGACTTGACCTGCCCAATGGGGGCATAATTCACTGCCCCCACCCCCCACTGGCGCCACCACTGCTCATGGCGCTTGATATGTGTAGCTCGGTCAATGACATTCATCGCCCCTAAGGGTCTCCTTGTGTCTGTGCTACCCAGTAACCCGGTACCAGCAAGTTTCGTCGTCCATCACCGGGACTGTATGTACCGGTACACCGGGATATCCCCCTACTCGCCTTGAATGATGTACTGGGTTCTTTTTAGAGCACACTAGCCATTGTGTACAGTAGTCCTACAGTTGATAGTCCTTATCGAGAAGACTAGTTCAACCACCAGAACCAAAGGCGAGTGTTCATCCCTTGCCCATTCGACTTGGAAAACATATTATTCCAATACTTTTAGGTAAGAAGTGCTTAGCAAAACAAGAGTGCCACTTATTTGAGAAAGGCACATTTGGAGGATTATTTCCCGAACACTTACCGGTACCTGTTGTTTCTCCGCAATTAAACCCTGTGAAAGATGCCTTGCAAATGCATTCAAACCGATTGACAAGGTCGACACACTCACCATCATTCAGACATGGTGAACTCTCGCATTCATCTATATCTAAGAAAAACATAAATAATTATTTGTTATTTTAGAAAGTATGATAAAATGAGAATGAATAAAGAAAGATAAATTGATTTGATTTTATTTAGAGTTTCCTAAATATGATTTAGTTTTAATTGACTGACTTTGTATTCAATTTTTATAACTCATTTATTCAATTTCATTCAATACTGTACAAGTAATTATCAAAATAAACATGAATCAAAGACATTTAATTAATACTAACATTATCATCTGGGAGGCACTAATATGTTGTACCTTAGCTCCAACTATGGTGGGAATGAAGTGGTCTAGACCCTGTACATTGTTGTTGTTGTTCTTGCTGTTGATGTTGTTGTTGTTGTTGTTATTATTATTATTATTATTAAAAGAGTGTAAGTTACCTTTTAGAGTAAATATTTTTTTTTTCTCTCAGTTGGCCCTATACTGTATAATTTCTGTGTAAAACACATAGGGCAATGTGCAATATGCACTATATAAATACAGTATAACGTTATTACTATTACATGTAAAAGTACTTCCCTGGGCCCCACTAATTCAAATTTGTGAATCTACCACTGTTACCAACCAAGATAGTATATCTTTATGTTTATATAAAGTATAGTTCCTACCGATTTCACATCTGTCACCAGTATAGCCTGTACCCGTGCAGACACATGTTGGTGTACCATCTGTTGCCATGCATGTTCCACGCTCACAATTGTCACATTTATCTAGAAAGATAAGAAAAAAATGTTCTTATGGGCGTGTCCCTCATCTGTCGGAAGTGGTCCAGGGATTGAAGCCCCGCAAAATATGACAATTTAGGGGCTTTAAATGCTTATTTAATCTATTTTAATTTTTCCTTCCGATGAATTGTGGTTTTTCTCCGATTCAGATTACATTCAGATATATTTATTCAGATTATAATGAATGAATGAACAAAAATGGTGGGGGGGGGGGGTAGAATCACAACTAATACCATCCTCATAATCATACTATATGGATACAGTAGACACCATTATTAGTATATTTGGAGGTTTTATGTTTGCTGTGATATTATATATAAATACTGTACAATTATACAAGATAATTCTTCATCATCATCAACACTGATTATTACCTTCTTGGCAGAAATCCCCCTGATAAACCTCAGTACAGTTGCATGTAAATCCTGATATTGTATCACGGCAAGTGCCTCCATTCTGACAAGGGCTTTGAGAACATGATGTGATTTCTAGAAGATTAAAAAAAAAAAGTATGAAAACAATATATATGTTACTTTTGTTTTGTTTTGTTTTATTTTGTTTCAATTGTTTGCATTGTATTTGACGAGGAGTATATGCAGCTTTCTGTTTAGGTTCATAGCAATTCCTTGTTTTTGGCAATATTGTACTTTACTTTGCCAAATAATAATAATAACAATAATAATAATAATAATAATAATAATATTAATATTATTATTGTTAGAGAAAATATGTTTGTAAAGTTTATCTTGTACTGCACAATCATTATTAAAATTGGTTATTACTGTATTATTTAATATTATTATTTTCTATTATTATTATAATTCTCCATTTTATTTTAAAAATATGTTTTTAATATAAAGTACTCATGGTAAAAAAATAATTTGTATTATAATTTGTTGAGAAAACTCACGTGTGTTACATTTTGGCCCTGTAAAGCCAGCTACGCAATGGCAGGCGTACACATCAGTAGTTTTTTCGCTATTATATAAACAGGTACCTCCATTGGCGCAGAAATCAGAGGGACATGGATCTGTTGGTATTAAACATTGTCAAGGTAATTAATATTACAGAAAAAGCCACTACCACTGGTCCACAAACAATGATATTTAATGAAAAAAAAACGCAATTGAGACTGGCTTTCAGAAATCTTGCACTTACACTAATTGAAAACGTAATAAGCAAAAAAATGACACAAAAGTAGTTTGAAAGCACCTTACTTCACCTAATTCCTGCGATTAGTTTCCATTGTACCCCTGCCCACCCCCCCCCCCCACCCCCCCCCCCCCCCCCCCCCCCCACCAAACTGATCTCACTACTATTCAAATAAATCTTATATTGCTGTATAAGACATCAAGGTGTATTATCCGCTCAAAAAAATACAATACAAAATACAAATAAGACAAAAAATACAATGTTTGCCTAAATAAAACTATTCTGCCTTAATACAACTATGCATACAGGAGTAGGAATGTTACTTCCCTACAGTCCTAATGTCCCGCATACCCCTAAATCACTGATTGTAAAACATAAATAAATTCTTACCAACTTCACAGCGTTGACCATTGTAGCCTGGCATACATTGGCAGCTGTAACCAGACCCATACACAATGCACGCTTCGGCGTTAGCTGTGCAGTAACCATCAGGACAAGTCACTAAAAATAAACAATGCAGAGTTCAATTTCAAACGTATTGTAATAATGTATTAATTAATTGAAATTGATTGTGTGCATTATTTTGATTAATTTGTAATAATAATTATTATAAATAAATTGTAATTTTGACAATTGTAATTCAATTTGTAACTATAATGCTCTTTCAATTTCAATGTATTTTTATTCATGTACGGTTTATATTTATATATTTTACTTTTACTGTGTTTTTTAATATGGAAATGTGTCTGGATCTGGAAGAGAACTCCTCAACGCCCCTTAAAGGGGCACATAGGACCAATGGCTTACAGTATGTCTCTCGTCCGAAAGACGATGCGCTGTTGAAACTTGCATTTCAACCCTCCAGCTAAAACACAAGTAGAGTAGTTGATAGTATTAAATCTGAAGCCAAAGATCTCCATGGTTCAGCAAATCACACAGTGGCTACCACAGGTTTAGCTGCCTAAGCTACCTCCATGGATTCCACTACCACCACCAACTTGTTTATATAACTGTAAATAGCATACCTTTTTCACACCTGCTACCACCAAAGTTGTTGGGACAATCACAAGTATATTGGTTCACTCCCACGTAGTTGCAAACGCCACTATTTAAGCAGTAGCTAACTGGACACATATCCTCCGCCACTGTCGGTTGGACTGAAGAAGAACATAATATTGAAAAATCATTAATGGGTTTTACACATATTCATGCACTGCAGTAGCGGACTGACATATCTTTCAATCGGTCACAGAATATGTGCCTTTGGGGTATGGTTTTTGAAAGAAAAATGATAATTGTGATAATAAACCGCATCCATATAAATATGCATTCTAAGTCTTCAAAAATAATATTTACTTTAATATTTAGAATAGTTTCTAAACAGAGGCATATCTATGAGTCCTAAAATGGGGGGAGGGAGGGGGATGGTTGATGGGGAGAGCCAACCTGAAGTGAGACTCAATTTTTAGGTAAAGGAGTAGGTAAAGGAGCATTAGCTTGCAAAATAAGGTGATTTGGGGGGGAACTTTGGAGGGAATAAGCATTTTTTTAAAGGTGCATGCACACACCCCCCTAGATATATCACCGTCTCTAAACCCCATAGGGTAAAAAACATGAGGGCTCCCCACACCCCCAATGCCCTAGAATAGTTACTGGACGGTAACTATTTTGGTCCCAGTTCGTCCTTGGTGCACTTGTCAGATATAATGTAAAATAAAGACTTTATTAAAATTGATGAAGAAAAGTAAATCTTAAACTCACAAGTCTCGCATCTATCTCCTATAAAGTTGGTTGGACAATTACATTGATAAGATTTTCCAAATTCAATGTCAACGCATACTCCTCCGTTAACACATGGGTCAGATGTACATGGGGTACTTCGTTCTGAATTGAGAAAAAAAAAATGTCAAAGAAATCCAGCTATTCATTGAAAAGACTAAAATTTTGATTGACAATTCCTTCACAAAGAAATCATTAATTGAATAAATATATTACAAAGATGAACACAAGACCAAATTCTTATAGCTATTTTTTACATAGCCACAATTTCATTTTTTTTCTTATAATATTAATACTGTCACTGATATTTAATGTTTCTTATATAATTACACCTTACTAATTTCGTCCCATTAGTTATATATAAAGCATGTTTACAGGCAATATTTTCAATAGATTTAATAATGTATTACAATGTATTATTTACATTCAACCGGTATCCTTTTTTAATAACTCTTTTGAACATAAAGACTTTGTGTCTTTCAAACTGTACTGTACATTTTTATATTTTAACCAATTTTGATAGTATTAACAATGTACGAGCAATATATTTCTGTAAAAGGATACAATAAAGTGAGCCTGAGTCTGCAACAACATAGAAATACAGTATATGGTGTTATTTATAATCATTATGATTTTTATGAGGCAAGACCTGCCTACAGCAGAATGCTATACAGTAAATGACATAATCAAAGACAGTGTTTGAAAATTGCATTTATATTTTTTCAATCTACAGTAACGATCCTATTAAATAATAGTTCTACCAGATGCTCTAGCTATGCTTTATAATCTAAGTCTCATAACAAGGCTTAGAGGGCAAAGCTGTTTTGTTAAACTATTATATTCTTGGTTGATTTTCATGAATACTGTACAATTCAGGATTGGCTGCTATTAAAGTGCCTAAACTGTTTACCTGTTGGAATCATCCAGTCAGCGACACCTTTCTAAATACTTTATTGCTTTTTGCAAGTGTTAAGTTGAATATATAAATAAAATAAACATTTATTGAGGGAAAAACTGATTGTTTAAAAGGATTTTAACCCAGAATTGTGGGATTTTAAGAAAAGCATATTAAACCCCAAGCAACTCCTTTATACTTTAGTAAATCCTTCTAATAATTTTTTTTGGATTAGTTTATGAAGAATGCAATTATATTTTTAAAATGAATTTCTACACGTCAAATTATCATGGAGCATAGGGTTTGCTAGCTTCAAGGTCGACCATTCTGTGAATATATCTTTAAACGTACCAGCCTCGCATTGAAGTCCTGTGAATTTTGGTGGGCAGATGCATGAGTAGCCAATGAATCCCTCATGGTCATTGCAAGTACCTCCATTCTGGCATGGGTTGCTAGCACAGGCATCCTCCACTACAAACAAAAAGAGAAAATTATCTAACCTGAACATCACAATATTTATTTTTGATTGTCTTCAACTGTAAAGCCAGGGACTCAGTCCGTGGTAGGACGGTCGTACGATAGGACGGTCGTAGGACAAAAAATCCAACTCTACTTTCTGTGAGCGCTAGATGACACGACACCGGCTGCAGATTGTTGGTGGCAGTCTGAAAGGATCGTCATTAAAAACGATCCGTTGAGCGGGTCGTGGCATTAGAATAGATGGCGATAGAATCACGTTGGGAAACGACTGTCGGGCACAGTTAGTGTCCAGCTTAAGGGATTAATCTTTGGAGAAAATTATGCCTGTCTATGTCACTGCTCATGCTTCTATATTACTGCGGAGTTCAAACCATATAGACTGGAGTTGGAGTAGTATTGGAGGAGTAGACATGAGTGTATGATCTTTAAAAAGAATTCACTAATCTACCATTAGTATATGGTTGTATGATAGTAGATTCAATAAGAAATGCTTAAAAAGTACTATTACATCATATTTATTTGTGGTACTTACCTGGTCTACATGAATCTTCAACATGAATCAAGAAGCCCCTATCAGTCTTGCCGCTATCTGTAGTGAACTTCAACCAGATCACATCCATGGTGGAGGTCAGATTTTGAGGCTGTACCTCACCAGAGAAACTATCGATAGCTGTGGCCCCATTGGCAGCATCCTCTCCATACCCATACTCTAGGACGTCATAGTCTTCTTCCGTGTCGAAGTCTTTGATGTAGATGCGCATGTTGTTACCATTGCTGGTTCGAATGGTCCATAAACAACTATCACCATTATTGTACGGACTTGGATAGTTGTTACTATGGAGCTCTACGGCACTGCATTCTTGTATCGTGTAATCAATACCGTAACAACCGACCTCTGTGAAAGAGAACAGGACATATTTAATCATTGGTATTCAAATTATTATTCTTTCTTGTATTATATGCTATATAAGACTTACAATATAATACTAATAATAGTAATAATAATAATAATAATAATAATAATAATAATAATAATAATAATAATAATAATAATATGCACTAATTTGGAATTAAAGGGAATATCTGTGTTATTTTCCCCTTAACGTCATGTTATTTTCCCCTTAACATCGTTTTTTTAATTGATCTCTAATTTCATGATTCAAGATTCAACTTTATTTAACCTCAGTAAGGAAATTTCATTTCTCGCATCGGAACAGTACAATTCCGATTTCTCCATTGTCTAAGTTCCCCTTAAGGTAGGTTTTAATAACATAATAATAACAATAATAATAATAATAATAATAATAATAATAAAAAGACAACTGACTTTTCTGCAGGCCTGTTTCTACTGACGAGAAAGAACCGTTCTTAAGAATAGTTTCTTTTTTTATGAACGGTTCCATGTGGCATTAGAAACAGGGCCCACAAAAAAGAACTGTTCCTTTTGGCATAATCAGTCCTAAATAATTGATAAAGTATTTTAGATTTAAAGTTGTTCATTTGCACAAATTTAGGTGCTTCTTACCGTCTGTACAAGTATCGCCTCCCCAACCAATTCCACAAATGCAAAAGTATCCATTGACAAGGTCAACACATGTCCCTCCATTCATGCACGGGCTGCTCATGCATTCTGCTGTGTCTGTAGGAAAGAAAATAGAAATGTGCCTGTAGGGAGCGCCATTACAGTAGAGGGTTGTTGGACCATTTTGATCATGCACATTACTTGTGGCATTTCTTTCTCCAGAAAGTATATTGGGTACCTGGTAGGAAGTTGTAGGATTGTATTTATTTGTCTTTAGCCTCCCATGGAGGTGGGGTGGTGAGGGCAGAATGCAAATGGATCCAGGTACCAGGAGTATATGACATTGCGAATGCTTTTTTTTAACCTCGTAAAAGATACTATAATGCTTAATAATGATGACATATGCACCTGTTTATAATGATAATAAATAGTAATTATAATAAAAGTGATACAATAATAATAACTATATGTTTTACCAAAACAGTTGGGTTATATTTATAATAAACTAATAGTAATAATAACCATAATATAATATTAAGAGTAACATTATGATGATAATAATGACTTACCGACAGAGCAGTCTTTGCCCTCATAGCCTGGCGGACAGTCACACAAGAAATCATTAATAGCATCAGTACACACACCTCCATTCCGACACGGATTTGATGAACATTCGTTGATATCTGAATAAAAAATAAAAAGTACATTTAACCTAAAAAATAGTACACAGTATAAGTTGCTACTAAAAAAGCAACCATAATTAGATGGTGTATTATAATCTATGTATTGTCAATACTATACATTATTCAGTTTTTCATTTTCATTCTTTTATTGACATTTATTGAAAAATATAGTCATAGGGAAAAATAAAAAAAAAGTTATAGAGGTTACAACATAAAAGTCTATATACTAGGCCTAAAGATAACTTACTGACTTCACAGTATGCGCCATTGTATCCATCCAAACACATGCAAGTCAGGCTATTCACGCCATCCACACATGTACCCCCATTGTAACAAGGGTTACTATTGCATTCGTTGAAATCTAAAAAGATAAACATAAGAAAACATTGGTTTTCAAAAATACTTCAAGCCTATTGTGGCTGTGAAATTTCTTATTTGTAGCTTACTACAAAAACTCTACTCAAGTACTTACCAATCTCACAGTTCACTCCATAATAGCCTGAGACACACCCGCACTGGTAGTAAGTGAAATAGTTGTTGCAGGTTGCCCCATTCTGACAAGGGTTGGAAGAGCATTGATCACGCACTGTGGGAACAAATGTTGGGGGTTTTCCATTAAAATTACCATTCATGAAGATAATAACATGCAGTCACCTAAAAGTTTCTATGTAATTCTCTCATAGATAAATATGACAGGGAAAACATATAGACATATATTCCCTTCTATATGTATAGGTACACAGTGTATATCAAATGAAATAAATAAATTTGAATATTGAATTTTATGAGACTTTTAAGCTGTTGGTGGTTCAACGTGCATGAGGGTTACACCCTCTTTTCCCCAGTTTCTTATTATTCAAAAATCTGTGTTTTTCGTTAAATACCATTTTTGTGTCTCATTAAGATCTGTTGTACAACATATTGATCTTTTTCCCACTGTGGAGCCTGGCTTTAAAAAAAAAGCGGTAAGAAGGGACAGTCTTTTGAAAGTTCTGATATTCACTGTTCCCAGATTACGTATGACAGTTTGAAAGTTTTGTTTGATTTTAGTAAACTTTACTATACATATGAACATTTGCAACATAAAAACGAGTTAGATACTTATTAAAAATGTAGAACTTGTAGAACTGGGTATTATCACTCTACAGACTGTTTCATGCTAATGCAATCTTCAGGAGTTAATACTTTCAATATTTACGCTCTGCATTATCACGTGTATTGAGCACTATACGTTGCTAGTATTGCCAACTACATTTATTCATATATATATATATACACTCCCTGCTCTTTGGTGAAGAGCAGGGAATTGGTTTACTGCCCCATTGGAAGTAATTTTTCAGAACTTTGTGGGTTACGCATGGTGTGTCCAATCCTATTCCCTCACCTTGTTGACACCTGTCACCTTCATAATAGACAGTACAAGCGCAGGTGTAGTCTGTACCCTCATTAACACAAGTCCCTCCGTTCAGGCAGGGGTTACTCAAGCAAGCTAGGATCACTGTAAAACACAAAATAAAAATGAAATAAATAGCTATTTTTTTTCTCTGTACTGGGTAACCCGTTCAGTAGAAATTTGCTGTTCTCCCCCAGGAACCAGATGAGGCTTAGGGAGGGGAATTGATGAGAATAAGATCCTGCTGTCACAGAAATTGAGCTCTGGAACTGAAAGGCAACATCTTTACCACCAAGCCATTTGACTCCACTACAGATACAGCACATACTATTTAAACTTTCTTCTTGTATTAGTTCTCGTTCAGTGGTAAGCCAATAACTAACATTTTCAAGTTTATTACATTTAACTGGCAGTATATCTTAAAGGTACTATAAAAAGTATTTAATGGTAAGGTAAAAATTGAAAACACCAGTTGCAGGTTATAGCCTAAATTAAATTATTTGTTACACAAGCTTTCACCAGCAGACTATGCTGGCTTTATCAGGTGTAGACTGGTGAGGAATCTGACTTACTATCTTGACAGTTAATTCCACCGTAGCCGACTGTGCATATACACTGGTAGAAAGAAACCTGATTGTGGCACGTAGCTCCATTCTCACAAGGATTACTATTACATGGATTCACAGCTGAAAGAAGAAACATGTCAATCAAATGTCAAAACAATTGCTATTGGTTCAATGGGTTGATGGAAGTAGCTACTGGGTTTATAGGAGGAGCTAATGGGTCGATGGGAGGAACTACTGGATTTATGAGATGAGCAACTGGGTTGATTGGAGGATTCATTGGATTAATTTGTGTTTATGAGAGAAGCTGATGGGTTGATGGAAGGAGCCAATGGGTTGACCTGAGGAGCTAACTGCTCGATTGGAGTAGTTATTATGGGAGTAGCTACTGGGTTTATAGGAGGAGCTACTGGTTGGAGGGGAGGAGCTACTGGATTTATGAGAGGAGCTACTGGGTATATGAGAGGAGTTCCTGGGTATATGAGAAGAGTTACTGGATTTATGGGAGGAGCTATTGGGAAGATTAGGGTTTTAAAATCACTTAATTACTATATAATATAATTACCTGTTTCACAACTGGTTCCAGTGAATCCTGGAGGACAATTACAGGTGTATTGGAGACCCCCTTGGTCGACACATGTTGCTCCATTCATACACTTCGGTGGATTGCTGGCACATGGATTGATGTCTGCAGAAAACAAAACAATTTCATTTACACATGATTAAAAATGCTCCACTACTATTCTTTAGTCAAATAAGTAAGTAACTATAATTTCATTTTACTTACAGTTTTCACAAACACTTCCTTGAAAATCTGATGCACAGCTGCAAATGTAGTAACTGCCATAGTTATTGCATGTTCCACCATTTAGACACGGATCAGAAAAACAGGCATCGCTCACTGTAACATAAACAAATAATTTAATACTGCTATTAAATATATAATTTGATTCTCCTGCTTGAGAGAGCAGCTTTTGTAGCCCAGTCGGCTAATCTGGTGGTAGCCACTGTGAGCGTGCTGAACCGTGGAGATCTCTAGGTCCTTGGTTCGCTGCCTCTCCATGTGTTTCAAATGGAGGGCTGAAGTGCAAGTTACCATAGCGCACTGTCTTTTGGATGAGAAGTTTAAGCCGTTGGTCCTGAGTGCATTATGGCCCATGTGGACGTTGAAGAACACAGTACCCTCTTCGGAAAAGAGTAGGGGATTGTCCCCCGATGTACTGCCCAATCACCACCAGAAGGACCCCACTGGAAATAAGTCTTCTTCTAGAATTTTGTAGGTTATCCTTGGTGAGTACACCGAATAAATCCAATCATCCATCCAACCTACTTTTTTAAGGGATAAACTCGAATGTTTAATCAAATTTATAATTAATTACTGTATATATTGTCTCAATTCTTAGATTTATATTAATAATTAATTTTTGTATATATTGTCTTAATTATTACTGAAATTGTAAGGCTCCAATACAATTTGGCTTTCGAGCCACGACTTGTGACCGCTTTTTATATTGATGTTTTTTTAATATGAATAAAGTGAAATGAATAGTGATGGTAATTTTTTTTTGTTGCATATATTGCTATATTTTAAAGTATGATGAAATGAATACTGTTGTTGTCATAAAGAACAATTAATAATACATAATATAATAATAACAATAATCAACAGATGCAGATTCATCTATCTGGGTTTGTATATGTAAAATCAAAACTTTATATCTGTGGGAAAAGTTGAAACCTTTGACCCTCTGTTTCAGCTTTATATATATAAATAATAATAAATAATAATTACTTACAAGTCTCACACAGAGGGCCGATAAAACCTGTGTTGTCACAGTTACAAAAGCCATTGACACATACACCACCATTCAAACAATCCACACCATTGCATGGGTTTGGGGCTGAAAAGCACAGGTAAAATGCAACATATTATTAACACTGAAAATACTGCATACAGTTTAATTAGACACCATTCTTTATTAATTACATGATACTGTATATATCAAAGTTTAGAAATAAGAACGGTAATAGAGATGGGCGAGTTGAGTGGCTGAGCAGTCAGGCTAACTACAGCCTTAACATCGGTGCTGGTTCGAGTCTCTTCTCACACAGGGTTTGGTTGGTTGGTAGGTACCAAATCTTCTCGGATAAGGACTCCAAATGGAGGTCCAGTGTATACATCTGGCTTGTGTGCACTTTAAAGAACCCATTGCAACTTTGAAAGAGTAGGGGTTACCCCGATGCTATGGTTTATTTTAGCCTGTCGCTTGTGGAATGATGTGAACATGTAGCTACATATAAGCGCCCCCTCCTTACAGCTGCTAGGTAGTCACGGACCACGCACATATGGAATTCAGCACAATGACGCTGCGAGTTATGGGTTATTCTCCTACCTTTTCTACCTTTATGATAATAATGATGATGATGATGATTATGATGATGATAATGGTGATGAGGGTGATTATGATGGTAAAACCAAAAATAAATAAAAGTATACTTACGAATTTCACATTTGTTGCCAGAGTAGCCTGAGGTTGAGGAGCAATCGCATTCATACTCGGTGACACGGTTTAAACATTGGCCTCGTACACATGGGCTTGACTCGCATGGATTAGGTGCTGTTAAAGTTAATTTTATCATTATTTAATGCTTCCATAAACAATGAATTAATCATTTTTTGAAAATATTTTAACAGTATTTGTTATTGTTTACAATGGACTAGCTTTCTGGGTTCAAATTTGATTTTGCCAAAAGCATGTAGGTGGGGGAGAAAATAAAAATATAAATTTATTGATGATAGTAAACAGTGTAGTAATGAAATTGATAAATGCTTTAAATTTATATAATGGCTAGTTGAGTGGCCAAGTTGGTAAGGCAGGAATGCCGCTAACTACAGTCTTAACATCTGTGCTGGTTTGAAATCACCAATATTGGTGGTTGAAAGGTTCACGAAACAAGGTATAAATAAAGTTTTGCCTAACCAGTCTTGAAAATCAGAAGGTAGATTGTTGTATTTAAATATACCAAGTATCCAGTGTAGTTAACATGTAAGGACTGGGAAAAATCCTAACCCTGATATTTAATGACTAATTGAATAACTAATGATAATCTAAGTAATTTGCTTACCAATTTCACAAAATATTCCAGTGTAGCTCTGTGTAGTTGAACAATTGCAAGCAAAGGCAGTCCCAAAGCTGGTACAAACAGCATTATTTTTGCATGGGTTTGACAAGCACGGGTTTGGAGCTAATAGAAAAAAAATTCAAATAATTCTGAAAAGGTTCCA
>NW_022716884.1:280967-287672 GCF_011630105.1 Anneissia japonica
ATAAAATTGTCACTAAGAGAGGTTTCAAAATAGTTATAAAAGCAAAATAGAGTGAACTGAAAATAAGAAGAGAATGCAAAACATTTATTAAATATAATTAAATATGTGGGTAATTATTGCAGGAAAATTATTTTATAATATAATGTATACCTGGTGTGTTGAAGATTTCACAATATGTTCCAAAGTAGTTTGGTTGGCAAGTACAGACAAGGCCAATCGCACTAGTCGGTGATGCACTACATGCAGCTGCATTTTGGCATGGGTTTGGTATGCATGGATCTGAAAATTCAAATATTATAACAATGACAATAAAATGTTGCTAATGTTGCAGTCACATGATGATATATATTTATGATGCTACATAGAAATACTGATGAATATACATGATGTTGCATTATATTACATGACGATATTATTGAATATTCATGTTAAACAGATGATATTATTGAATATTCATGTTAAACAGATGACAATGTTGTGATATTATATGATGATACTGTTGAATATTGATATCACATGATGATACAGTTGAATCTTTATGATTACATAGAAATACTTTTGAATATTTATCATGTTACATAATAATATTACGTGATGGTATTACGATGTGAGTTTGCATCAGGAAAATATCATAGGAGTGATGTTTTGCCCTACCTAACGTGTTATCGTACCGAATACTAAGTACGTCCCCAAATACTTGTGAAAAAAAAAAATTGTAGTGTGCCCGAATCACTTGCGAAATGTTGTTCACAAATATTTAGGGACGTACTGAGTATTCGGTACGATAACACATCAGGTATGGCAAAACTTCACTATGTGATATTTTCCTGATGCAAACTCACATTGTAATAGCATTTGCAGTACCCGCTGCTGCTTGTGATTGGATTCATCACTAGTCACTAAGCGCAACCTCGGTAGTCCAGTGGTTATGGCACCGGGCTAGTTATCTAGAGGTAGTGTGTTCGATTCCTGCCCTAATCACATGCAACATTTTTTTTTACAAGTATTTGGGGGATGTACTAAGTACTCAGTACGATAACATGTCAGGTAGGGAAAAACATCACTCCTATGATGGTATTAAATATTCATGTGTGTTGCTGATGATACTATTGAATATTCATAAATTTACATGATGATATTGAATATTCAAGATGTTACATGGCAATACTCTAATCTTGTTGCATACTTCCAAGGCTTCCAGGTATATTGTTGCATATTCATTTGTATTTACCTGAAGGGTTAAATGTCTGACAGTTGACGCCCACATAGTTGGTCGGACAACGACAGACATAGACGGAACCAGACGGTACACATGTACCTCCATTGCTGCAAGGATTTGGTGCACAGGGACCTATAACAATGATAATAACCAAGAATTTCTGTCAAACAATCTTCAAGAGATGCTGTTATTTATCAAAGTAATGTCAAAGGTCAAAGCAACCTAACATCATAAAGGCTCGCTGTAGTAGTCGCAAGTCGTAAGCTTAAATTATTATTAGTGTAACTAAAAGAAAATATTTAATAATAAAGTTATAAGACCAGATAAATTTTTTCAAGAATAATCAAGATGTTTATGAGTGCATACATCTGCCCTGTGCCTGGATACCAAACAATATGCAGGCCGTGTAATGGGTGATTCTATTATTTTTTTTATGCTCGAGGGTAAGTTCAAGGAATGAATTGAATTTTTTTTGTGACCTTGACCTTGTCCTTTGACCTTGTCGTATGACCATTTCTTCTGAAGAGTAAATCATCTCTTTCTTAGATAATTATATACAATTGCTATATAGATTTCTATAGATAGTCTTTAGACAGTCTTAACGCTTAGCCGGATTTAATTGTGACGTCACTACTGGTCTATGATTATAGACCATTGCTATACCGCGGTATAACCAGTTAGCAGTCTTAAATTTTAAAGCCTAGTCAGAGGAGGCTTAAAACGGTCTTAAATCATTTTCATCATGGTGTTACAGGTACTAGACCTAGATCGTCAAAGACTAAGAATCAAACGATGAATATTTCGCAAGCTTCTCAGCATCTGTAAAAACCGGTCTACATTTATTTACATTCATTTTGATAAATACACATGTTTGAACAAGCGTAGCAGCGCACTCAATTTTATGTTACCAGGGAGTGCTCGTTTGTGTTTCAATACTCAAAGCGGTCTAAGCGAAGACCGTTTTATAGCAATGGTCTTCAGCAGAGTAGTGACTTTAGTAAGACCGTCTAAGTGATAAAGCCGGCTTTATTCAAGTTCAGACTACAGGTAAGACCATTTTATAGCAATCTGCCCCAGAAGTCTAATTCTCTGTCCATGAGATCTTAAGCGACAAATTTGTGTGGTGTGCCCATACATTACCATGGTGACTTATTTGTCACATGACATTTGATAGTGTGGACACAGAGAGCTAAGAAATAAAGTTAAATTACAAATTTCAACTAAATAAAGTGAATCAGACCTTACCTGTTGGAGTGAATGTTTCACAAATTGTGCCTGAGTAATTTGGTGGGCAGTCACAATAGTAACCAGAGGTAGAAGAGCTTCGGAAACATGTACCCCCAGACAAACAGGGATTTACAGAGCATGGATCTGAAATATAGAAAAAAATTACACAGCCCAGTGTAGTTTACCATTATGATCATTACCATCCTCCTCATCGATCTTCATTGATCCTCATCATTATCCTCATCCCCACAATCCTTATCACAATCCTTATCAAACTTTATATCATCACCATCATCATCATTATTATCATAATTATCATTTTATCATTTCCATCATCATCATCATTGTCATCATTATCATGATCATCATTTTCATATTTACCACCATTATCATTATTATCCTGATTGTCATTTTATCATAGTCATCATCATTATCATCCTCATCTTCCTCATCTCATTATCATCCTTATCATACTCGGCATCAGCCACATCATTATCCTTAACATCAACACTATTATCCTCATCATCATCACTATCACCATTTTCATCCTTTTCATTATTATCATCACCATCATGACCAACACCCTCTTCACCATTATCATACTCATTCTTCTCATCACCCTCATCCTCACCATCATCATTTCTTCATCATTCCCATCACCAATACCATCATTATATCATATTCCTCAACATCATCATCATCTTCAACATTATCAGGCCAAAAAAATAAGTTTGACCTTTACTTAAAAATGATAATTTTTTTTTCTTTTAAGATACTCATCAGATGGCATAAATATAACCCACAGAGGCCTAGAATGGCAATATCTTACATCAGAAAAATAACTTTAGACTAAGTTGTAGGGCATCTGGCAAAAAAGTTAAATTCACTCATTTTTTTATATGTAATGAAAAAAGCTAAAAAAAAAAAACCTTTTAAGTTTTTTTGTTTTTCCGCCCCTATTTTTTTCAGTGAGTTAAGGGCGGGTGGAGGAGGGCAAACAAACATTTTTTTTTTGGCCTCATCATCATCCTCAACATCATCATCCTCATCCTCAACATCCTCATCATCATCGTCGTCGGCATTATTATCATCACCATCATCCTGACAACCACCACGCTAATACCTTCATGCAAGGGCAAGGATCTAAATATATAAAACTGCACAGCTGTCACACATTTCCATTTGTTCTACTCTGAAATGGCAATATGTAGACAATTAAAGGAAAAAAAAAAACATATTTACCAGCGTTAAAAATCTCACAATTGGTTCCAGAGTATCCACTTGCGCAGCTACAGGTATATCCACCTGAACTTCCAGTGCAAATACCACCATTGTTGCAGGGCTGTGCGAGGCATGGATCTACTTCCCCAAAGATAAAATATATTTTAGTAAAATCGGGAAGTTTATGTTTGAATCTGAATAGAATACTTTTTATAAAGTTTATTACACTTCAGTCAAGTGAAGCAGCCTTTGTTACAATTATTCCATTATCCCCAAAATGTTTAACAGATATTTAATTTAGCACACTTTGATAGAAAAATAATCTGCTTAACTTACCTGAAGAAACTTCGCAATAAGTACCACTGTAACCAGAAAGGCAAGTGCAGGTGTAGCCAATTGCAGTTACCAATGAGACACAGGTGGCGCCATTCCGACAAATATTGTTTAAACAATGATCTATGAAAAAACAAGATTCAAATGAGTGTCTAATAACAACTTGTGGTTGGTATTGATGCAGCACCTTATGGGAAGAACATCTACCACAGCATTTAGCGAAGGAAATAAAAGCTGAACATCTTCCTGGAACCGATAACAACTGGGCCACATGGAAGTGTCTCAACAGATTAAAACTGGGGTAGGTCTTTCTATGGAGGTATAAAATACCTCCATGGTCTTTCCAAAGTCACGTTACTATTGTATTATCAAGTGTTTCCCGGAAGCCAGTGCTTATAAGAAGCTCAATTGAACAGATATCCTAGGGGTGGCTTCTTCTAACTTGGGACCTCTGGGTTCGAGGCTTTGAGGAATGGGATCTTTGAGGAATGAGGTAGTTCGGAACCAGTTCTGAAAGGTTTAGCCGGATCCATTACTCAAGGATTATTACAGATAATGTTGAATGAAAATGATACAAATTTTTATCAAATCGTTGGTATATATCATTCTTTTAATAATTAATAAAAATTGAGTCACTTTATTAGGCGCCCTTCCAAAAGAGACCAGAGCACCATACATATATTAAAAGCATAGTTATAGATAAACATGTAAAAGATAAAAGTAAATCATTAAAATTCAGGTTTAAGGAGGAATGGAATATCATAAAACATTGTACCACAAATGAAGAGAAAGAGAAACATGAATATCTAAGGATTTTAAAAGGTAGATATTATTGTCAATATTTTGAAAAATATGTATCACTTTCCTTCAACTTTATTATAAATACATTAATGTCCTGGTGACTCCACCCTGTTGGTGTATAGATATTGTCTTAGGATAGGATACAGTCTAATGCTCTGTCTACACTATCACACATATGTGACAAATTTGTGTGATGTGCCCATATATGATGATGGCATATTACTCCCAAATATGGGCATATTACTCCCAAATATGGGCATATTACTCCCAAATATGGGCATATGACACATTATTTTATACAACAGTGTGGACAAAGCTTAATCATGGTAAATGACAATTTTAAACTAAAAAATACCCCAAAATAATTCAACCAATAAGAATAGACTATTCAAATTTTTAATGGTAATTTTCACAGTTGTTTAACCAATATACATTGCTCAAATTTTTTACTGTAATTTTCATAGTTGTTTAACCAATAAGAATAGATTATTCAAATTTCTTACTGTAATTTTCACAGTGGTTTAACCAATAAGGATAGATTATCCAATTTTTTAACTCTAATTTTTACAGTTGTTTAACCAATAAGAATAGATTATCCATTTTTTTTTACTGTAATTTTTTACAGTTGTTTAACCAATAAGAATACATTATTCACATTTCTTACTGTAATTTTCACAGTTGTTTAAGCAATAAGAATACATTATTCAAATGTCTTACTGTAATTTTCACAGTTGATTCCACTGTAGCCAGTTGGGCAGACACATGTGAATCCTGTTGTAGAAGCTATACAGTTTCCACCAGCCTGGCAAGGATTGGGATTACATCCACCTATCATAGAGCAAGAGTTGCAATAACATCCAATCAAATCTAAATACACGATGTGATGTGTATCTAACACTAACAGTTGTAATTAAACATTTTCATTATGTATACCAATAGATTATAACTTAGAAATGGCAGTTGATGACGGGGGTGGGGGGGGGTACTGTACGGCCATGTAGTCAACACTACTGTATGTAAGGTGAGTTGAATGGCCGAGGTACTAATTGGATGGATGAATAGATGGAAATAATAAATAAATTTTTATTCACCTGTAACTGGTGTCTGGCAGTTGGTTCCACTATGTGTTGTAGGACAACTACAAAAATAGTTATTGGTACTACTACCACTGCGAAAACAGGTACCCACTCCACAAGGATTTATGAGACATGGATCTGAATCTACAGAGAAAAATATTATATATCATTTTTATGGCATTCTATTAATAAATTATATGAAATAAGGTGTGGAACCAATGTCAATGTCCATGTTAGTTCCAGTCAACAGCCAATGAATTTGTGTTATAACAGTAATCATCATAGAAATCTTTTAAAGTTCATATATTATGGTGGTAACCAATGTTTAAAATTCCTTCTTGTTATTGCTGTTTATTTATTATCCATTATAACGAATATGTAATTTCAGTATTATATAATTATAATACTGTGCCTATATTCTTAAATCTATCATTTTCAACCTCATACACTCACCAAATCTAAGTGACTTTTTTGGTAATCTCATTGTGTGGGTGATGATTGCTCTTTTGTCTATTTGCATGTAATGGTCTCTGCATTTAATCTTGTTTATAATTGAAATAAAAATTAAATGAAATACAAATAGGTTATCAAATAGGTTATATTTTACCTAGAAGTGTCTGGCAGTCGGTTCCGGTATGCGTTGATGGGCAACTACAAAAATAGTCACCGGTACTACCACTACTACGGAAACAGGTACCAACTCCACAAGGATTTGTTTGACATGGATCAGAGGCTGTTGTAGAGTGGTTTCAAACAAGTAATTATTTTCAAGATTCAACTGTATTCATCCAATTGGAAAATGACAGAAGAGTCATCTATTAAAAATAT
>NW_022716884.1:288147-290149 GCF_011630105.1 Anneissia japonica
AAGTAGTGTCGCTAAGTATGGTAATATATAAGTAGGTATATATATACTACAGGTACTCATAACTAACTCATAGGGTGAAAAATCCTTTGTCTATATTTCTCCTTAACGTCGTTAAAATTTCCCCTTAGCGGCAGTATTCTTGCCTTAAGGTATTATTTCTAACCCTTTCCATTTTTATCGTTTCCCCCTATGGTAGCATATAGTCGTATATATATAAAAGTAGGTTTTGCTTCATATTTACTATGATTTCTTGCTGTGACCTACAAGCTAGTTTCTAGCATATACATGGCTCTACCAAGGGTAAAAGTGAGTTGTATGAGAGGAAATGCCTGGGGCTTGTAACTGCGCCTATACCGTATGTGTCCTTGTGGTCTAAAGGTATCACACTCCCCTTGCCAGCAAAAGGCGACAGGTTTGAATCCTGCTAGACACTTTCTTTCATACAACTGAAATAGGAACTTTTCAGTGAAGGTCTATGCTTGATACAATTAAGACAATTAACAGTTCCTATTCGAGCATTAGTGTTATTAATTATTTGTTATTAAAAAAAATACTGTACTGGTAAACAACAATGGTGTGGAAAACAATAAATAGGTCTTTGTAGAGAAGCGAAATTGAAAAACAAAAGCTAAAATGTAAATGTTATATTAATTACAACAAACAACAACAACATACAAGAAATGTACACCAATACACTAGTAAAGCCACAACACTTATTTCTTTACAAAATTGAGTTAATTTACTTTCCATAATTATTGTTGTACTGTACAAACATATTCATTTATAGTTGTCATTTTGACTGATCAACTGTAATTAGTGTTTATGATTTTGGGCCCCAGCCTTTAAGTCATCATTTCTGTTCTAAAATTACTAGCATATCCCTTTGTGATTTGCAGTTTACATCAAATTTATTTGTTGCACTCGAGATGCATTATTTGAAGTTCTTTACTGTCCATTCATTCACATGAATGTATGTATTGGAATTTATATAGTGGAATTTATTTAGTCAATTCATTATTTATCCATTATTATAGCTCGTTGTTAGGAGTTGAAAATACAGTAAATAAAAAATATAACAAATTCCTCTTACTTATCTATAATTTTTATATATTTATAACGTAAAACCTCTAATTGAAGCCTTGGGCTGAGTAAAGAGGGGGGCTTCTTTTCAAAATGAATGATGTAAATTTTGGGAATTACTACTATAAAACAATAAATAGGGCCACTGTAACATCAACCTGTGTCATGGGTGTATTAACCAGCATTAAATTACTTAAACTACTGTATAAACCAAGTGTGATTTTTATTTATTTTGTATCTTTGAAATTCATGTACAGTGTGTATATATATATTAATTACAATTAACAAATTATTGTAATAATAATATTCATCAAACTAATCATTTAAAACTTAATTAAAATAAACTAAAACCTAAAATATTTGATAATAATACTTGGCACATTTGTAAATTTGTTTTTGGTTTATTTTCTTCTCTGTTGTTGTTAAGCGAGTTTGTGACAACGTGAGGCGCTATATAAATCTAGAATTATTATACTATCTCAAAAAAAGCCCATCCTATCTTGAAAAGATATGTCCATGGGCTTCTTTTCGAGATGGGCTTCCTTTCGAGGCTACTTTTGCAAATAATGGGGGGGGGTTTCAATTCAAAATGGGCTTCTTCTCAAGATTAAGCCATTGGGCTTCTATCAAAGTTTTACAATATTACAGTACAGTGCATCTACACATACTATATTTATTTGAATAAACGCCCCAGGGCGTTTATCGTTGACCCCTTCAGAAAAAAGCAAAATGCTTAAAGGGTTATCCTGAAATTATCTTATTGTTGTTTAATTCGTTTAATTTTGTATTCTGTTTAGTTGTGAGAATTTCGAAATAAATCAAATCAAATCAAGGGTTTTTGAAAAGGTGTTTATACGATTAAATGGATATGTATATGGGGCTTGATATGCCAAAACTAATATCAGTGATCAAACATGAAAAA
>NW_022716884.1:290166-306172 GCF_011630105.1 Anneissia japonica
TTAAGGCTTTCTGTGTACTAAAGTATACATTACTGCCACATTCTTATGCTAATTACTCAGTATAGGATTCAGTGACAGTATGCTGGTTTTGGGATAGCATGACATATATGGGCAAATGACAGATATATGTTACATCAAACTTGGAACTGAGGATAGAGCTTTAGGAAAGCTTTGCCAAGCATTTATTTAGTGGCTTTAAGGTTTATCCTATCATATGTCTAATAACGGTTTAATGTGTAACTTATTCTTACGATCTTGAAATACATGTTACCACACAAATAAACAGAGACAGTTCAGCACTGGATATCTTCGTTTTTTTTTTGGGTGTATATACTTACCAATTATTACATCACATTGTGAGCCTGACCTTCCATTTGGGCAAAAACATGTATAGTAGGTTCCTGACAACAGGCATATGCCCCCATTACATGGATTTGGACTACAAGGGTTTATGACTGAGGAGAGTGCATTAAGAAAAAAAAATAATAATAAAACAATTCTTAAGAGCAAAAGAAAAAGAAAATTTGTTTAAATAAAATAAAAATATATAATTCTTTAGATAATCTCTACTGAGCATTGTTAAGCTCTGTTCAGACTAGAGTATAAAATTTTCTTTGACAAAAAAACTGTTGTATGCCCATATATAGTAATGGTGTGCCTATATATATAGTCATGATGTGATGTCATCATGACCATATTTAGGCATGTCACATGTTTTTGGCAAAGAAAGTTTGATGTTCTTGACAGGGATTTAAAGAAAAAAGGTTACAGAGTAGAATAAAATGCTTTTCAAAATCACTTTAGCATGCATTGCATGATATACAATCATTATCATGCATTTGTTATTAATAATTCACATGCAATATAAAAAATATGCATTATATAAAGAGTTTGATTCAACAGCATTCATGTTTTCTATGCATTCAATACTATACATTCAACAGCAGAGAATGCATTCTGCAGTTGTGCAGACAATAATATACATTTAATAGTATACATGTAATAGTATGCATTTTAACATCACAGTATGCTTTCAATAGTATGTATTCATCAGTAGGCATTTAATAGCACAATATGCATGCTATAGTCATATGCATGCTATATTCATAGCATTAAATAGTATGCATTACATTCAATATTATGCATCATACTATAATTATTGCATGTAGTGTAATACTGTATCCATTAAATAGCATGCATTATCAATAATCTGCACTCTATATAATGCATTTTATAGTACTGTTTAAATAGCATGCATTCTATGTAATGAATGGAGTGTTCAATGGTAGGCACCAACAGCATTACATTCAATAAGTGCTTTAGCCCAAATCACTATAACAACTTTCTCAATAAACTCACCCTGTGATTCACAAGTATCTGATGTTGTCCCATCTGGACATAAGCACATATAGTGCGTACCAGAAGCTTGGCACTCCCCTGTGCCACATGGATTAGGAGTGCAAAGACTCCCAGCTAGGATTACAGTCCAAGTGAAAGATTATATTATTAATTTTTGTTTCAATGTAATTAAATTCTGTACTTATTTCCACTACATACAGACGCGGATTCGGTAAGGGTACGGGGGAAATGTGCCCCTCCCCCTTTTTCCACTAAATTTTTAATTTTCATTGCATATTAATGTTATGTAACTGAAATAAACCCTACTTACTTATCTATTCTGAAAATGCTGTGGCCCCCTTCCCCGTTTTTGATTCGCTCATGACATACATACCTTATCGACATTTCAACTGTACTTTACCAAAAACTGAAAAGCTAATTTAGATTTAATATGGGTTGTGTATGTATATAAGTTACTGTACATTACTTACCTATTTCACAGTTTGTCCCAGAATGGGAAGACGGACACTGGCATGTGTAGACAGTACCAAACTGGCTGCAAATCCCACCGTTGAGACATGGAGCAGAGCTGCAAGGTTGCACTAGTAATATAAAAAATAAAAACCCTTAAACTTAAAGATTTACTCTTAACAAAAAGCAAAAATAATCGGGAAAATTCAAGAAAGTAATTGAAGAGCTTAAAAGAACTAAGAAGTAACCAGAAAAAGATCATTTAGAGATACTTTACAACAAACAGTGGCATATCTAACAGTCTTGAAATGGGGAGGTTGATGGGGGTGAAGTTGCATCGGCAGGGGTCTTGGGTCAATAATAATAATAATAATAACATACAATCCTCATTTCCCTGTTAGTAATTTACCATACCCACCCCCCCCCCCCCCCCCCCCCCTCCCCATATAGAAAACAATACGACATAGGGCTTATCTTATTTATAATATAGGCCACACATGTTTGTTTGAAACTAAATATAAGCATTTTCATCATGGTTTTATTTATTACAAACATATTCTTTCGCCATCAATACACATTGAGGCCCTTCTTTTAGATTAAAACGATCTATCCTAATTTTTTCTTTCTTGAGTTTGGGGACTATTATGTGTTTAAATAACTTAAAAGGATAATATAGGCCACACACGTGTGTTTGAAACTAAATATAAGCATTTTCATCATGGTTTTATTTATTACAAACATATTCTTTCACCATCAATACACATTGAGGCCCTTCTTTTAGATTAAAACGATCTATCTTAATTTTTTCTTTCTTGAGTTTGGGGACTATTATGTGTTTAAATAACTTAAAAGGATAACCCTAAAAAACCCTAATAAATGTGCGCAAAGTGTGTAAAAAGTTTTTGTGCTTTTAATCCTAATTTCGTGGGAATTGATCAAAACTCCCTAAAATGTGCAATTTATAGAGGAAATTGGCCTACCGTAACAAGAAATGCACGAAATTTGAGGATTTTAGGCACTTTCAGAGGATGATAAGGGCATTTATCAAGGGGTTCGAAAAGATTTTCCAAAGATGGATAATTTCTCCTTGTCCCCCGGTGTTTTTAATTCTATTTTCTTTGGAATTGATCAAAAAATCTCTAAAATGTGCAATATTTAGAGGAAATTGGCCTACTCTGACAAGAAATGCCCGCGAAGCGCGTGAAATTTGAGGATTTTAGGCACTTTCAGGGGATGAAAAGGGCATGTATAAAGGGGTGGGAAAGATTTTCCAAAGATAGATATTTTCCCCTTGTTCCCCGGTGGTTAGCCTACGCCATCTGGCAGCTTAAATAAAAGGAGTTAAGTGGAGAAGAGGTTGTAGGGTGTTGTGAGTCTGGTCATTATGATATCTTCCTTTTTATTCTTGTCTTTATTTTTCTCTCCTCTTTTTCTTTACCTTTTTCCTTTCCTTTTCTCTTCCTCTTTCTGTTTCCCTCCCTCTCCCCTCCTTCTTTTCTCTTATTACCCAGCCCGGTACGACAGCTAGTTCAGCCTGGTAAAAACTGTTATGCCACTGGGGGGGGGGGGACAGGCTGGATAGTAAAGTGAGGGGATGCTAGTTTAGCCAAAAAAAGGTGATATGAGATGATTTTAACTACTTCAGAATTTTTTGCTCAGACATTCCTAATGGGAGGGCAATTTTTTGCTCAGACATTTCTAATGGGAGGGGGAGCGACTGGCTACAAGGCTGTCTCTTATACACATCTAGATGTGTATAAGAGAAGCCACTGACTATTAACAGCTGAGATGTGGCAGAGTGGTTAAGATGCTCCCCATTAAAAAGAAGTCCGATGGTTCAATCATGGCACAAATGAGAGGACTTTTTTTTACAACCAAATTATTCTCCACTTGCCCAGGATAAGACAGATGCCAGGGTTATTGGGCATCAGGGGTTAATTAGTTAAAATTCTAAAAAAAGAATAAAGAAAAAGAAAAGCAATATCTTACCTTGTGTTTGACAGTTTGTTCCAGTGTAAGATGAAGTACAAATACAGAAATATCCTGTATTGCTACTAGGGGAGCAAGTTCCACCATTCTGGCATGGTGGACTAGTGATGCAGATTGAGGCTGAAAGAAATAACAACATTTTCGTATAAAGTACATAGTAAAACACATATACTTCAACAAAAAAAAAGAGAGAACATTTTCTAGAATAAACTCACATGATGATGAGATAATAAAATAATATTATTATATTATATTTATATTGCGCCTCTTCCAATGAAATTGTTCAGAGGCGCATCAGAAAGAAATCATTAAAATATGCTAAAACTATAATTATTACACCAATTACAATTAAAATACAGAGAAAACAATTCAAATTCATAAAAAAAGCACATTTACAATTTTTGAATAAAATTTGTCAATAAAAATACATCAGACAAAAAACATTTCGGACATTTCATCACAACACTAAAAGTTAAATAAATAATAATTTAATAATTAAAGTGACAATTTACTAATTCAAAAATTGACAAATAAACATATTTTAAAATAAGCATATATATGGACTAAATTTTCCAGAATTAAATATGTGAGATCCAGCTCTTACAAAAATGGCCTATAGGATTCTTTTATAGCACATTCCACAGAAAAAATCCTCAATAGAATTTTTGAATATATATACATATATTAAATATATATACTAAAAACAGTTCCAAAGTACATCTGCGCAACATCAGTATGTTTATTTGTAAAACAAATAAAACTGTTAATGATAACATAATATAAATAACAATAACAATATCAAAATCATATTAATACTAATACTAATAACAACAACAATCAGATTTGAAATATCTAATTATGTTGAGAATCTAACACTCCAACAATCATTCTCTCAGAGTGACCCAAAAATTACATTTTGGTCCATCCCCCAGAAATGAATAGCAGTTGTGAAATGATGCTCAGTTATATAAGATATTGGAGAAACAGATATAATGTAACAGTATGTAGTCTAAAGAGAACCTGCTGTTTCGCAATGTGTTCCAGTGTATTCGGAAGAGCATAAACAAAAGTAGCCTGATGTAGTACTGCCAGTAAAGCATATACCATTGTTTAGGCAAGGAGAGGTACTACAGCCTGTAACTGTAAAAAAAAAAAAGAACATTTTAAATATTAAACCACATTTTATATATTATTTTTTTTAAGATGGAAACATAAGCTCAACATGTAGGCTCTGAAGATCTATCTTAATATTAAAGTTTATTATTCTAAATGTGTGTTAATAGATGGCCCATTGAATAGAGATCTGTATTTCTTCTAAACTTGTACTTTAAAAAATGGATGTTTCATTTAAAAATATGATGTAGTGCCACACTGGACAGATAGATAGAAAATAAATTATTGCATGGTACGTTTGTCTATACAAGTTTCCTTACTAAAGACCCCTCCAATTAAAGACCACCTCCAATTAAAGACCACTTCCAATTAAAGACCACCTCCAATTAAAGACCACTCTTCTGTGGTCCCAAATTAAGAAATGTCTTTTATCTTTATTAAGCATTATATAAGTCCAACATATTATGTTATTATTATGTGATTACCTGGCAGAATGTTGCGTGGCATAGAATGCAGTACAAAAAATTACACTCATCAAAAAGTGGAGAAGTTTTCATGTCAATGGCTATGTGTAATAACCTTTTTTTTATTTGTAAATATTAATAATACCAAAAATAATTATAATTACATGACATTAACAGTATTACTTACAATAACATTCAACAATAATAATAATAATAATAATACTGTAATAGTATACTAACATTATTCACAATAATAATTTCATAATCCCTTGTTAAGCCCTACCCAGGCTTTTAAATTTGATTTGACAAAAACATGTTACATGCCTAAATATGGTGACATCACATCATGACTATATATATAGGCATATCATGGCTATATATGGGCATAAAATACTACATTAATACTATATTATATTACATTATATTATATTAGGCATTATAAATTAAACTTCTATTTTGAATTTTCTTTATGTAAGTCAATTTAATACTTTTAAGACTTGTTATGAGGATTGTACGTTATTGTTATTATTATTATTATTATTATTATTATTATTATTATTATTATTATTATTATTATTATTATTATTATTATTGTTGTTATTATTATTATTATGTTGTAATGATTTTGTTTGTACTGTTCTTTGATTTTATTAAAGAGGGCCCCTGAATATCAGTTAACCTACTGGGCTAAACTGGAAGGGTTACCCTCTTTAAAGATGGTTGAAATAAAAATAAAATAAAAATAAAAAATAAAACAGAAATTTTTGTCGAAGAAAATTTAATAGTTTGGGCAGAGTATTATGAAGCAATTTTCTATGTCATACCACCATGGTGGTATTAACACCAACCTCCATACATGTGTGGGAGAGACTATGGTACTCTATGAACAAACAAAATATTATATTGAAGAAAAAAAATTATTACAAGAGTAGTAGCATGTTAACTTTAACACATACGATTCTCAAGTATCAGAGCTTTACCATTAAACATTTACAAAAATAGCTGTTTTTGAAAGAAAATGTGCAATAAAATTTTTAAATAGCAATAGACTTGATCCATGTACATGTAATGTGGCACAGTGCTACTCTTGGGGGAGTCAGTGGCAGTGCTAGTGGGGGACCTCTCAAGACCTCAAGTGGCATCTGAGAGGGTTCGATACTTGTCTTACAGAGGAAAAATAGCTACTCCCAACTGGGGGGTCAGGCCAGCTGGGGCTCTTTTGAATAAACTACTTAATTTAAATCAACACAGTAATCAATAATTAATCCTCTAAAACTCAAATTATTGTTTTTTTTTTCTTGAAAATTAAGTTGGAAGTTATTTTAAATCATTATTTTTAGGTATATTTATGAATGGGCCCCTAATAGCCCTGGGTAACAGTGCTTTGCACTGCCTGTAGCTACGCCACCAAAACTACTAATCTAGAGTACAAACTGTAGCTTAATACTTTCATTAGCATAAGAAGTGGAGCTTGCTAAATTTGATGGATAAGATCTATCAAGCAATATGCATTAGAAACTGTAGACAGTAGATGTGCAAATGATAAGGCTGTGTCATAAAATATAAACTATAGAAATATCAATTATATTACTATAAGAACTCCTAAATCTGATGATATAAATAGTAATAATATAATTGATAAAAAAAAAGTTGTTCCTAATAGAAAAGAGAAATTTCATTAGTCTGAAAAATCAGTGCTTTGCACTGCATGTAGCTACGACACTGAAACTACCAATCTAGAGTACAAATGTAGCTTAATACTTTCATTAGCATGAGAAGTGGAGCTTGCTTGATGGATATTATGCTAGAAAAAGTAGCTTTTCTATCAAGCAATATGCATTAGAAACTGTAGGCAGTAGTAGATGTGCAAATGACAAGGCTGTGTCATAAAATATAAACTATATAAATATCAATTATATAACTATAAAAAATCCTAAATCTAATGATATAAATACTGTAGTAATAATAATAATTGACAAAAAAAATTGTTCCTAATAGAAAAGAGAAATTTTATTAGTCTGAAAAATCTGAAGGGAAGAAGGGGAGGACTAAAGTAAATACATTGCATGAATAGATGCACGCTGGCATAGTTTTGATGAAAGTTTCAAGTATGTGTGAGGAAATTGCCAAGGGAGGGGGGACAAATGCCTCACCATGCTCCCATAGTGCAACCACTGCAGATTACAGGTATATAAGGAGGTTAAATACCAATGTACATTAAGGAGCCGCCTGTCTTCTGATGGGCTGTGAAAAGCTGATGATACTACGGTAGAGTCAATGAGTCTTTGCCTAGCAGATGGAAAAAAAAACTATCCTAAATAAAGGACGTACCCTCATTTTCATCTATTTCGCAGTTTTCACCTGAGTAGCCAGGTAAACAAACACATTGATAAATAGTCATGAAATCTATTACTGTACAGACACCACCGTTCCCACACTGACAAGGGTCAGACTCATTCTTTGCTGGAAAGAAATTATACCAAGAAAAGTAACAACAAAATATTTAGAAATTTCTAAGTTAAGAAAGTATCCTTATTATTTGTAGACTTAATGATTTATATTAAATTGTTTTGTACGGAGCGTTTTCCAAATACCGAAAGGTCCACTGATTAATCTCAGATAAGAAAGTATAATACTCCAAGTATTGAAATACACGCCACGCCAAGTATTGAAATACACGCCACGCCAAGTATTGAAATACACGCCACGTTGAATCCCAACACGATGGCGTGTATTTCAATACTTGGAGTATGTATTATACTTTCTAAATTGTTTTGTGTTAATAGTTTTATTAGCTTATGAAATTTCATTAAAATGTATTTAGAAGTTATTACAATTTAGAATTAACATCATCTTATTTCTAATTTTTATATATTAATACAAAAACTGTGAGTTTTTCAAGAATATATTTTAACTGTAGATGGTTAGAACATACTAACTGAAATGCTGGGATGTTACAATCCAAACGGTTCCTCTCAGAACCAAATTACCATAAATTGAGATATATAGCATAGGCCACATGGTGTACCAAAAACCTATAATTATTCATTAATGTCAATCGCCATGCAAAACTTCAAGACTTAAATATAAATTAGTTAGTTGAAGATGACATAGGCCTACCGTAACAAAGAATCAATACTGTATATTGAATTCAAACACAATGGAGTGTTTCTATTATTGTAGTGTGTTATAATACACTATTACACTTTTCTGGGTGTATACAACCTTGGCTTACTATAGAAAAAATATGCAGAAGTATCTTTCTTACTTACAATAGACCATGACAATGGATGAAAATTAAGTTTCATAATTTCTAAAGATTTAAATAAAGCTTTACATGGTTCAATGGACAAATCAACAGGTTAGCTATCCAAGTTCCAACAATGAAATTGACAAATTCCACAAAGTCATATAAAAAAATAAATAAATAAAAAGAGAAACTTCAAATAAGTATTTCCTGTCTGAAGTTTAAATGTTAAAGTATATGGCCAACATTACACTAAAAAATATAGGACTACTGTAATACTTTATATGTAATGGCTATTTTTTTAATAGAATAACTGGGGAATACATACTTCTGTAAAAGGAATGCCAATATGTGAGAAACATTTTTTTTCTTTGAGGACAAAGTACTATGTAGCAATTAACCCAGTTACTGAGGTTGAAATTAATACCATCTTTCTAATCATTATTTGAACAATAAACACTAAAGTACATTAATCTGAAAGGCAATATAATCTTTCTAGCAGTAGATGATTATATTTATACTTCCATAATCTTTCTAGCAGTAGATGATTATATTTATACATTTATGATAGAAATGCCAAATCCAGTTAATGGGGTTTAAGGTACAGTACTTAAAGACTATCATTCCAGAAAGCGAAAGAATCAATATGCATGACTGAATCACAGAATCACAATCAGAGTACGGTATTCAACAGTTTGGATAATAACAAAGATCAAACAATGCAAATATTTATAGTAAAGCTGAGGCATAGGTGTTCTATTATGTGGAAATATTTAGGATGTCATACGTCTACAAATAAAGGTTGAACAAGGAATGGGAGATATGAGGCATTATGAGTGTTATATATAACACCCTTAATTATAAAATTAAGGAAATGTATTCTTTTTTTCTGTACCACTGACTGCTAAGTGAAGAATACATACATCATTGTTGATGGTGACATAATTAATGTTGAAATATTGAATCCCAACATGGTGGCGTGCTTTTCAATACTTGGAGTATATATTATACTTTCGAATACATACATATTTTTAAAAATAAACAACCACTAGGCAGTTGTAATTATTATTATGAGCATTTCAGTGTCCCAAGTCTTGGGAAGACGAGAGTAGACCGAGTAACTGAGACACGAAGACACCCTTACCTTAGGGATGAAGCAAGTTATTGTAAGAGCTAGTCCACACATTAAGCGCTTTTAAACAGTTTCAGTATAAAGCAGTATATAAAATTTAACTATATTACATTATGCGAGACGTGTGAGTGTCCTGGAAATTATACAATCTCCCACAAAATTCATGCTGTTTGCATGTTTTTTACTATATTAACAATTGTCTCCCGGTCAGCAAAGGCAAGGTGCATCCTACCGTGTGCAGCAAAATAAAACATCAAGTTTACTGTTGTTCTACAATGAAGGTCTCATTACCTGATCTTTCCCAAATACGTTAACTGGGCAACATTTACCATTTCCAAATCTACCTCTAATTAAAAACCCCTTGGATTTAACACCACCTCCAATTAAAGATCTTTATTATTTTATTAGGCTGCTAAATACCATGGAAAAACCAGTACCAAAAATGGTCTTTAACTGGAGAAGACCTATATTTAAATGCAAATGATTTATTATTCTTATTAATATTATTGTAGTTGGTACTATTATTATCATAAATGTTGTTGGTATTATTCACTTCATTTCATTTATTTATTTATTCAGACAAATGCTTTGGGGCCTCAAAAGCAACAAAGTCACCATGACTAAAGTCTAGAGCCCTGGTACAAAAGCCTGGAGCCCCAGATACTTATTATTATCATCATCATCATCTTATTATTTATAATAATATCACTATCATTATTACTTTAACTAATATTTGGCTTACATTTCATATTATCATATTGAAGACAATACTGTGGACGAATTTGATGGAAACATTAGGTTATTCATGAATATATTAAGAGTGCTTATGTATATGTGGAGTGTAATCAATATGAAAACAAATCAATACAAATTCTTCATTATCAAAATGTTGTTGTACAGACCATCATTATATCAAATTGTATTCTGTCCTTTAGCAATTAAAAAAATGTTTGTTTAGTTTAAAAAAATTAAAAATACAACTGACGACATAATTGCATATTGTAAGATTGTTATTTATTTTGTATGCTCTTCTTTGTTTGAACACGCCCTCTGTTGTTGACATTAGCACAGATGTGTTTCGTACAATGAATACAGAGACAAGATGCCGCGATGTTAGTAGCTGCTGATATAACAAGGCTGTAAAGATTTCCACCAGCTATCATCATTATTTTAAAACATTTATTTACAACAAATTAAATGTAAAAGGTTCTTATTCCATAAACCACTATCTTCAAACACTAAATCTTAATAATTTCATATTTAATACAGGCACAACCTGGAGAGATTTTGGAGAATATGGATTTTATCATATTAGGATATCTAGAAAAATGGTTGGACTTTAATAATTTAATGTATTTATATTTGTAGGGTGTATTTTGAAATTTCCTTAATTCAAATTAGAGAAAAATAATAAATATCAAAATAACAGTGGGGATATTGTGATGATAATGTTTAAAATATTAAGGATATTTATCGACTTGCAAAATCAGCCTTATATATTGTTATTTAAATTAATTTCTACATATACAGTAAATATTGATCTGATTTCTCCCTTGCTGAGAATAAGCTTAAAAATTTCAGACTCAGCCTGTATTAAAGTTTAGAATAGTAACTGGTGATTAAAATGTCTTCTATCCAACTTGGTTCAATTTTTAGATCTTCTTTCAAAATAAACAAAACATTTGTGTAAATGCAAATTAGTGTGTGCGGTACATGTAAGCACTTAGTTAATTTAGAACTGAAGTATTATAATGTAATTTTTTACAACATTATTGAGTTAATTTTATGTTTTACTTCCCTTCATATTGAAATTAACAATCAAACTACATAACTAAATATATATAAGTACAACTGTATAGTAACAAAAATACAGTAAATGGAAGCCTCATTGTTACAGCACAGGACTATAGGGTTTATGTAAATTTTAGGGGTTTTTTTTAAATTGTAATTCTTATTTTCGTAGACTACTGTATTGAAAACAAGCAAGATGGGTTTTAAAAACGATGAAGAAATGTATTAACTGTAAATGTCCTTAATAGCAAGCAAGGAAAAGAATTTGCTCTCCCATCGAAGAATAGAACACACTTGTATTATTTGTAATATATATATGTTAGTAGTACAGTAATTAGCTTCACATGTAATTATGAATGAATGAGATGTTTAGTAATTATTTTACACAAATAATTAGCATATGAAAAAGAAGTGTTAGTTTGGAGACTTTAATTAAAACTAGAATTTTAATAACATCTACAGTATGGCCTGATATGTATTGTGATAGGGGATTCACAGTTGCTGGTGCTAAGCTTAGAAACAGCTTGCTTATTTCATCTTTCCATCAATAGTTTACTTTAACCCATATTTTAGCTTTTATTTAATATTTTAAACTTTATATTGACTTGGCATGATAATATCATTTCTATTTATAACACTTAAAGGACATTAAAATGATATGTTAATTGTGTATATAACCCATATTTTAGCTATGTTTTAAAATTGTTATTGACTTGGCATGATAATATTATTTCTATTTATAACATTCAAAAGACATTTAAATGATATGTCAATTGTGTATACACATTATGAAAGAAAAGAAACGTAAGAAGTATCTTCAGCAGGGCTAGAAAAAGCATAAAATCCCACGACCAGCGGTCGGAGGCATTGGTCTTCAACCCGGAGGCATTGACCTTTAACCCAGAGAAATTTTATAATTTTCTTTTTATACATCACAATGTAATGCATAAATAAATTTAATATTTTTACTTGCTCCAAACCACTAAATGTACTACTGTTTTGCTATAATAGTGTAAAGATAACATTTGGTTCTGGAGGAATTTGATCAAGATAACTTTCATGGTTGGAAGCACAACAATATTTTTTCCAGGCCTGATCTTCAGTGAATTTCTTAAGATTACAATATCATTAAAAACATCTGACATCATATGTTTCATGTTTACTAATCAGTGTCAGAACGAATGTCAGTGGCCGATTCAGAGGGGGAAAATGGGCCCTCACCACACTCTGCCCCACTTCTCTTGAAGCCCCACTGCCTGTAGCAGAATTAAAATATTCAATTTTTAAAATCCATATTCTGACACTACCCTTGCAAACCCTGGCCTAAAACCTGTGACTGGAGCTTTGTTCACTCCACCTGCCATTTTCCACCCCCACCCCCCACCCCCAGCAGAAACACCTTGGATTTGCCTGGATCTGTCCATGTATGACTTACCTGAGATAACAGGTGATAAGACCTTAACCCAGTAAGTATCAAGATCCTGTACAAAAGTTGCCCTGTAAAACAAAATATCACAATTACAATAATAATAGTAAAATAAACAAATTAGTTGGTACAGTAAGGGGCCATCCATATGCTTTGTGGGAGGAGGGAGAAAGGGGGTTGAAAATGTAGGCAGAAGTACTCTTTTATGAAAGATAAAATGATGATCCAAATATCTTTCAGAGGGAGTGAGTGGGGTCAAACAAAAGAGTATATTTTGTACTCTTGTGAAAATGATGAAAATTATAGATGACCCCTAAATAAATGTAATCGTGAGATCTTCAATTCAAAATCACAAACATGTTGACTGTTTTGTAACATACAACAACATTTATAAAGCAAGGCTTTTAATATACCTTGTTTTGCGAACTTTTTTTTAAAAGATTGTCAGAGAAGGGCGGGAAATAAATGAAAAATACAATTTTGTCTTCTCATTTAGCAAAATGATTTTGCCAAAAATCATCTAGGCAGAGGAGAAAATAAAAACATAATTTTATTAATGAATGTAGTAATGAGATTGATAATTTATATATTTAAGAAATATATATACAGGTATCTTATATTTGGAGATTTCACTATCACTATCACACACATTATCACTATCTTCCACTGTTACTATTAATAATATCACTGTCCCTATCACTATTATTAATATCAATATCACTAGCACTATCACTAGCACTATGGTATTATTATCACTATTACCACAATTACATTTATCATATTTTCAGTACTTTTATCACATGTCACCTCAGTTATTGAATGGCTGAATAATTTCATATCTCACATGGATATGGATACATGAACATTTCAATAATATTGTAAATATTTATAAAGAAATTCTGCATGTACTATTAAAAATACAAGAAAATTGGTAAAATGAATATAATCAACCTTGTGTCGGAAACTCCATTCATTGAAATAAAAGTCAATACAGTTGCTATGGCAACACTCTAACAATGTGAGCCAAGTAATATGTCTTTGGTGATTAATTGAATTTTTTATGTTAAACTTGCATTACAATTTTAAAGCTCAGTCTACACTATCAAATTGTCTTTGACAAAAAACTGTCATACTGTATGACCATATATGGTCATGATGTACCCATATATAGTCATGATCTACCTATATATGATCATGATGTGATGTCATCATAACCTTATTTAGGCATGAGAATGGTAATGTCAATCTGATTATACAAAAATATAGAAAATATATAGATACTGTTATTTTTATATAGTGCATAATTGAGAAATCAGTAAAGTACAAAAGTATATCTGAACGAGTTACTAGACCACACATCAAGCACAATGACCTTCTGGTTAGATCAGGGCTGGGCATAAAAATGGGTCGCAGGGCCGAAGTGAATTTTTGATTTAACACTGAGAGTGGCCCCCAGCTTTGATGTTTCCAGTGTGCTTCCTAAAAAATTTATGCACTGCATTGATACCACTTTATGCTCAGATTTAACATTACTTTTTACAGATGCATAGTTACCAACCTGAGAGATTTGAAATGTGTGAGTGACTACACCATATGGCTGGGGAGGGGGGTATGGGTCCAGAGGCGGAACCCCTAATTTCTAATGCTAATAATATTCATTAATTTTTTATTTCAAACACAAACAAGAATTCACAGCAAGGTATTCCAATAAAATATAATCAATACAATCAAGATTAATTAAAAAATGTACAATTCAAGGAAAGTAGCACTTAAAACATCAAAATATCATGCATGTAGGCCTATATATTTATTTATATTTTATTTTTATTATTATTATTATTATTATTTTTTTTTTTTTTTAATTATTATTATTATTTTGACCACAAAGAAATAAAAATGCTGTGTCTAATAGAATGCTTGTTTTATTATTATTATTATTATTATTATTATTATTATTATTATTTATAAATTATACTAAAATTATTATTTATATTATCATTATTTAGGAAGTCCACATTTGCTTCAGCTTTCATTAGTTTCTTTAGAAGTTTCTCAAACCTTCTACAATCATTTTGCTCACATCACTATGTTGACTCAAATCTTGAATAATATAGCCATACGACCGAAGAGAAATCAAAATTATAACATAACATAGTGATGTGAGCAAAAATGATTGTAGAAGGTTTGAGAAACTTCTAAAGAAACTAATGAAAGCTGAACCAAATCTGAACTTCCTAAACAATTGTAAACTGTTCAGCATTTTTCCCAAGTTCATTATCATTATTATTATTATTTTGGATTATATATTGTTTTATTATTATTATTATTATTATTTATAAATTATACTAAAATTATTATTTATATTATCAATATTGATAAACAAAATGTTTACAGTAATTTAGTAAATTATGTTACAAGAATAGAAAAATGTTTTATAATCAATAATAAATGTATTAATATTTAGATTTAAGGCATAGAATAAACAATACTAATCTTTCAATTTAGCATGTGTCTACTTACACAAACTGGATATCTTCGTTTCCTGTGCTAGGAGCCACCCAAACAAATGAAACAGTTGCTTTAAGATCACTGTTTGAATGTGTAATAGAATCACCAGGAGCTGAGCATTGGAGGAATTTAAATCCAATTGGCGGGGTCTGCCATGTCCCAACTGGAGTTGTATTCCCATTTGTTCGCCTGGCTTGTAACAGAATTCCTTTGAATTGTACTGGTGAAGCTGATATTGTAACTAAAAGAAAACATAAGGACATAATATTAAACCTATATTAATTATATAGTCATATCCAATAACGATTTTTTAGGGCCACAAATGTGAACAAGACAGACTTGAAATTTCTTTGAATCTTAGACCAACTATAATTGTTCCCTGAATCTCACCCTTCTTGATTTTCTCAGATCGCATATTCTCCAATCAATATTATATTATCAAGATGGACAGATTCAATATTTTTTCTTTTGTTATCAGTGGCGTATCCAAAAGGGGGGGGGGGGCGCACGCCCCCCCCCCCCCCCCC
>NW_022716884.1:307254-308407 GCF_011630105.1 Anneissia japonica
ATTGGAAGAACCTGGCTACGGGCCTGGTCACGAATATTTGCTTGTCCCACAAACAAACGTAGTGTTGTCCCACAAACACACGTGATATGCACATGTTATTGTCGCACAAACGCACGTGGTAGGCTTATTGTCCCGCACACACGTGGTAATATCGCACAAACGCACGTGTTCACGTACTTTAGCACGTTGTGGGACCTTTAGGTACGTTAGTGCTGTTTTTCTAGATTTCCTGAAAGTCACAGGTATAAAAAGTATACTGCTCCTGCTGAAAATTAGATTATAGTTTATTAAGTCCACTGATCCATAACGCACATCGCCTTGAACTAACTAGCATTTTTTTAAAGGTTTTACGACGCGTCATCTGTCATAATTGTTGGTAATTAGTTCCATGCCAATGAATAAAACCAAATGGAACCGACCCAGGAACTGCCAGCACTTTCACAAAAAAGGTGTCCGTGTACCTAGTTGACCTACCAAAAGTATTGCACAATATAAAGCATTGTCCATGAGACTTCATCATCAGCAATATGCCTAATTTTGTTATAAGATATAGGATTTAATACAAATTACAATCAGTTCCCACTTTTGTTGGTCGATCCTATAATCCTTCTTTGACATCCAGAAGCATGATATTCAATTGAAAATGTCTTGTCATAACAATCGTTAAATGAGCAAGTTGATTGATACATAATAATACGGCCTGTAATTATTCTACAACAGAAAACTGCGAAACAGTTCGTCTGCAAGATGTAAGGACCGATACCTGCCACTCACACGACAGTCAGGATCGGCAATAACACTAACATCTCTAAAGCCGGTTTTGCACCTGGCGAATTTATTCGCGCGAATCGAAAGCGTCGGTCGGTTCATGCGCACGCGCATTTACGTTTCTATCGCAGTTTTTACTTCAGCGAAATCGGTAGTTCGAATTGTTTCTACTTTTTGCGAAGCGAAACAAATGCGCGGTAATCAGAGCTCAGGAAGAAGCGAACCGACGCTTTCCGTTCGCACGAATAAATTCGCCTAGTGGAAAACCGTCTTAAAGGTTGAACACGGCATTCCAACGCCGAGTGTATGTACGAAAAAAAAATCTGGCGGGAATGAACCCACAACCTCTCGCTATCAAGGTGAGTGTCATACAGCAGACCACAGA
>NW_022716884.1:310165-320311 GCF_011630105.1 Anneissia japonica
CCCTAATGTCTAATGCTAATAATATTCATTTATTCATTTTTTATTTCAAACACGAAAAAGAATTCACAGCAAGGTATTCCAATAAAATATAATCAATACAATCAAGATTAATTAAAAATGTACAATTCAAAATATTATGCATGCAGGCCTATATATTGTCATTATATTTTATTATTATTATTTATTATTATTATTATTATTTATTATTATTATTAATTTGGATTATATATTGTTTTATTATTATTATTATTTATAAATTATACTGAAATTATCATTTATATTATCAATATTGATAAACAAAATGTTTACAGTAATTTAGTAAATTATGTTACAAGAATAGAAAAATGTTTTATAATCAATAATAAATGTATTAATATTTAGATTTAAGGCATAGAATAAACAATACTAATCTTTCAATTTAGCATGTGTCTACTTACACAAACTGGATATCTTCGTTTCCTGTGCTAGGAGCCACCCAAACAAATGAAACAGTTGCTTTAAGATCACTGTTTGAATGTGTAATAGAATCACCAGGAGCTGAGCATTGGAGGAATTTAAATCCAATTGGCGGGGTCTGCCATGTCCCAACTGGAGTTGTATTCCCATTTGTTCGCCTGGCTTGTAACAGAATTCCTTTGAATTGTACTGGTGAAGCTGATATTGTAACTAAAAGAAAACATAAGGACATAATATTAAACCTATATTAATTATATAGTCATATCCAATAACGATTTTTTAGGGCCACAAATGTGAACAAGACAGACTTGAAATTTCTTTGAATCTTAGACCAACTATAATTGTTCCCTGAATCTCACCCTTCTTGATTTTCTCAGATCGCATATTCTCCAATCAATATTATATTATCAAGATGACAGATTCAATATATTTTACCATGCAGCAACTTATTAATATCAATTTTGTTTACTGATTTCTAGAGGTGGCACCAGTGGGGCCGGGGAGGGGGCCGGTCGGGGAAAGCTTTTCCCCCCCACCAGTCAGTGACAAAAACCAAAATTTGTCACTGAGAAAAAAAAATCATTTGTATTTTCTACATATCAGTATACTCTATCTTTTTAAAATTGATTAAATGTGCCCTTTAAACCCTAAATTGTTATATTTTACAGGGACTTTCGCCACTGGACAACTTTTCAAAAGAAAGCTTGTACGCCCCATTTCCCCCGCACTGGAATTGTTCGAAGCAAAATATTAAGCTCTAAGTAAGTTAAATTCACCATATTTTGTGCTCTGGTTCCTCCTCATGTCAAGTTAGCCCCACCCCCATTTCACCTTCGTGCCCAGGTGTGGCACGCCCAGTGGTGGCACCAGTGGGGGTAGCAGAACACTGTTGGGGAGACTTACCCCCACAAACCATAGGGAGAAAACACAATTCATCGAGAAGAAAAAATTATCTTTTACATATCAGTCGACTTCGTAATAGTTAAAATAAGCCTTCGAAAACCAGAAATTGTCATAGTTACAGGGGGCTCCAAACTCTGGGTCACTTCCGTGAATTTTTGAGCAATGCCCGACCACGCCCACTTACGCGCTCATCTCCCCTTCCCCCTCTCCCCTGGTCGGGACATCATAGACCGGACAAATCTTGGCGCCACCCCTGTTTGCGCTCCTTTATTATCCCCCGTTTCAAGGTTCTTAGGTATTCCATTGCATGGAAAAAATAAACCCTCTCTTGTCTTGGAACAGACTTGGAAAGGCCGATTTATCCCCCCCCCCCCCCATAGACAACCATAAAATACACTATCAGTGCTTTTCTTTGCTTATGCCTATTATTTTGTGCACTCTTTATTGAAGGCCTATACATTCTGCCAAAATTGTATATTTTTGAGATGCATGACGCCTTTGTGACATTTCTGGACTTAGCCAATGCTTTTGGAAGCGTCCCTCATGAATTGAATTTTAAACTATTGAACTTTTATGATGTTCCGAACTGTATATGCTCTTATGTTTATAAGATATATAATAATTAAAGAGTTAAAATTAAATGTGCCAAATGGGAGACTTTGAGAAGTATTCAAAGGGGTATCTTCCAAGGAGATACACTCTCCCCTATTATATTCCTCATAGCTTTTAATCCGCTTCTCGATGTTGTTAGGGAAAACAAAGACCTTGGGTATCGTCTAAATATCCCTGTCCAAAATTCTGAAAAATTACCCCCTGAAGGGTCCTATGTTTACATTAAACAAAGTATTCCCAGGCCAGGATGGTACCTGGGGAAGATTTCAGGATTCAAACATGATGGATCAGTGTACCTCACATGTAAAGGAGAATCTCGCTCCAATGAGATAGCACTTACAGAGGAAAATTGGCATCTGGCCTGGGGATCTTTAGAGAAACAACCCCTCCCAAAAGGCCACTTCCTAAAATTAGACGGGAGTTGGGTAAAACAAAACTCTCTCTGTCATCCCTCACGTTGCCAAAGCGTTTGCCGATGACTTAACCATTATTACTAGTGATGTTAATAATCATCAAAAAATTCTTGATGAATTCAGTACGAGGGCTAAAGAAATGGGCTTCACCCCTAGACCAGATAAGAGCTATTTCCTATCAATTAATGATAAAAATAATAGTTGTTCATTAGAAAATGAGCAATTCAGTTTGTTAAAGACAATCCCACTAAATTCCTTGGACGAATTACATCTAATCGCCAATGTAAGTCGGCTGCTAATGCAGGTGCTAAACTCTTGGAGCTAGTTAAACAATTTATGGAAAATCTATAAAAAAACAAAAAACAAAACAAATTAGAGGTGAATATAAGACATGGATCATACTGTACTATATGATCCCGAGTATTAGATATTTTGTTACTGTAAATGACATAGCTAAATCAAATCTAGAAAAGGCTCAAGCATTGATTAATAGGTCAATTAAACAATGGCTTCAACTTCCTCGCAGCACAACCATTGCAATTTTGCACCATCCTAAATTGCTAGGCTTGCCTTATATGCCTGACTTGTACAAACATACTAAAGCCACGGCCCTTGCTCAACTTTTATATACTAAGGATCGGCTCCTAAAAGAAATGCTCCCCAACTTGGACCCAGGGGGGAAGCTAATTCCAAAATGTGTTCTCCCTGGGATGGAGCTTCTTAACGAAGCCGACCTAAATTGCACATATAAAAAGTGTAAGGAAAACCTAAGCAAGGTAGCTAACGATAAAGCTGAAGCCAGATGGAACGAGAAACTTAATTCATTATCAGTACAATGTAAAAGTACTGAAGCTATCGAGTTAGAAAGTGACAAGGAGTTCTGGGGTAAAATTTTAACGGTTCTTCCACCTGGCCAGCTTTCTTTTGTTTTAAGGGCGGCGTCTGATACACTCCCAACTGAAATTAACTTGCGGAGATGGAAAATTCATACGTCTGCTTTATGCAAATTGTGTTCTCGGAATAATCCAACTACTTTCCATGAGACATACATGGAGACACGATAGTGTACTGTCAACTATTGTATCGCATCAGCTCGACCTGATATTATTGTTGTCGATAGAGCAAAACCCTTAATGGTTATAGGGGAATTAACTGTTCCACACAATTCTAAACAAAGCCTTGGTAATGCCAAGTGAATCTATAGATGTAAAATATGTTACCATTGAGGTTGGCTCCCTTGGCCACTCAGTAGAAAGCGATATTAAGGGAAGTCTCAGACATACTATGTGGAAAAAACATTTCAAAGAGAGCGACGGGATACATCATGGAGGACCTTTGTAGAACAGCAATTAGCTGTTCAAAATACATTTTTGATGCAAGGAAATTTACAAATTGGTCCCCACCACCTCTATCTTATTATTTTGAAAAACAAAACTCACGATATATGACACCTGAATTATAAAAAGATCCTGCATGATGTATCCTCGTAACGATGTAACTTGAAAAATTTATTTTAAACCGTTGCTGATTTTATGATGTTTAAACTTTTTTTTTGTCCTTTTCCTTATGTTTTCGTTACCTTGCCTTGCCTCCTGATTTGCAGGGTAAGCTTGTGACCTAGGTTTTGTCTGAATGTTTTATCCTTTTTAATAAAGTGGTTGAAATAAAATTTAAAAAAAAAAAATAGGCCAATGGATTATTTGAGTACAAAATTCCAGAATGTGTTTTTCCTTCCACAATTCCACTTGAAATATTCCCGACATTCTAGTATGTTTAAAATTGTTTTGTTGAGAAATTTGGAGTTTTCCAGATTTTAAATCAAACTTAACAGCTGACCAATATTATTATTATTATTAAGTACCGTTACCACTAGGTCACGAATACTCGCTTGTCCCACAAACACACGTGGTATCGTCGCACAAATGCACATGTTATTGTCGCACAAACGCACGTGGTAGGTTTATTGTCCCGCAAACACACGTGGTATTATCGCACAAACGCACGTGTTCACGTACCTTAACTTTAGCACGTTGTGGGACCTTTAGGTACATTAGTGCTGTTTTTCTAGATTTCCTGAAAGTCACAGGTATAAAAAGTATACTGCTCCTGCTGAAAACTGGATTATAGTTTATTAAGTCCACTGATCCATAACACACATCGCCTTGAACTAACTAGCATTTTTTTTAAAGGTTTAACGACGCGTTATCTCTCATAATTGTTGGTGATTAGTTCCATGCCAATGAATAAAACCAAATCGAACCGACCCAGGAACTGCCAGCACTTTCACAAAGAAGGTGTCCGTGTACCTAGTTGACCTACTAATAGTATTGCACAATATAAAGCATTGTCCATGAGACTTCATCATCAACAATGTATATGCCTAATTTTGTTATGAGATATAGGATTTAATATAGGAACCAATTTTCAAATTACGATCAGTTCCCACTTTTGTTGGTCGATCCTATAATCCTTCTTTGACATCCAGAAGCATGAGATTCAATTGAAAATGTCTTGTCATAACAATCGTTAAATGAGCAAGTTGATTGATACATAATAGTACGGCCTGTAATTATTCTACAACAGAAAACTGCGGAACAGTTCGTCTGCAAGATGTAAGGACCGATAACACGACACACGACAATAAGGACCATAATAAGGACCACTCACACGACATAATAATAATATAATAATAATAATAATAATAATAATAATAATAATAATAATAATAATAATAATAATAATAATAATAATATAAGGATAATAATAAGGACCACTCACACGACAGTCAGGATCGGCAATAATCTCACAGGATAACACTAGCATCTCTGAAGCCGTTTTTCCACTTGGCGAATTTATTCGCGCGAATCGAAAGCGTCGGTTTATGCGCACGCGCATTCACGTTTCTATCGCAGTTTTCACTTCAGCGAAATCGGTAGTTCAAATTGTTTCTACTTTTCGCGAAGCAAAAAAAGTATCAGAGCTCAAGAAGAAGCGAACCGACGCTTTCCGTTCGCGCGAATAAATTCGCCTAGTGGAAAACCGCCTTAAAGGTTGAACACGGCATTCCAACGCCGAGTGTATGTACGGGGAAAAAATGATAATCTGGCGGGATTCAACCCACAACCTCTCGCTATCAAGGTGAGTGTCATACAGCAGACCACAGAGACGTAAACGGCTTATCAGGAATATAAGTATATTTCTTGAAACGTTCAGCATTTTTTATTGTTCTGTAAAGTCCTCATGTGCCGAATATATAGTCTATAGGCCTAGGCCTTTTCTATATGGTATTGAGCTTGAAAATTATTGTGGTATTCTTAAACATGTATAAATTTATATCGGCCTATATATTTAATTATATATTAATACACTTCCTCTATTCCGACATATGACACGGACATAAACAGGTTGCTGCTCTTCATAATAGGCACACATCATGTACGTACTGGTACGAACTCACTAAACAATGATCGATCAATTTCTAAGCAGCCGACCGAAAGCGATGAAAAATACAAGCATGTGTTTTTTCAACAATGAAAATAGGCAAGCAGGCGAGGATTAAAGGACATATAAAATTATATAGAAGCTACATAGGCCTATTTTATTAACTAAATAATACATGTAATATGTGGAAGCTAGGGGCGAAATAGGTGATTTTAATTTATTTATTTCAAGTCAATCTATAAAAGTTAATTTTAATCTTTTTCCCTTTTTTTTAAAAGTATGTTTAAATTTTTTAAGAAAATCATTGTTATATTTGCTATTTATTGTTATGATGTTGTGGTATACTGAATAAAGTCAAGTGAATATCGCAAACACATATCATGCAAACACTAAAAATACAACCTACTAACAAACCTCTTTTAAATTGCCTTACTAAGTTTTTTTATCTCTGTTTTCAACACATTATCTAAGAATTATTTACAGTATACATGATACTTGTCCATAATTCCGGTATTAAGGTGCTTTTTAATGATACTTCACAAATTACTACAATGAATTCTTCTACTAAGTATATATTAAATGTGAGAACAGTCATTGTTGTTCTACACTAGTCGATTCAATGACAGGTTGTGAAGGTACGAGTGATAATCCGATACATAAAAGTACCAATTAGTACAATACACAATTTAGATTGTTAAAAACAAGATACGTAATCATTAGTGTTGGTGCATATATATATACATATATATATATATATACCGTTTTATATATTGTTTTAATGCAATTTGTCGCCTGTTAAGTTTTAATATTTTAATACACTCAATATAAATATTATATTTCTGTATATTTTAATCAATCAAATTTGCAGTTCAGTTCTTACTGTCATAAACAATCTTATATACATTACGTAACTTGTTCAATACGAGGCACCAACATATATAATTGTCTAAGTAGTAATGCGTCTATACAGCCTAAAGTAATAGACCTAAGCATCAACTTAATTATAGATATTAATCGGCATTTAAGTTGCGCATTTCTGCGTAAAAAGATATGGGTTGCTAACACCTTCCGCTAAAGAAGGAGGCATGTTGAATATTATTGAATTACTAACATCAATGATCGATGAGAGCGTCGCTAATCGGGTCCATTATATTCAGAAATAAGTAATCATTTTTCCATCATATATCTCATCAGATTAAAACCAACATTTCTATTACCTGGTTGACTGATATGTATATTATTTCATGCAGTGTTTTATATATTGAGCTTAGACCGCGGATAGTGGGATTGAAAGCGTGCACATCAACGTTAATAATTAAGAGTTAAATAATTATGAGTTAGTTACAGTGGTTGTCATTATTGGGACTTATCAACCTTAAGATTGGGGTTCGAACTTTTCACTGTAGATGTTGGTTGTGTCCTCGGGAAATGTACTGTATCCACTCCATCCCGGTACACAGGCACTTTAGGCCTATTAGGTCCAACCAATCCTCTGGATTTGGTTCTCATGGCCTAGTTGTAAATTTTATGTGATTGGTTTGTTGACCTGTCATTTAGGCAAAAATGCTGCAATTTCATATTTCATGGTAAATTATTGCCAAATAGAAAACGTCTAAGGATACCAGTGCAGTGCAGCAGGCAGAAGCCTCCAATGTAACATATCAAACACATACATGAACCATTAATAATGTATTAAAATTAATATCGTATTAACATTTTCTAGAATTAATAATAATGCCGTTCCATATAAAGTTACTCCGGGGATCGGTACAATAGGAAATGTGTGATGTATCTTGATATGACATTTTGGAAATATCATATCACTACCCGCCCAAGCCTACACGTCACGATCTGCTTCAATTTCTGTTTTATTTACGACAGAAAACACTGGTTGAATTTGTAAATGATCTGCTTTCATAACAATACATTTGATTACACTTCTGCGGATATTGACAATACTCGGGTACACACCGTTCAAAGAACCGTCAAAATGAATGAACGAGCAAACGATCAGGCCATAGAGAGAATATTGTAGGCTTTACACCTGCCCAATATGAAAATAAATAAAATCTATTTTGTACATACATTTAAAAATATCTTTCACTAACAGAAAATGAAACCATTTCTATAGATGGAAATTCACGATGTTTAAACGACTGATGATGAGCAATTAGGGTATCTGTGGTTGAATGTTATCTCCATGAAGATCCCCAGTCCAAGATGGTTTCTAGGTCACGATTGAGAAGCACCCAGGTATGACAGAAAAAGAGTTTTGTCATCAGCCTGTATTAAAATGTTACTAATAATATTATCAAAAAGTCATCAACATAAATAATAAAGAATACGGAATCTTGAAAGAACACCTGTTAAAAATTATGACCATTTAATACGTAAATGTTGATGATTATTTAATTTCAAAGTCATCGTTTACGAGTCTGGAACCCGGGTCAGTGAGACCACTGCTTGCCATTGTATTACTGTATTTAGGCCTATGTTTTTACTAGCGGAAATAGAATTAGACATTGTGGAATAAATAACATTTGGTTTTATTTTGATTCACTGTACTTATGTCGGCCTAGACATTGATGTGCTCCTTAAGTTATCATGGAATCTCCTACTCAAATTGAAGTCTATAGAACCAGATTGATTTTCTGTAGGACACGTGATGAACAATTTAAACGAATTCCTTTAATTTTAAAACTTAAACTTTCGATATTATAACTTAATTTGTTTTAAGTACCGTCAATTGATTGATGGGCGGAATTAAAAAAAATATTGTTTCTTTGAATGTGTTTATCTATAGACATAAGAAGGCCTACGCCCAACTAAAATCCATTTCAATATAAAGAGTCATTGTATTAGTACATAGTATTCGTTTGTCGTTGCTTTAAGCAAATGTATATTATCATTTCTATGTGAACCATCAAATAAATTTTAAAAAATAGGTACTAAAAATAAAACACAAAACTTATCAACTATGTGATTTTAATCAAGGAAACACAATTTGAGTAACATATTTTCATACTAATTAAAATAAATTATATACAATACAATTCAAATTAAAAAAAATTAAATGAATATTTTTACTTACCGGTGACGGTTTGACCGTTGGAATAAGAAGTCGATGATGATGTGATACTATAAGGTGATGTTGAGGTTTGTACTTCTGCTCCGTGACCTGGCGCAAGTGACACACAAGCACCGGGATCAGCCCCACCTGAATAGGAATCAGCAATTGCTATGAAATGCAGAAGTATTAGCGTTATTCCTATCAACTCCATGTTTGAATTCGCAATCCTTTAATTAACGACTGCGGCTTCGTATCCGTACCCGATATGCTAGGCAACCAAGGAGGACCTACAGTTCTCGTGGCTTGTACCACTGTTCCGAAATACCTAGGTAATATGCATATGAAAGGCCTAAGCAACTTCAGCGGCTGAGAAGGAGCTGTATTGTCTATTAATAACGATCCGCTTTACTGAACCATAATAGGCTGTTGTAGTCATACGTGAATCAACACTGACTCATTCTGGGCAATTTTTAATGTTTGTTTTTCACACAACTGCGCCCATTCGTTTCAGCATGAAGACACAACAATTTTAAATAGATAGAAGATAATAGTTTAATACAAACTGAACATCAAAGAATATTTTTAAAAAACCATCCTGTCATTTATCGATATACACAATAAAGTTTCGCTTTTAAGTACATTTTATTGTTCATTTCAAAAAGGAAAGTATCGAGTTATATTTTTTATCTGTAAAAAACAATTTCAGACATTCATAGATGAGAAGAAAATGAGACAACATTCACATTGTCAATAAGGGAAAATATGAACAAAAATTACTTGTCCATTTATTCTTCCATGATGTAACAGTTTAAACTGCACATCAGATGAGTTTACACCTTAATGTTAGGTGGCGCCCTATTATTCTGAGTGCATCATAAAAAATATCATCATAAATGTGTGTTGATATCTGCTTACTAAACAGTATAGGCCTATCGGTATAAAGAAAAAGCAAAACATCAATCAATTACATAATAGGTGAATATGCCCCAATAGTCTTACTTTTGGCGCATTTTGAAAAGCTCGTGATTTCAGAGAGATTTAAGGGTTTTTCCCCCACTGGTTTTCGGTAGGTTATCTCATTGGTGTGTTTCACACCAAAAATACTTCTATCCTATCCTAACTTATCCAATACTTCAATTGGTCATAGTTTAGAACACTTCTAAACTTGAGATAATATGATGTATTTTATTGTCTTCAAACATGTAGAAATACTTGAGCTTCCGGCAGTAGGCCTCAGAATGCACAAAAAAT
>NW_022716884.1:320934-350575 GCF_011630105.1 Anneissia japonica
GCTGAATACAATTTACTGTACAGTTTCTGTTTAAGTCCTCCTGCGTGTATACAGTTAAACATTTTAATTCAATTTCAATTTTTTCAGTATTTGATTGGCAGCACAATAGGCTGCTGAATTACATAAAATGTACAATTTAAAAATTCTTACACAAAAAAACTAAAACACATCATACCACTTATTTCTATCTTTTACGATATCTCTTAAAATAATTAAATATGTTAATAAAACATTATATATAACTTATATTGTTTCTAAATGAAAACAACAGGTTGGTTTGATGCCTATGTCTATCAAATAGGTTAATTTAATTCGCTTTAACAGCAAACGAATTCTATGTTTTAACGTTTTCAAAACGAAATTTGACTGTGAAGCCTAGACAGTTCTGTAGTAAGGTTAGTACAGTAGTGATACACCATCTTGGAAACTTCAGGAATTGAACCAGTGCCCTGTAATACAGCTCTATACTTGTTTAAATCCATTGCCTCAATACAACACACCATTATTCTTGTAATCCGTAATTCTACACTACGACATTTTAATCATCAACATATTTTATCCAACTATTATTTTTTAAGGTATTTAAAAAAATTATTTTATCTTCAGTTTATCTTTTTTCTATATTATTATTTATATATAGCGTAAAACTATTTTATCTTTAGTTTTCGGTTTTAAATATCATATTTTTATAGGCTTCACTTCTTTCTGCCTTATTGATGTTAACTAACTCACTAAATGATATGATTTTATATAGGTCTAGTAAATCTAAAACTATAATCATGTCACCGGGCCTACTGTAATTACTGAAACAACTAAATTTTTTCTAGGGCTCAGAAAAGAAATTCTGAGGCCTAGACCCTTTGGCTAATAACGTTGAAAGCATGAAAGAAAAAAAGAAATTGGGCGTATAATGAAATAGCCAACTTACCTTTGCTTCTTCTGCACACTAGCGTATTTACACAGCAAACGAAGTAGAAGGTATCAAAACTATAGACAACTAGAAATGGAATAACTTATTTATTCAAGACAACCTTTGTAATGTACGACATTATTTCAACAGCTGAGTACTTGCTCATAAAACAACTTATTTTTAATTGATTACATAGTGGGTTAACATGAGCAATGTTGAAAGGATCATTTAAATTTGACTTGAGAATAAAAGTACAACTTGGTCAGTAAAATCCGTTAGTGTCATATAGCTACTTCATATATTTTATGACTATAGGCCTTGTATAGCATAGTAAATCCTGGGCATAGGCCTAGTATATTAAGGTGAGAATGGTATCATGCGTCTTGAGAATCAAAACGCATTTGCCAATCACAGCGTTGTGAACCAAGTTGTACTGTATTATGTTTATCTAATACGTATCACCCACATTTCAGTGACTATAACATCTAGTGAAATGCAATATGCCGGGATATTACTACAGGCCCGTACTGTTGACACACGGGTAATAGTTGGTAGATGGACTCCGTCCGTCTACTCTGGTATACGCTTAAAGTCTTGTTCAGCTGAAGCCGATTCGCTGACGCATTCCAACGAATTACCAAAACCCGTTACAACGCGTTACACATGGAACGCACCAACACTTCCATTTGGGGACATCGAATTTGTGTAAGTCTCATATGTATACACGTGTTCATTGTAGGGCCTATAGATTTCGTAATTTTTTAAAAGTATTGTATCAGATATAGTTTGATGGATTAATAAATGTATTTGATTATTTAAATCCATCATCTCAACACAAAAACGGTTGTGGATGAATAGGCCTACCGTAATGTCCCTACAACATTTTTGAGATCGAGAGAAATCAAGAGAGTATTGTTCTTCCCTCTAATGCGCTTCACAGCAAGTAATAATAGGCCTATACACTATCGTAACTTCAAACAACGTGCTTTAAGATCCAAATTATAATCAACTATATAATATATATAATTTATTTGTTCATTCATTTTGTAGAGCTACACTGGCTGTAGATTATGAAACATTTTGGACGGTTGTTACATCTGAGGTGGTCCGCTTAGACGAGACTGTCATAACCCAATGTAAGCTAAGTAAATTAGAAACTTCTATCACAATACTTTATTTTCGAAATAAAAAAAAACAAACAAAAATTTAACCTTCTTATGAAATAGCCACAAAGTTTTTCTTTTACAATTAAACTAAAAACAATTTACATGTGTTTTTATATTTACGGTTTACAATTATTATTATTATTTTGTTTAATAATACAAAAACATTAATCAACAACATTTGATAAAATTGGTGACTGATAATGAGGTCCAGGTATACTGAAATAAATTCTCTGATTGGAGAGAACTGAAACCGAAAACCTAAAAAAACTTCAATAAAACTAAATAAATTATTAGCAAATGAAGTAAACACTAAAACACCAACATATATCCACAAACTGCTCTATTGACAGTCGGTGTGGAATAATTCAATTTGAATGAATCACATACTTATTTAACTTACTTAAGTGTTAATTCACAAGATCACTTGGGCAATCATGCTCTCGGTCGTGAAGGGGATCATATTTCTTTTAACTTAATTCAAAAAACTTCACCCAGTCACAATTTCTCGCACGAAAAGTCACTGTGCAAAACGTTTGAAGAATGAATGGTATTTATTGTACGGATTGTGGATCGAAAAAAGGAACAACAAATTATAATTACATAATTCTGTTTTTTGTTTCGTAATGAGACTCGATAGCGTCCACAAAACAACGGATGTTTACCTCCATGATTCAATCATCTATGGTTTGAAAATGGCTGTTGAGCCTATGGAGCGCCTAGCTTAATTTTGTTCAGACGCTGGGGAACTGTTTTAAGCTTGTTTCATACCTATTACACGCATTTTGACGCAAACGCAAACAAATTTACTTCCACAACAGCCACTACGGACGACTTCCAGTGTGAACCACAATTAGGCGCTAACATGAACGTACGCAAAAGTCTGCTGCCCAACGTACACGAGCAAACATTTTTAGGGGGACAAAAATGGAACAGCAATGGTTTTGTTTCGTCCTTGTGTGATCAAAGCTTTATGGAATCGTGCGATTTTAACGTGTGTGCGTGGGAACTTCGCACACTTCAACAGGGCGGGAATGTAATACATAACTCTGTAAGGTGTAGTGTACTTTCGATTTATTTTTAGATACCCGTTTGTGCGAAGAGCTTCAACCTTGTATGAACGGTGCCTCCTGCTTTAACTCGCACACCTCGGCCACGTACTACTGTCAGTGTCCGAACGGATTTGCAGGCACAAACTGTGAAACATTTGGTGAGGAATCTTTACTTCCCTCAGTGCTCAATTCCATTCTATCGTTAGCATGGACCATCAGTGTATATGCCTGGTATATTTAACCTTAAGATTTATTTATATAGAAAATAAACTATTCAAATGGTGTTCAATATACTTAACATACGGCTCAGTGGTCAAGTTGTAACGTGACCCCCAACAATCAATATCAACAATTCAAGGCACTTGCTAGTTTCATATCACCGGATATGGCGTCACTACAGTAATTCAATTAACCAATTAATCAATCAATAAATCAATCAATGCTATAAAGGGAAAAAACAACCACATGTCACTGTAGCATTGTATCGTTTTCCCAGAAATCTTACTCATGTGGTCTTACATAAAAATATAGTAAATCGCATGAAAGTAATTTTGGAATGGAGATACACCTCCACTAGTGTTAATTAAAGATAATAAATATTTGAGAAAAACGTATGTCCCCATAAGGACTCGAAACCAAGAACTTCCGATTACCGTTCGGATACTACCAACTGAGCTATGAGGCCAAGGGGTACAAACCTTTTGATTTTCCCATTAGGACACGTTTTTGTGTCAAGGGATTGCGTAATACTCATAATACACAATGAGTAAAAGTAAATCAAAAAAGTAAAGAAGTAAATTTAGTATGGAGATAAACTTCCACAATATGATAACAAATAGGCCCTATTTGAGAAAAACGTGTGTCCCCATAGGGAGTCGAACCCAAGAAATTCCGATTACCATTCGGATACTCTACCAACTGAGCTGATAAGTTAATAGGTTTTATATAAGCTACAGTAGAAAATTACATAATACTTTTTTTTAATGATTGAACCATGATTCTCGTTTACTTAATAGAATACTGCAGTGATGAGGTTTGCCGCAACGGTGGTACCTGTTTTTCAAGTGCACTAAATAGTCAAAAGTTCATCTGCGTTTGTGCTCCTGGCTTCGCAGGGGAAACGTGCGAGATATTCAGTAAATGGGTGTTTGACATTTGTATAGGTTACATTTGTATAGGTTACATTTTAGAAATGGTCTTTAGAAGCCATAATCTATAGAATTGGGATTACATTCTTTAGACTAACAACATATAAGTAGAGAACATAACTGTGACAACTAAACTAAAAGGGAGACTGTACATTATGTGTTTATAGAAAATACAATCAATTGATCGAGAAGGTACAGATATTTTAATTTCAAATGCCTTTTTTCAACAGCGGGTTGTGCGGCAGACCCTTGTTTGAACGGGGGATCATGTAACACTATTGATTCAATGGATACATTCCTTTGCCTCTGTGACAACCCATTCGTTGGTGACAGATGTCAATATTTTTGTAAGTTTTCGAATGTTATGCTTCGTAACTTTAAGCGATTTGATTGGTTATCCTTTTCAACAACACTTTCAGAAAACATTATGCGGGATAAATAACTTTTAATTTTCATTCCACAGTGTCATGTGATAACGATCCGTGTGGCAATGGAGGCACGTGTTATTCGTCTGATAGTGGGATTGGTTACTTTTGTTCATGTGCACTGGGATACAAAGGAGCACACTGTGAAACGACCGTTGGTAGGTCAGGACTTTCTCTAACATTTGCCACATCGTGATCTAGAATACCACTATGCTTTCCAGTTATAATTTTAACTGAATATCCAAAGAATTGTTCAGTAAATATTTTGACCTTCATTACAGAAACCTGTTCGGGCGATCCATGTTTGAACGAGGGTACATGTTACAACAAGCGAGGTGGGAACGGTTACCTATGTAAATGCACCTCAGTTTTCACTGGGGACAACTGCCAGTTACAAAGTGAGTTATATATTTAAACTGTTCGCATAAGGTTGATACTAACGTTAATCATCTGCCTACTGATCCTGAACATAAACAAAACTTTGCTCTGGATCACAACCAATCGGGGTGGAGGGAGAGCGTACGTTTACATTTCCATTATGAAATCGAGATTACGTTAAGTATTATTCGGCTCACGATATTAACTTTAATAATATGTCAACAATAATAACCAACAATATAATATAATATAGCAACATTTAAAGTGATCTAAAGAAATACTACAAACTGTTTTGTTGAATAAACATAGGAGCCTTATTAGTCAAATAATCAATTAAAAAAAACAAATAGAACGGAGTTGCAACTTTTTTTTACTAACGAATTTATTTGAGGGACGAGCATTTGCTAGCGCTCAAGCTGAACACCCCTCTGTACTTGACTTATATTTACTATTTATCTCAAAACCTGCCACATGATGATGATGATAATAATAATAATAGGCCTAATAATAATAATAATAGGCCTAATAATAATAATTTTAATAATAATAATAATAAGAGCACTCAGTAGACAGCATATAAAAGGTGAAGCTAACCTGATCAACATTTTGTTTCAGTGTCTTTGATAATATAAAAAATAGATCGAAATGTTGAATCTCAAAACGTCGGTGTTTCCCGTCTTTTTGTTTTATAGGCCTATCATTTATTTAAATATTTGTATTTTAGAAACTAATCCATGTATATCGTCACCTTGTTTCAATGCCGGAACGTGTTACAGATCGTCGGACACGGATGGATTCTACTGTAGATGTCAACCGGGTTTTAACGGCATGCTGTGCGAGAATAATGGTAATTTGCGCTTGCGTACTGCCATCTGCAACTCACAATATTTAACACGGCTTTTCAAAAAAGGAATACCATACCATAGGCTTTTTCTGATAGGCATATATAGTTTTTTATTTCATTTCATGCTTACGAATGTAAAACTTTCAACGAAATCACGCTAAGTAAAATAAGTTTGAGGATTTGCGAGAGGATGAAAGAAAAACATTAAACTGAATAAAGAATACTAGAAATCTTGAAATACTTGAAGAAAAATAACAGTCGACCGAATTGTAACCTGTAATTTTGCAAGTTATTTATTGCTACAGAAATAATGAATACAACATTGCACAATGACATCATTAGAGAAAAAACTCTCAAAACATATTAAAAGTTGCGAACTCCGATGGTCTACAGTCCACATAATTTAATCGTTCTACTAAAGGAGAAATTGTATAGTACTAACCGTCTCTCTTTCGACAGATCCTTGCAGTTCAAACCCGTGTAATGGAGGTGCAACGTGTTTTACATCTCAGTATGGCAACGATATCTACTGTAAATGTCAAGTTGGAACATCTGGTCCAAGATGTCTTCAGTATGGTGAGCAAAACAGAACATTTGAAGTACAGTAATAATTATGATCCTGCAGAACATTCTGTGGATGATCAAAGTTCAAAAAAATAATTAAGACAATCAATTTATAGTTGCGTTACTTCAACTTTACGCTAATTATCTTCCAATCATTCATTGATGTTAAGTTCAATATCGTGCAATTCACAATGATGTTATTTTAATACAAAATATCCCAATATTTGTATTCTTCCGCATCTCCTAATACAACGTTCGTGCTTATTTAGTCATCCTTTAAGAGGATGAAACCCGGTCAGTGAGACCACTGCTTTCCATTGTATTGGTTATGTTTTTACTATCGGAAACATAATTTCCATTTTAATTACTGAAGAAGCAAGATATAAACTTCCATGAATATTTAATCATAATTTTTAATTTACAATTAACAATAAAAAAAGAAAATTCATCTTCTCAGATGCGTGTATGTCAATTCCGTGTTCGAGAGGAGGAACTTGTTTGAAACCTTTAAATGGAATCGGTTACCAATGCCTCTGTCCTAAAGGATATAAAGGACTTAACTGTGAAGTTTATGGTAACATTCTACCTTGTTCTATCTAGTTATCCCGAATGTATCCTTTCTCCTGATTTTAAGGCTTTAGAAACGAAATACGTTATTCTGCGCTACGAATTCACCACTGAACAATACTTGTGGAATTTGGCACAATGTAAATCCCAGCAATTGATTAAAAATATATATTATTTTTTCTTTGATTAGGCCTATAACAATTAGAAGCCATTTCTATGGACCCATCTCAAATTTGCTCCTCCACTGCCAAACAACCCCTCGATTTATATTTTTTTTGTTCTACCATTTTAAAAAATATTCCAATGTATTAATCTCTCCTTGTTTAAGCGGATTTTGGCTCACGATGGCTTTCATAGCAAATTAAAAGAAATTGTATTGAATAGTAACTGTGTTTGGTTTACATTGTTATAATTCTCTGGGATGATGTCTGTTTCTAAAGACTTATTTGGATTTTTGAATGGGGAAGTGTGGAGCAGATGGTAGGCCTGACGTAGGCGCTTATCGTAGCTACGAGAATAGCATAGAGTCATATTCTACTTTTCTCTTTTTTATTAGAGCCATGTGATCCTAACCCATGTATGTTTAATGGACTTTGCTACCGGTCAAATGCTGGAAACGACTTCTACTGCCAATGTCATACCTCTTACAAGGGCAAATACTGTGAAAATAGAGGTAAACCTTTGTTTTAATTAATGTTCATTACCCCATGCCTTATACTGTAAATTCTTATTCTCCCGCCTTTCACTTGGCTAATCTTCATTCGTCACCTCTTCCCATATTCTGTAAATCTTCATTCATCCCTCTTCATGATTCAGTTATTCTTTCATTTGATGTAAAGTGCATAGATGCACTGCGCAATATAAACGTGAATTAGTACAGTACTGTATTTATTCTTTACCCCACCTTAATTCAGCTATTTTTTTTTACTTACTATTCTCTTATTCATTTAATCTTCATTTTATCTCATTACTGATTCAGATAGTAATCTTCATTCTTTCCCTTTTCTCATTCTGGATCCACCAAAGAAAATAAACGTGTACGACTGAAGGAGTCCCTGCTCTACTATGTTATATGTATAACAGCTTAACAATATTCGATTTTAGACCCATGCTACAGCAACCCGTGTAATGGTGGGGCAACCTGTCAGGCAGATGAAAATGGGGAGACCTTTGAATGCAGTTGTCCCTGGGGTTGGCTTGGTGAAACGTGCACTAAGCAAGGTAAGTTTTCACCTATAAACATTTCAAACACTTGACAGATACACATACAATCTGCTACACCCTTCACTAAATCGGCCACTGTTCATTTTTCTAAATTCGAAAAATCATTATTCTTCACCCCTCCCCCACCACTGACATACCAAATCTATTGTATTATCATCTATATATATATATGTATATATATATATATATATATATATATATATACACACACAATGTGGTTCATCTCTCTAATCTTTCAGCTTTCCCATCAAGTGCGTTTCAATGAAAAGCTTGGTTTCCATACAGTTGCCCATACTATCGGTTACAATTGCTGATAACTGTCGGTAAGGTTGAACCTGGTTGAACTTTGCCGATTACGTTGCAGACAAACCGGGGTACCTGCCTTCCTGACTGTGTAGGAGCAGTTAGCAATGCACCCTGATTCGTCTGCAATGTAATCGGTAAGGTTGAACCAGGTTCAACCTTCTCTACAGCTGTCGGCGACTGTCATGGTAGGGTGAGCGATTGTTTTGAAACCAAGCTTTACAAGATAGGTGTTTCAAATCAGATTTGCTCCATTACCCATTTAATTACTGATTAATAGATTAATTAACTGTTTTAACTTAATAGTTTTGAATTGTGCGCAGTTTCCATGTCGCAATGGTGGAACATGTTATCAGGCAAGTTCTGGAACTGGTTTCCTCTGTCAATGTACAAATGTTTTTTCTGGAGTAGTGTGCTCAGAATCAGGTACAGTATATATATTTAAAAAAAAATGTTCTTTCATACTAATAACCAATCAAAAACTGCGTAATACAAAAATCTAGCAACAGCAATATCGACTCAAATGTATTATCATATATCATATTATTTATCATCCACATTTATATTATTATCAATGAGTCAAGTGACCGAGCACTTGATACAAGGATGCCATAACAGCCTTTCGTTATAATTATTCATTATGATTATGATGTGCAGTTCACAAGGAACCAAATAGGCCTATCAATATGGTGAGGGGCAGAAAGTTTGTGCCCGCCATCACCTCTGCATCCGCTTTACACCATTTTCGCTAAATTTGAAATGAACATTTTTGAGAACATAGGAACTCGAACTGGGGGCATCCAGAGGCCCAGGTATTTCGTTCTACATAGTTAACAGTGTTTATTTTTGGTGTGACCGGTGAACGACCTTTATTGTGGTGAGTTAGCTTAGCAAAAAAAAGAAAATTGGTTGTAGAAGTACTCAAAAGAAGATATGTATCTTCGAAAAAAGAAATTTGTGAAGAACAAGGAGCTCTGTCTGGATTTCCCCCACTGAAAATTTGCAAGATTTGGTGGTGCTGTTTCAAAATAGACCTGCTAAAAAGGTGTATAAGTGTGAGGGAACATGTCCTCTTTGGAGTATGTGAAGTACATACCTCAGCCTCTCATCCAACTGTATCCATGCTTGTATTTGTGGGAGACATGTTTCTCTCATCATTCCTCCATGCTCTCACCAATCTCCCTACCCCTCCACCCCACCCCAACCACTCTGTGTCGATGCTTGTATAATTCAGTGTTTCCTTCATACCTCACAGCATGTGATTCAAGTCCATGCCAGAATGGAGGGAGTTGTTTATTGACCCACATCAACGGAGGCCATGTATGCATTTGTCCTGATGGTTTTATGGGTCCAACCTGCAATGAAAGAGGTATAAATTCATTTTTTCTTTCAAAAACAATAGAAGATATCAAGGAGCATACAGAAGAAATGTTTTTAATGAATTTCTCATTAATACTTTAAGCTAAAATTATCTAATTGCGAGACATAAACTAATGTTTTTTATTTCAGCAGTTGATAATGTGACAAACCCAGTAGATAATGAAGTAACAACCACAATTGCTCCTGGTTCAACCCGAGCAACCATTGCACCAACAACCGCAACCATTCCTACTACTAATGTTCCAACAACCATTCCACTAACAACCACAAAACCAAAAATAAAACCAACAACTACACAACAACCAGCAACTCCACAACAACCAACAGCAATGGCACCAACAACTACAAAACCAGCAACCATTGCACCAACAACTGCAACATTAACAACTGCACCAATAACTACTACTAAAATGGCACCAACAACCACGATTGTACCAACAACTACACAAAAACCAATGACCACCAACCCAAGGACCACAGGACAAAACATCACACCACAACCAACACCAACAACCAGTTGTCCCAATGATTACTGCAGCAATGGTGGTACATGCAGTCTCACTGCTGGAACTCTCACTTGCACATGTCAACAAGGCTACATAGGCAGCACGTGTGAAAACGGTAAGCTAAGACCAATTTTGGAATAAGGTGGTGGTTTCCTTGGTTCATATTGATTGTTGGTTAGCAACAGTGGTGGTAAATCATGGTTTCCTTGGTTCAGATTGATAGTTGGTTAGCAAATGGTGGTGGAAACCATGGTTTACCTGGTTCAGATTGATAGTTGGTTAGCAAATGGTGGTGGTAAATCATGGATCCTATGGTTCAGATTGATTGTTGGTTGGTATATAATGGTGGTAAATCATGGTTCCATTGCTTCAGATTGTAAATAATATTTTATTGTATTCCATCCTGTTATTGTCATGCTACCCACTGTTTGGATGTGTAGTGAAATAAAAAATATAATAAAGATCAATTGTTGTTAAGCAAATGATGGTAGTAAATCATGGTTCTATTTGTTCACATTGATTGTTGGTTAGTAACTGGTGGTGGTAAATCATGGTTTGGTTGGTTCAGATTCATTGTTGGTTAGCAAATGATGATGATAAATCATGGTTTTCTGGGTTCAGACTGATTTTTGGTTAATTTGGTTGCATTAAATATTAAATTAACTTATACATAATGTAGATTCTGTTTTACCTCATCCAATAGTATTAACTAAATCCAAATAAAGTTTTAAAAAAAAAATAGTACATAGATGAATGGATGAAGGATGTAATATAAAATGTGCTTTCTAAATGCTCATTAATGAATGTGACATTATCAACTAATTTAATGTGCAACCAGAACATAAAAAATAAATTCCACATACCCATTATACTGTATAATCTGACAATTTACTGTATGTACACATGCTAAAGGTTATTGCTAATTATGTATATTATTGTGTATGGTAATGATATTTATGTAATATATTTTTTAATCACTGAGGAAAAAATCTTTCATTGATAGTAGAACATGAATTAACCAATAACTGACTGAATTACTGAATCTTGATTTAAAGAGAACTAAAATATAAAATTATTTATCATACTTTATTGATTTGTTTGTTGTTTGATTGATTGTTTAATTTCCAGTGGATTTCTGTATTTCAAATCCTTGCAAGAATGGTGGAATTTGTGTGACCTTTGAGAATGAGTACAGGTGCTCATGCACCAACTCATTCTCAGGCCCTGACTGTAATTCACAAGGTAAGAATATTGCCCATCCCCTGCTCAGATCAAACAATAAGGATAATGGAAAAAATGATGTAGTAGTCAACTGATAATAATGTTGATGCTTGTGATGAAAATGATAATCAGTGCAATGATGTTTATGATGCAGTGGCAGATTCAAGGGGGGGGGGGGGGGAGCTGACCCGGGACCGCCCGGACCCCCCTACCCCGAAAAAAAAAAAGAAAAAAGGAAAACATTAGTAAAATTTAGGTCTGAAAGTGACATCTCCAGCCATCTAGATGTGACATAATCATAAATTTTCTTACCTCAGCCCCAACCATGATGGGGCTGAGACTCTCATACCTCCCTAGGTCTTCTTGATTTTGAATTCCTGGATCCGCCACTGTGATTACATAATAATGGTAGTAGATTATGATTGTGATTTTGACAATGATGGTGAAAATAGTAGTGTTGATGATTCTGGATAATGATAATGATGGTTGGAAATGTAATGGTGTTAATGGTGGCAATGAGGAGGAGGATAATGATGGTGATAGTGATGATAATGACTATGATGACAAAGATAATGGTGATATTGGTGACTATGGAGATGATGTTATGATGAAGATAGTTATACTGATAATGATGATGATAATGAGTGTTGTAATGGTAAATATGACAATAATGATGGTGGTGGTTGTGATAATAATTAATGGTTGTGTTGACAATGATGATCATAAGGCCAAAAAAAAAAATATGTTGTGTTGCTCCGCGGCCGACCGAAATTTTCCAAAAAAAATTGGGTCACATTTTTTTTTTTTTAAATTTTGTTCAAAGGTCTGAAGGAAATTTGCTGATACACATATAAATGAATAAAATAATGTTTCTGATCCACTAACAGGATGCAGTAGAAATATAGCACACACATTCACAGTAATTCCTTTGGGTGTGGAAAATATGTCCTCACGTACACATCTCAAAAACCAGAAGAAACGAATAATCCCTTCCAACATCCAACAGGGGCTAGATGGAACTCGGCGAAATGCGTCCATATACGCAGAAATAGCCAAAAAATTAAAGGAATGTGGCTATGATTTCACAAGCAAGCAGATTATAAACAAATGCAAGAATCTACGGAGACAATACACTGCAGCAATTAAAGGACGCTAACAACAAGTCCGGAAACCCCCCTTCAGAGTGGGTGTACTTCGAGGAGATGGATAAGATTTTTGGGGAACGTTAAATAAAATAACCAGTGAAGTAAAAACAAAATTGGATTACGAGAAAAAATAATATCGGAATATAAAAGACAAAATGATGGTGATAGTGATGATAATGACTATGATGACAAAGATAATGGTGATATTGGTGACTATGGAGATGATGTTATGATGAAGATAGTTATACTGATAATGATGATGATAATGAGTGTTGTAATGGTAAATATGACAATAATGATGGTGGTGGTTGTGATAATAATTAATGGTTGTGTTGACAATGATGATCATAAGGCCAAAAAAAAAAATATGTTGTGTTGCTCCGCGGCCGACCGAAATTTTCAAAAAAAAATTGGGTCACATTTTTTTTTTTTTTTTAAATTTTGTTCAAAGGTCTGAAGGAAATTTGCTGATACACATATAAATGAATAAAATAATTTTTCTGATCCACTAACAGGATGCAGTAGAAATATAGCACGCACATTCACAGTAATTCCTATGGGTGTGGAAAATATGTCCTCACGTACACGTCTCAAAAACCAGAAGAAACAAATAATCCCTTCCAACGTAAAAATGTTTCTGTGTTATGCAAATTAGTGCTAACAACTGCTGTTAGCGACCGTTAGCGATGCATGAAATAAAGTCACCACAGGTCTTAATTTCGCTCAAGTACAAATTTGAGAAATACCACTTCCGAAATTAACATTTAGAACATAAAATCTAAAACAGAGATCTCGATTTTTTCCCTTTAAGGGCAACACAACATTTTTTTTTTTTTGGTCTAATGACAATTATTATGGTTATTTGCAATTGACGTTTATAAAAAAAAGCCACCATAATTATGATTACAATCCCAATAGTTTTAAAACTATGGACAGTAATTTAAAAAAATAAAGATTCTTTATCTTGATAAATATTATATTATTCATGAATAATCTACAGATAATGCACAGCTAACATCGAGCAACACTATGGAAGACCTCCCTCTAGAACTCTGGTGGATTGCTCTCATCACCCTCATAGTGATTCTTCTAATCATCTTCACATTTATTGTGGTGTGTGCTTATTGTAACAACAACAGGAGAAAAAGAGAGGAAGTCAGCCACAAACCACATAGCATTGATGGCACCATCTAAACAATCATGTCTAGGAACAACCTAACAGAATTTTTTAACAGAATCTAACCAATCATATCTCTGTTATGTTCATGTAAATAATGCTCTAACAGAATCCAACCAATTGTATTTCTAGTAGAATCTAACACAAGCCATGTTTCTAAGCATCCAATCATTTTTCTATAGGGAACCTAAAAAATCATGTTTTCATTTAGATCATCACAAATAGCTATAAATTTAATCTAACCAACCATTCACATATCAGAGGTGAATTCCAGGTGGCAAAAAGGCTGCACTGCTCTCCACCTAATCAAGCATGAAATCATGAGTTCTTTAGATGCCACAATAGGTATAAGAACACTTCAAAACACTTTCCCTTTGTACTATAAATCCTTGATTGGTAAAGTTACACTACCCAGAGAAACAAAAACAGTTCTTTTTACATACTACACTAAAAAAAAAACTTCTCCAAATAAATGTGTAAAACACTGAAGAAAATTTAGACTTGCCATCCCAAATCCAGCATCATCATCATCATCATTTATTTAAGTCAGTTTTCTTCCTGCTTCTAAGGGGTTACTGACTGTCACTCCTTCCATGCAGCTACACCATCTCTCCACTTCTTCCTGTCTTGTGCATCATACTCCTCCAAACCAATTTTTGCACTTTCTTTCTTCACCATATCTTTCCACGTCACCTTTGGCCGCCCCCTTACTCTTCTACCTTCAACTTCTAGATGCCAGGCTCTCTTTACTCTTTTTTTTTTCTCTTTTTTATCGGTGACTAAAAAATGAAAATTGTATTTTTAATACATTCTTATTCTGCACATTTTAAGCTTTAAAATGATGGATCATTTTAACTAGAATTGATTTATTATCACCAAAGTTATAAGTAAAAGTATTACAGCTTCTCTGTACTAAAGTATACGATACTGCCACACTCTTATGCTAATTACTCAGTTTAACAATTGACATGTCGACAAGGACGCGAAGCCCGGCAAAAAATCACGAAAACCTTAGACAATGGCGGGTAGACTTACCGAGTTGCCAAAGACTTTCTTTGCTATCAACCTTCAGGGTAGGCGGTATGCAAATGAATCATATATTCATAGTGTTAATCTATTTCATGGAACATGCTGGGGAAATTGTTGTAAAAGCCTCTGTATTTCGCTCCCAAAGCTCCCATTCAGTCAACCTTGTTGTCAGCAAACGCCAAGTCACTTATGCGCACTGCTCATGTAAATCTGGGTATCTATAACCAAGCAGGCCTAGGCTCATGTATGTTACGCGTTTAAACCAGCTGCCTAAGGAAATTAAAATGACTGAGAAAAAGTTTTTGATCACGTGACTAAATGACGCTCGCTGATTAGTGGGTTTATCTGTCAATCAAATCTCGTTGAGATGTTAATGAGCGACAGTATGCTGGTTTTGGGATGGCATGCCTCAATTATAATTAAAATATATAAATAGTAAATTAACCAAAATATCTATCTTACCATCTTAACAGTGCTGTTCAATATAGCTTGGTGAACTTCAAAATCATTTCCAATGTGCTCTAATTTGAAAGACAAGTATACAGTTAAATTAGCCTAAGTCGACTTTGCTTAACTCGAATAATTTCTGAGTCGAACTTATTTTACATGCCAAATTGTTGTGTTTTCCAATTATTAACAATCTGTAAGTCAAATTTTATGTAAGTCGAACAATTTTTCAATGGCATTTTGGATTTGATTTAGGCAAGTTCAACTGTAATATAATAATTATTAGAATATTGCTATCATTACTGTTAATGCATTACTATCCTTTGTATAATAATTTCCACTAGTGTATGATACGCAACTATTCTAATTGCTTATTTGAATAGTGACTATCATTACTGTATATGCATCACTATATCTTACCATTACCATCATTAATGATGACTTTTTAGCTTTAAAACAATATTTTCGTTATTAAATTGTAAGTAGAGTCAAGAATTATATGTACATAAATGATATCACAGAGTATAGATTTATTATCTAAATATGTTAATTTTATTTCCCAATTAGTTTTAAAGTTAAATTTGGTTTCTTTTTTAAAATTTGAGTGATGGGTTAAACATTATGACATATGTTTCCATGTAGGACTAATTTAGTTCTGATAATTTCTAATTGAGGGAAAATATGTATCTCTATCATTAGACGTCTTTGAATCTCTTCTAAATTAAGCAACAGAGTTTACTATATTTTTTATATTTGGAAGGTAGCCTTCAAATTAGTTTTTAATAATAAGTAAATTTTAAAAAATATTTTTTTAATAAAGTTTTTATTATAAATATGTTGTCAGTTACTTCTTTAGTTTGTTTGTCTCCTTGAACCAGGCTTTGATTGAGATGCACATCAACTGGCGCTACATTGAATTTTCATCTGTTGGTCATGTTGTTGGAAATGGGATATAATGTTTGTTTGTTGTGCTGATGACATCACTGTTTTCCTCCAGTTTGTGTAGCACTTCAAGGAGGGCGTTTTCTGTGACCTTGCTGAATTTCTTGCTGTGTTTAAGCTGCTTTAATATTTGAAGATAATGACATCCTTTCATATCTAAAAAAGAAAAAAACTAAAAATAAATATAATTAAACTTTCAATATTTATTTATTTTTGTAAACTATACACTATATCATGGGTAGATTGTAGAAAGATTGTATTTTTTATCTTTTCAAAATACAAAAAATTAAACTTAAACACTTAAAATTAAATAAATTCATTAAGATGATAGTAATAAAAAATAATATAACTTAAAACAAAAGTTTACTAAATACCAGGATTTCCATAAAAACTCTATTACAAACTTAGTAAAAGGTGTTTATTTTGGCCTGGTGGTGACGCTGTGTAGGCTGAGTAGGCAAAAGATTCGCAAAGTATAGGACAAATGCGTAAGAAAATCAGAATACAGGTTACCTTTTTTTGTTGTGCCAAAAATGCGAAAGCTACATGGGTGAAATTCACATAATGGCATAGTTATATATATTAAGAATCGACATTATCTGAGAAATTAAAATTTTTCTATTTTTATTCAATTATTAAAGTCAACGGGGGAAATTGTCCAACAGAAACCCTGAATCACTATTTGGTTTTTAGGGTGGGTTACAATTAGAGTGTGGCGACACCACCAATATGAAGGGCCTCAAATGAATTTTCTGTTTACCATTCAGTATTCTATACATTTTATTCAATATTTTGTAAAAAATTTACTTGATACAAACAACCTTTAGTTTTTGAATACAGCTCGTTCAGAGTTTTCAAAACTTCTCCTGCTATGGATAATTTCTCTTGTATCGTGACCTAAAATAACAAAACATTTGGTTAGTAAAACAAAATGGTGGAGCATTGAGGGGACAGGTGATGCATGGCTCCATTGTGGTGATAACGGTTGTGTCTGTTACAGTAGAACAGATAGCTAATTTTAAATAGTACCCTTAATAGTAGTTTAATATATATCATAGTTAAGGTCAAAGGGTTATTAAAGTACCTCTGTTCATTTGTTCTAACCATGTGATTATCAGTTCGATTATAATCAAGATTTAAAATGAGTTTTTTGCAGTTTTCATATACGGTAATATCCTAAATGCAGTAGATATAGGAAAGTCTTACTAAAGAAATCAAATATTGTGGACTATATAGACACTGGACATAAATGATAAGAAGAAATCTTGTATATTGGATAATTATATTAAAAATATTTCTTCTGATCATTTACATCCAGTGTCTACATTTCTCGACGGTCCAGTGTCTTATCTGTAAATGTAGCCCAAAAAAGATGGTCCATGTTCGGTCATGTGCTATGAATGCCAACAGACACACCTCAGAGGGCATTAGATTTTGCAGTTGTAGGAACTAACAAGTACAAAGTTCATAAAGGACAACACTGCACAAACTTGGTAGGTGTGTTATGGTCTGATGCAGGAATGGCAACATTGAGGTCTACAAAGAAACTGTAGGAGCTTAGGATGCTCACTGAAAGCAAGACACAGTGGATTCAAATTCAAGACTGATAGCAATTGCAAGATGTTTCGACTACTGCAACAGCAGAACACAGTACATTACATACAATTGTGTCTATATCAATATCTTCTGTACTATCATCAAAATAAGTACTGTATTTACTGATAAAAGATTTAAGCTTACATAATACAGATCTTTCTCGGAGTCGGACTTGTAAACAAGGCCTCTTTGTTCCAGATGATGAACAACTTCTTTGAACATAGTATAGCTGGTGATGGTGGATGACTTCTTGGAATTAGACAACTCTTTTACAGCAAGGTTGGATGAGCCAAAAGAAACAGAGGAATCCACAGCAGAATTGGCCATAGTTGGTGAATTCTTGGTTGTAGAAGAACCCATGGCATGGCTGGAAGAGCTAGATGATGTAGAGGGATCTATAGCAGGGGTGGCAGAAGTGGGTTTAGAAGAACTCATGACATGGGTAGAAGTAGCCGACACTTTCTTGGATGTAGATGATCCAGAAGATGTAGGCTTGGCAGAAGTGGATGGTTCATGAGACTGAGAGAGAACACCCCAAAAAATAATCCACATTATTAATCATGCTATCTATGTATGTAATTAACAGACTATATTATATCTTCAAATTCATCCATTAGACTATACGATTATAATTTTCAGTTTAAACGATTGAAAATTCTTGTCTTACCGTATTGATACATAAGCCCTTGATAATATCCATCAAATGATCTACAGTTTGTAACTCAGCAATATAAAAACTATTGGTTTCACTCCTCCTAAGAAATTGTTCAACTGCTTCAATGAGACTTCCAGGTACTAAAGGCTACAAAGATAAACAGGATATTATAAATACAGTGTTAAAATTCTGGGGAAAAAAATGAATTGTCATCACGTTATGACTAAAATCCAGGCACACAATGCATCTCCATTCTGTTAGAATTTGATGATACAAGGCCATCAGATGGTTGTTGGTGGAAATCTGAGCATTTGTCTTCGAAAATAAACTGTTATGGTCCTTGTCATGTTGCTGTCACCATGAAATCATGGTTGATGTAGTGTATGCTTGGCTTTAGTTTGGTACCTACTTCTGATTTCTTAGCAATCTCTTCTTTCTCCACAATGAACTGTTGATCATACACATCTCGGTACAACTTCGGAAGCTCCATCATCCTTGCTATTTCTCTTTCGCATCTAGGATCATCCACTTTTTCTGAAGAAAATAAAAAGGAAATACTGTAAACATCTTTCATCAATCACCTGATTCTAGAATGTGATTGACTGTGTGGCATCAAATGCGGAGTTATACACACCCAAAGGTTCACTCCTCATGACAAGAATATATTATAGCATTATACTTGAAAGGACATCTAAAAGCAAGTCTGATATTTTCTGCATCTGAAAAAATTATGGAAATTAAATTTCGAGATGAAAAAAGACAGTAAAAAATAAAGTGTGAAAGGAAATGGTCCCACCCCTTGGATATTGTTGCAACGTGTGTGTATTCCAGGACCTGTTCTGATTGGTCAGTTGTTATAGTTTGATTGACACTCTGGAAAGATCCATTAACAAATACAAGATTATTATCATACCAAAGAAGGAAGCAGACACTTGGATGTCTCCTCTGTATGTTTTAACCCTCCCTCTGACATGAATGGACTCTCCAAATTCTATTGGTGTCATCTGTTCCACTAGGTTGTCAGAGATCTTCAACCTCAGAAAATCCTTTATTGACAAACTGTTGACATCAGCTAAAAAATTTTTTTATTAACTTAATATGTAATTCAATAATCAATCAATAAAATCATTAAATAATAATTCATGATAAAAATAAATAACAAAATCAAATTCTCCATAAGTATATTTAATTTATAGAGTAATATTAATTATATACCATTTGTGATACGCTACAAAAGTTAAAGTCAATATGATAAAATATTTTCCTCACCAATATTCTTTTGCATAAATTACTAAATTTGCATAATTAATTAAGAATTTTTTAGTAAAAGGTCTGTAAATCTAATCAGTTAACACTTAATTAATCGGTGTTTCATTACAAATTAATAACTTTAAATTAGTTATTCATTGTTTTAATTGAATTTGTGAGGTTTCCCAATACGACAGATGTATAATCCTCCTACCTTTTGGGGAGAATGGCTGTGGCTCTTGACTCGGCTTCCAACAGCAGCAATTTATCACGCCTGTCCCATCATCAACTGTTGAAAAGTGAAAACAAATATACAATAGTATTTCACTATTCACATCTAACCAGGACTGACTGCCTTTTCTTACAAGTATGGAAATAAACCATTATGCTCTACAAGGTTGTCCTGTGACTTACCCAAATATGGGTGTGATATGACATCTTCATGCCAATATATGGGTGTGATGTGACATCATCACGCCCGTACGTGGGTGTGATATGACATCATCATGCCCATATATGTGTGTGATATGACATCATCTGATGACATTTAGTCTATGAAGATTGGGAATACAGTTTATTTTTATTCTAAGGATTTCTAAAATATTTCACATACACAATTATACATTTATGCTTGCTTAATATTAAATTAAAATAATTTATACTGTATCTTACAAATTCATGCTGTTTAATGAGAACATACAATATGCGACCCAAAAAAAGGTAAAACATGACAAGTGCAGGAAAAAGGAAAATTATGAGAAAATAGATTGATATGATTGACATTACATTAAAAAGCTGAATATAGTAAGAAGCTAGAAAAACACGAGGTGGAAGTTTATTCCAAAGAACAGCACTTCTGGGAATGAAAAAGTGGGAATGAGATAAAGTAGGGAAAGTGGGTGTAGAAACGAAGTGTTTGTGAACTCATGCAGAAGCTTGAGCTGATCTACAGTAGAAGAGACGTGGAGGGGACAGACAATAGAGCAAAGCTTAAAAGAACAGTGACCAAAAAAGTATTTAGAGAACAGAGATAGAGCTGAAAATTGACGGTGATATTCAAAAGACTGTAAGCAGCAGAATAGTGAAGAGTCATAGATAAGACATACAGCTAGGATTTGGATTTTGTACAGACAAGGTAAAACAAAATTAGGAGCTCCTCCACAGATAGGAGAGCAGTATTTTAGTTGGGGGCAAATCTGGTATTTATAAAGAAGTGTGATAGAGGTAGCTTGAGAGTGATGAGAACATTACTAATAATTACCTCCATAAAGAAAGAACTTCTGCTTTTCAATGACTTTTACAACTATTCCATAGATGTCCACTTTGCATATAGGATGTCCATTGTAGTGCAGTGTTTCTGTCAACAAGTAAACAAGAGATTTAAATGCAAGCCAGGCCTTCTGTAGGCCAATGTAGGAAGCATATTATCTTTGCTACTTACAGTAGTACTATCTATTCTGGCTTAAAGATAAATGATAGTTATCGCTAAAGTATTTAACTTATAAAAACAACATTAATAATGTAGGTCTAGCAGCCAAATACTAAAGGATAATTAAAAAAATATTTTTTGATGCTAAAAGCAAATTTATTTCTAAATGTGCAGTATTTTGGCTTCGCAGATGTTAACATAAACATAAAAATTTCATTATTTGAGGGGGGCTAAAATATTATTCATTAGCCATGAATATTAATTCAAATAGTGATTTAGACTGTACGGGTCCCAAGTGTCCAAGTCGTCAAAGTGTCCTGGAGTACATGACAGCCTCCCAGACGTCCTTGCGCGAGAACCCAAATTGAAATCTTCTTGAAACTAATCAACTCCTCAAAATTCATTATCCATTGAGTCCAGGGGCGGATCCAGAGATGTCCAAAAGGGGGGCCGAAATTTGGGCCGATCGAGACAACAATGTCCTACGGGGTCCGGGGGCATGCCCCGCGAAATTTGTGTGTTCTAGACGCCCGAAAATAACATTTGAAGCGTTCTGGGCTATCATTTTTTTCTTTTTCTTTCTTTTTTCTTTTTTTTACTTCCCAAAAGGGGGCCCCCCCCCCTAAATCTGCCCCTGGAGTCCTGGAAGCCAGCTGGTGATGAAGGGTATCACGATGCGCAGCAAAATAAAAACAGATATAGGGATGTTTCTTGTGACATTCGTTACGGTTAACATGACTCAAAAAAAGTTTACAGTAAGTAAGGCATCAATCATCAACCTTGGCAAATGATTGAATGACAGTCACACAAGAAAGTAAATTGTAATGTCTAATAACGTACAATTTTATCTTTATGGAAACTTGTTTATAAGTGATGAATGGAAATGATAAATTAATAAACGCTGTGGTTTGATCCGATGCTGGATCAGTAACCACCCACGGCGTTAAATAATGAATGAATAAATATTCCAATGGTCTAGGACTGGTAATGATATATACAAAAGTAATAAATTAATACTACCACCTCTACTACTAGGCCTGCCCTACTTCTCGTAAGTAGACAAGTGGCCTAGCCCTAGCTAGGCTAGGCTTAGCACCTGAAACCAATCAATCAGCAAAGGTAAAAAAGGCACCAGGTAGGCCCTAACCTAGGCTAGGACAGGCCTAGCCTTGCTTACTGAATTCAGAACTGAGATCGAAAGAGAGGGCTAGGGCCTAGGCTAGCCTGATAAAATATATGAATTACCTATGCCCTCTAGTGCTAGCACATCCTTGATGTATAGCTTAGCGAATGCTTTACTGATGGGATTTTGACCTTCAACATTCATTTTATACAGTATTCAATTCTTACTTTCATAAATGTTTTGAACCTAAGCGCGCTGACATGATGTGGAGCATGTTCATGCTTGAGGGCGGTATTCAGGTGCTAGAAACTGGCTAGCAGATGTGATTGAATGAGGCGGTGAGGATTCTTTGTTTTTGTTGCAGAAATAATTTCACTTTATAGTTGATATATACTGCCTCTAAGTATTCAGTTATGGTAAGGGTGGATTATAGAATGAGGATATTATTATTATGGTAAAACAAATTGTATTCCTTCCTCCATTTTCTTAGAAAATCAACGGCCAGGCTAGGCCTAGTCAGTGGGTGAGAGAGCAGAGTGGCGATGACTGACGATGTTGAGTGGTGTTGTTGGCTTGATGATCTTGATTGAATGCAGTGTAGGCCTAGGCCCTAGTAGTAGTAGTACAGTAATGAGATTGATAAATGCTGTAAAAAAAGGTGGAGGGGGATATTTCGGGGATTTTTTTTTTCTGAAATTTCCATTTTTCCTGGCAGAGGCTTAGGACAACTGAGCAAAAGTAAAATGTTATTTTATTCGAAATTACCATATATTATCAGTCCTAAATTGTTAATTATATGGACATTAAAAAAAATAGAATATCCAACTTTACTACAGACTTAAAAGTCTTCAACCTCCATTAATAATATCTGCTGCCTCTGTCATCAATATGATTATACTTTACAAAATGTGGCAATCCCTAAATAGTACATGTAATTGAAACGTTTTATTATAATGCTTGACACATTATCACACTGAACAACCCCATTCGGGCTGCCTCTGGTTCCCAATTTTCTAGTGAAGTAGATTATCTAATTGTCTATGATATGAGGTAACAATTGACATTTTTTTGTTTTTTTTTATAGGTTGTCTTTGGTTTGACCTAGCCCAGTGATCACTGAAAGTTGACCTGTGACTTGACTCAGGGCCTGAACAGTGAAGAAAAATAAACCACTACAACCAAATGGGAGTTTGAACTGAAGTAAAAAGGGTTGCATGGTCTCATAACTTAATTCGAATGTACTGTAGAATGTTTCTCTTTTTGTTTTGCAGGTTTTTATAACCATTACCTAAACTGTATAGATCTTTCCAGTGATATAGATAAGGTTTGTTTTCTAAAGCTTTATCATTATTAATGCAAAGAGTTGTACAGTTTTAACAAACAAATGTTTGCATTCTAAGATTTTGAAAATATACATATTTTTGGATGGAATTAAAGTTCTGTTGTGGGGTATGGATGAGATAAGTGAAAATTCTGGACACCAACTTGCAATGGATGTTACACCTCCACCGCCACCATTGGAAAACCTTGTAATGCCCCCACTACCACCACCACTACCTAGTGCTTCAAACTTGGGTAGTGACTGTGGTAGTGAGGAATCTGTTATACCAACTCTAACCGTGAGCATTTCAAAGAACGTTGACCGTCGAAATGTAACATTCCTTCAATCCGAGTCTTCCCCTGAGCCTGAGAAAAAACGACAAAAACTAAGCAACACCGATAATGAAATTAAAGTCACTCTGCAACGTTCTGAGAAAGGGGCAATGCGGAGAACTCAGGTCACAGTTGATGGAGATGCCGAAAATGAGGAGTCATTGCTTGGGAATGATGAAACAAACAGACAACTTCCGGAAATGCCTGATGATATGGTAATACTGGAGGATGATGACGATGATGATGACGAAGAGGATGATGCTGACAGTTGGGCGAGTGGTATAGACGTTGATGCGATGCTAGAAGCAGACTACAATGAGCGTATCAAGAAAGAGCAGACGGCTACGGAACCTTCCCTGGAGAATCCTGATGGAATCGTGGCAATAAGACATAAAATAGTACTTAAAGGTAATTGATTTCAGTTAAATAATTACAAAATACTTATCTTTTTTTTACTTTAGATTCATAATATAAAATGATTGAAATTTCATCAGTTCATATGATAGTGGTACAGAGACTTACGTATTTATTCATTTTTTTTAGAAAAAGGTCACGAACCTATTGAAGGACTTCCCGATGATTGGGTTCAAATTGCACATGACTCTGGGATGCACCTCTACTTGCATAGGACAACCAGAGTATGCGTCTGGTCCCGGCCATATCTGCTTGGCAATGGCAGTGCTAGAGTGAGTAACCACTGTTTATTTTATCAGATTACACATTATTGTTTGCAATGGCGGCTCTAGGATATCATTTATGCTGGTGCTAAGATGTCCAACTGGGGGGGCGGGGGCCTAAAAGTATATGGGTGTTATTATAGCACGCAGCGTTATCTGAGGGGGATGGGGGTCTTGACCAGACCGATGGGAGAGGGGGCTCAAGCCCACCTTACCCCGCTGGCGCCGCCACTGGGTGTATGTAGTGCACTGGGGGTGGGGGGTTGTTACGCAGTAAGTAATTTCCAATTGAAAATGTGCAAAGCAAAAAATCACTTATTTTGCACCCCCATAACTAAGCATGAAGCACCTTCACTTTCGTCCCCTCCCCTCCCTTCAATAGTATTCATACTCTTTTTAGAGTATTTAAGAAATTGTGGAATTTGTTGGTAACTGACCATTTTTCCCTGATTCAATAGATTCTTAATTTCGATTTTTTAATTTTCTTTGCAGAGACACAAAGTTCCGGTCACCAGTATTCCATGTCTTCATTATAAACGAGAGCTGAAACGGGAAAGTGGAGAGCTAGTGAGCAATAGCATGGATGCCTCTGATAAACTAATTCCAGAACGGAGTACTTTTCATGAAGAGAGAGCTCATACTAAGGAAAATGCTTGCCCTGAAAGCAAAGGTCATACTAAGGGGAATACTTGCCCTGTGGAGAATGCTTGTCCTGTGGAGAATGCTTGTCCTGTGGGGAAAGCTCTTCCAGAGGGGAAAGCTCTTCCTGAGGTAAATGCCCTTCCTGAATTTGTTCCTGACCAGAAAAAGGAATCAACTGAACAGCAAGTTAAGGAATCTAAGGAGAATAAGTCAGGTTTGATAAATAGAATATTCCATATCATTTTATAATTTAAATGTCTTTCATAAATATATTATTAATTGAAAACATTGAATTCTTCAAATTATGGAATTAGATTACAGTATGCAAGAATATTTTGAAAATGTGCACAGAAAAGATTGGACCCTGCTAACAATGATATTTTATATTATTATTCTCAATATCAGTATTTTTATTACAAATCTTGGAGTGAGGGCATGTGGCAGTTTAACAAATGAATATATATAACTGTTCATAAATATACCATCTGCGTTTGAAGAAACTTTTTGCTATCAATATTTTGTTTAATTGTATGTTCACATGAATGTTTGCAGGAGAGAATGGGCCGGACATTAATAATGGTGAGACCAAGCCTGCTGCTATTCCTGACAAGATACATGTGTGCAAGGATGAATCAGTTGGTATGCTTTAATGATGACAATATGTTATTACACTTACATAGCGCTTCATGCCAACAAGGCCTCTTTCTAAGCGCTTCACATTATTACCCCCGGTCATTGGATCAAGCACATATGGAACACATACCCTGCTTCACAAGGAGAATTCCATAATGTTGCAGCTGTAAACAGTGCATTTTGTGTTTGAACCTACCAGGTACCCACTTGTACTCTACGGTGGAGAGAGACCAAGTGCTTTGCCCAAGCACACAAGAGAAATGCACAGCAAGGGATTGAACCTCTGACCTCAAGGGTAAAAAACAGAACTCCAACCGCTGTTCCAAACCATCCTACTATAACTAAATGCTTAATTCAAGCATTTGTTTTTATTACTAATATTATTTTGTTTAATATTTGAATTATTAGAATAATTACATATCAGTAATATTATAAAAAATAAATTACCATTTAGTTGCTGTTTTGTAATATTTTTCATGTTTAAATCTTATATCTGAGATTGTATTGTGTTTGATGAGATACACTAAGGAATCGAAATTGTTCATAATCATTCCTGTTTATTAAATATTCTTTTTTTTTCTACAGATGCTGTTGAGCTGCATAATTATCTGATTAAACTGTTTGAATTTGAAACATTAACTGTTAAGAAATTCAAGTAAGTGAACATTTATTTATTTGTTTTTTAACGCCAACATTACTAATTACCAACTTTAAATTTGAGCACTCGCCGCGTTGTACGACAGTCATACAACAGTCACATGACGAATCTAACTCCACTGTCTGTGAGTGCTGGACGACGCGACGCCGTCTGTTGATTGTCGGTGGTCGTTAAAAACGATTCGTTGCCTTCTTAGAATCGCATAAGCCGACGACTGTCGGGCTTAGCGAGTGCCTGGCTTAACATTTATAAAACTAAAAATAAAAAATTACAAAATTTAAGATTGGTAACAAATATGCAAACATTACGAACTTAAATAACCAGTTTTTCACATATCAGTTAAACTTGCCTAAGTCGAATAATTTCTAAGTCGATCATATTTTGCATGCCAAATTGTTGTGTTTTCCATTAATTAACAATCTGTAAGTCGAATTTCATTTAAGTTGAACAACATTTCAGTGGCATTTTTGGATTCGACTTAGGCAAGTTCAACTGTACAATAAACAATTACAATTATCGTGCATTATTCATTATTATTACGTTGTTTTAATAGAACCTACGCTGATAAAAGAAGGCACAATAAGCAGTTAAAGGAAAGCCTAGATCGACCGCAACTTGTAAGTTTAATTAATCTATTTTAATCTATTGTTTCTTGATAATAATAAATGTAACCTTCTTATATATATATATGTTACTTATTTTACAGCCTGGAACATCTAGTCTAATAACGTGTCAAATCCCAGGTTCCGAGAAATCAGGAAAGGGCAAAAAAGGTCAGTATTTGAGAAGTAAAATCAAGTACACTTCATTGTCTATCAGACAATATTTATCAGACTTTTTCTGATTGTTTTTGTCTCTTTCCCCTCAAAGATTTTGTGATAAATTCCAAGGACAAGACGCCAGTTTGCATCTTACATGAGTACGCTCAGCGGGTGATGAAGATGCAGCCTAAGTACATATACAAAGAATGTGGTAAGTCTCGATATTGTTAACTACACAGTGTAAATAAACTATTGTTAAGTAGCTTTGGTAATGCACAGTAAATGGTGTAAAGTTAAAGCTAAATGTAGTAGAATAACCAATTATTGTAATGTTCACAAAATTTCACAACATTTGTAGAAAACATTATTACAGAAAGTATTCACTAGAAGTTTGTTCTCTGATTTTCCTCTGCGTAGCACAATATATATACCAAATTGTTATACATTAGTAATAATGATATAATAATGGAAATATATTTTGTAATTTTTAAAGGAGATAAAAATCTTGGTATCTGTTGGGATTTAAAACCATTTTTTGGAACACATTATAAACCATGCAATATTTTTGAGTGCATATTTAATTCACTTTTCAGAAAACATGAGTACACCATTTGAAGCTATAGCAGAGATTGATGGCACACAGTATGGCAAAGGAGCAGCAATTAGTAAGAAACAAGCCAAAAATGAAGCAGGTAAGAAGACTAGCTCTAAGACATTTAAAATGTGGTGTCTGTTGGTCATTTAGATGGTTTATCAGTCGTGTTTGATGACCAAGATATTAGATATACAGTATATACACCAAATTTAATGAAGAATTGCACAAGTTTACCAGTAGAGTTTGCACTTCTGTAATTTTAGCTCGGGCCACACTTGAGATTTTGATTCCGAATTTGTGTCTTGGAGAAAAAAAGGCCAACGAAACAGATGATTTAGAGGTAAGATCATGAGAAGTAAAGTTGTAACCTATTATTTGTTGGGGAGGGGTAAAACAATTTGTGAGTATACTGCATTTGCGCAGATATACTGTGTGCTGTGGAAGTGAAATTCCTGTGTAAGATTGGAATGTGTTAGAAATTCCTCTGTTGTTAAATGGCAGGTTTAGTTCAGTCATTTAACATGCCAAGTACAGTGTGTTAACAGATGACCAATAGCTAATAGCACCTTCTCTGATAAGAGTAATTTTGACCTAGTTTCTGCTATATACGCATCCTCATCAGGAGCCTATTTTTTTTTGCTTCTGACTGACATTTTAATTTTCCCTCTTGAAATAATGTAAAACACTTTGCTATATTTGTTTCCTTTAGTATTTTAATAATATTCTGATTGAAGACACAAGGGTGTATGAGCTTTGTACTAAAGCTGGCCAGTTGACCCCTTGGATGATGCTTCAGGAGTATAAACAAAGGTGAGATGAGTTGCCATGTTGATGTGACATGACCTAACATGTCATGACCTTTCCTGTAATGTGGCTGATAGTATAACTGATTGTTATACCATGATATGACTATATGTGACCGTGTCATAGTCATTATGTTAGCTCCAATGCAATGATCCAATGTGACATGTAATAAAATGATATGACATGCCGACCTAAGTTGACCTGTCATAACAGTCTGCTATAACCTGTTTCATTGACTTGATGACATACTAGGTCATGACTGCTTGAAAAATATCAATTATAATGTTGAGAGTAAAATTATCAGCTATTCATTCAACATCACACATCCCCTCTGTTCTCATTTCCTGTAGGCATCATGGTCTGGAAGATATGGATTTGGATTTTTCTGTACAAGTTAGTAAACATCAACGAAGTACATACACCTTGACCTTTGGCCAACATGTTGTCACTGTAAGTAATCTACTAACTTGACAATAGTTGTTTGTTTTCTGATTGGTTGAGTATTCCCTAATAATTTCTGATATATGTATTGTTGTCTTTACAGGGCCAATGTAAGAATAAAAAGGTTGGCAAACAGCATGGTGCTCAGAAGATTCTGAAGCTACTACATCCTCATCTCAAGTACTGGGGCTCCCTCATTAAAATTTATAAAAAGGGAGCTTCGATTAGAAACAAAGAGAAAAAGGTATCGCTATTCATCGCACGATTGTTCTTGTATTTATTGTTTTAATAATGTATATAG
>NW_022716884.1:350664-371011 GCF_011630105.1 Anneissia japonica
GTTGTCACTGTAAGTAATCTACTAACTTGACAATAGTTGTTTGTTTTCTGATTGGTTGAGTATTCCCTAATAATTTCTGATATATGTATTGTTGTCTTTACAGGGCCAATGTAAGAATAAAAAGGTTGGCAAACAGCATGGTGCTCAGAAGATTCTGAAGCTACTACATCCTCATCTCAAGTACTGGGGCTCCCTCATTAAAATTTATAAAAAGGGAGCTTCGATTAGAAACAAAGAGAAAAAGGTATCGCTATTCATCGCACGATTGTTCTTGTATTTATTGTATTAATAATGTATGTAGCGACTTGCAGTTACAAAGATGAGAGACGTAGGAGGGGCTGCCCAGCCTCAAAGTTTCCACCCAGTTTAAAGCTGATTTTGTGTCCCTTCATCCACCATATTAACCCCCTTGTCCATCCTTAAAATCCACTCTTAGTATTTAAACTATACCAATGTTATCACCCCCCCCCCATCCTTAACATGTCTACCACCCACCCTTAGTTTTCTACAGCTACAACCCTGAAAATCATGGACAAATTCATTCCTACAACTCCCCGAAGGACCATATTGTATCAGTTTTTCTTCCCAATCAGTGCATATGACTTATCTAGGATCGGCTGAGTGCGCATGATTTAGTTTGTGTACACTGTGCCTACTGTGTTTAGTCCTTACCCACCCTGACCATTATATATGCACTAAACAAATAATATATGGAATCAGAGCCTGAAATGATGTGCTTAATTTTTTAATTCAAATATTCTCTATTTTGGCAACAGGAAGCAGAGCAGAGCATCATAGGATTACAAGCAAAAACAAAAAACAAACCAAATGAGAAGATTCTCAACAAACTAAGAACTGAGATGCTAAAAATGTATGGAGATAAATTTCCGATGGTGAAGGAAGAAGAAAGTGAAGGAAAAGTAACAGAGCAGAACAATGAAGAAACGGAAGAAGAAGAATGTTCACATGCACCTGAGGGAGAAAACAAGAGTGATGAATAGTGAAGCAGCTGTCAGTGGAAAATATGTCAGTCATGTTGGTAGGCCATAGGTTTGTATGTCTCTGACACACCCATTGACCACACATGATACGGCGTAAAGCTTTACACTCGTTGCGTTGTACAACCTTCGGCGGATGAATCTAACTCTGCTTCCTATGAGCGTTAGACAACACGACGCCATCTTCTGATTGTCCATGAAAGTCTGAACGGATTGTCATTAATAACGATCCATTGCATTCGCATCGTGACGTTGCGTTCTCTATAGAATCGCGTCGGCCGACGACCGTTGCGCACAATAGGTGCCCGTCGTAAAAGACTTGCTGTTGCCCAAGCCCAACTGACACAAATCTCAAAACTTTAAGGTCAGCCTTTTTTTGGCAAATATATATTTTTCTTTACCAACCTAAGAAGAGCCACCTTGTATGATGTTTTAAAATGCCATTTTTTAAGCTTTAATTAATATATTAGATACCTTAACTATAAATTTTAGGCCTGTAACTACCATGTTATTTATCAAAATGCATTGAGCAACCTAGGCCATAGTAAAAAAAAATAAAGGAACAGACCAAACACCCCTGATTTTCAAATGTCAGTGTGCTGTGGGCAACACGACATTTGTTGTAATCAAATAATAATAGAGTGGAACTGTAGAATAATGGATTAAAGTCTTTTCTCATTTAGTGTAATGTACATATATTTTGATCAATTTCAGATTATTTATCTAAAAAACTAATCCAATAAAATGACTGATACTAAATCATGTGATTTAATTCGATTCAGGAAGACTGACAGAGAAAACTTGATCTAAGACTTAAGACATAAGACAGTTGTCAATTATATAAAAATAGACTGTGCTTTAATTATCGCTTGAATACCGAAATTTAAAATCCTACAACGCTCTACAAACAAGCCAAAGAGATTGTGTATTGCCATTGGGATGAATTATGTGCAGTAGATTGGACCGTCTCAGAATGTTAATCAAACTGAACAACTGACCTCTCAGAACAAGGCCAGGAATACGCCAATGTTGTCCCACAAATGCACATGTTTATGTAAATTTATACTACAGTTAAACTTGCCTAAGTCGACTTCGCCTAACTCAAATAATTTCTAAGTCGAACTTACTTTAAATGCCAAATTGTTATATTTTCCATTAATTAAGTCTGCAAGTCGAAAAAATTTTTCAGTGGCATTTTGGATTCGACTTAGACAAGTTCAACTGTATATCGTTTTGTGAGACCTTAGCAAAGGGGTGGGAAAGGTCCACAATATACACTCATACAGCTGCTAGGCAGCAGTCTGATTGTTCTCTGAAAAGGCTGCATCTGATGAATTAGGTACTGGACAGTAAGTACTGTACTAATATGTCTGTGAGCTTGATTATTATTCACTGAAAATGCTTCACATGGTAATGCATTTAGATGCTGGACAGCTCATGCTAATGATCAGTAAGATTGTCCAGATATGAATTAAGCTGCTTTATCACAGCCAATCAGAAGATAAGAGCGTAAAATATTTACATTTTCAACAGGCACAGAGATTATAATTGAATTGAAATCATGATTTTGGCTTGCAAGAGTGCTATATTAAAATTCCTTGTTTGTTGCCATGATGTGTAGGCTAAAAAGGGTAGATATTCACTTGCAAGTAGCAAGACAATTTAAAAGTACTGTTTAATTTAATGAAATACCGTAATGAACTTGTTCCCGATGATTTTGTATGCAACGTACGCAAACCGTAATGCGGTCTTTATCATTTAAAACTTTGGTGCTGTAAATTTTATGGGTAAAATAGATCTTGGCAGATTAATTGCCTTGTCAAATAAATTTCCATAAAGCTGACTTTTTATAGTATGATAATTAAACATGCAATAGACTGTAATGTAGGTCATAGCAAAGTTGTGGTTAAGCCCGTGGTCTTTCGAACCCACCATAAATTCAAAGGATATTTTTTAATGTTAATTCCTCCGCCTAAGCATCTTATAGTTGCATCTTTTGATATAGTTAGCAAGACAAATACCTGTAATTTGCCCATTCTGTATGTGGATGTGGTATGACTTCATCACGCCCATATGTATGGGATATGACATCGTCTTACCCATATATGAGAAATTCACACAAATAAGATATGTGGCAAAGACAAGCCAAACCAGTCACTCATCCCAATTGTGTTTCTGAGATAATGACCAAAACATGCTGGAATGTTAAAATTGTTGAAATCTATTTTATTGCACTAAACTAACATTTATATCTCTACATCATGCCATGCTGTTATTTTCCCTATTTTTAATGTTGAAACAATTTTAAATGATTTATTGATAGTTTCTGCCTGAGAAATGCCCAAAATCAAAAACTTTGAAGCCGATTTCTCAAATATTGTTCTTTAAACAGCTGTAAGTAAAATGCTTGTAACTTCATAAGGAAATGTCGGACTTAAATGATTCTTTTACCATTTTATAGCTCTCATTTTACTTTTTGACCCTGTACTAATAACTGAAGATTGATTTTTGCAACGAGTGACTGGATTGGCTTGTCTTTGCCACGTGTAGACACCATGGTCAGAAGTAACAGTGTCTGGTTAGGTTTAAAGTAGAGGGTGCTGTATTCCATTTACTACATTATGTCCTTTATAATTTGGATTTGTTTTATCAAGGCAATTCAACAAAAGGACGTACATCTCCACACTCGAACATAGCGTGTGCGTACAATCCTTTGATATTTACTGTGGCATCGACAATCCGATACTAGTTGCGAGTACAGCCGTCAATTATTAGTCTATGTGTGCCATACATTTTATGGTGTTAGTTATTATTTTATTAATTTGGGGTATCTCGCAATGTCTGTTACATCTGATTTCTTTTGACCACAGGCTTGTTAAATGCTTTCATAAACTGCAATTTGATTCGTGAAAATTTACCAACAAAATGAAAAGTTGTAACAATTGAAAATTTACGATTTTTATAAATTTCATATTCTTATATAACATTAAACTGTCATTTTGACAATGTTGGACTAAGATGCACAAAACGAACATTTGAGTAGATACAGAAAATTTTTTTTTTTTTCTGCGAAGGGAGTCTCATAAACAACAATACACCACAACATCGGTAAAATTAATGTTGAGATGAAGAATATAATTTCAGTCAAAATATAATTAGGCCTTTGTAGGCACTGCACCACGTGATTATCATAGCAACTAACACGCGCGTGGGTAATTCGTCACATGCTGATGGTTAATTATTGTGACGTTCAGTGTGTAGGGAAGCGCGGCGCCTAGAATGTCGATGCCAGAGTTATACATCAACCTTTGATGTCCCAAGATGTGCGTCCTTTTGTTGAATTGCCTTGGTTTGTTAACACAAGTGAGCCATTGTGGCAAATTTTGTGGTACAGAAAATGAAAAATGAGTTATTTATGTTTAGATAGATAACTATATAAGCTTTATTTTGGCCTTTGAATCTAGATCCTCTGGTACAACTGGAGTAAGAACATTTTTAATTTCAGATACTTTAAAGAAAATCACCGTTAAAGATAAATTTTGTGTTATTTATCCTATGCTACTATGAAATATACTGTATTAAACTTATCAGAAACATTGAAACCCAAGTCATTTGGTCACACCTCGCTTATATCTGAAACAAGCATACACTGATGAAAGGTTGAGTATTTTATACAGTACTTTACTATAGATAAAAATATAAGATGAGGCCAATTTTGTAGGAATGATGAATTATTATTAAAATATTTACTGCTAAATTTCATGCAATATGTTTTTCATATGAAATACAGTATTCAGTTTGAAAAAGAAAAATATGTATTAGAATTAGAGCATGAATAAAGGACTTAAAGCAATGTCTTGATTTTTAATATACAGTAGTCTGGTTACATCTTGGTTGCAATTTATGTTATTTAAGGGTCGTAAATTAGTTTATGCTTTTGGTAGAACGATAATTTTTTTTGGCAATATTTAAGGTACAGACAGAAAATTAAGCTTCATATGGATTTCTGGAATGTCTTTTTCTGACAGGTTTCAAAATGACAAGCTATTGTAAATAACACATCAACCTCATCTTCGTAATTATTTAGGAACATGGATGCTTGTACTATGTTTAAGGAAAGTAATTGTTTATAATGTATGTTGTTTGTGATGCTATGTTTATGGTCTTCCGGTCAAAGGATTATGGGTTTACAGTTCAGGCTTGTAGCGGCACATGTGCTATGAATCAGAATGACCAAGGATCTGGAGGACCACTAGCTTTATGATACCAGTGCTATGTAAGAATAAATAAACCAATAATTGCCAACTCATTTCAACAGAATGCTGTAATAAAGAATATTAAAACCAACCTAAGTTTTGCTTTGTAATTCATTTTATTGAGTTATGTATATTTAATTCACATGAGTTCCCTGATGATAAACTGTACTGGATAAAGTACTATCATTATGAATTATAAATAAATTATGGAGGAAACTAATATTATTTATATACAGTACACTACCCAAGTCAACAAGTTTACTTTAGTCATATATTAATTTATTGTACTGTACAATATATGGAATTATACTACAGTATTTAATTAATTAATGAATATAGTTAATACATTATCTCTGCCTATGAAATTAGTACTGATATTTACCAACATTATAAGAATGAAGTTCAATGGATAAAAACCTTTCAATTACAAAAAAAAAAAAATTGGTCCAACACATTTTAAACAGTACCCTCATGAATACCATGCAAATATCTGTAGTAAAAGACAAAAATAAAATGATCTAATCCACATACCTATTTAAATATACTGTAATAAAATATATCTATAGTATTATCTTATTAATATAGTTAATTTGCATTAAGGTTTTTTCCATATACAGTACAGGTACTGTAGCTTCACTAACCCAGTCTTCTAGTAATAACATGTTACTCTATTCATGATACATCCATCCAACAGAAAGTGCAATATTAAACACATAAAACTATTGTTTTAATACACTTCTGCTGATTTCATATTAAGTAACTGAATTTTATTTGCATTGCAAATTACTGCTATAAATTAGTTCAAAGGCTAACTGTAACTGATTCTTATGTCAATAAAAATAAAATTATAAAAAATGTATGTCATCGTATGAAAACATGCCAAAAACCCTTAAGAGGTCAATTTCACATTTTTAGTTAGTCTCCCCTGAATAGGGAAATACTCCTATTCAGGGGACACCCCTATTAAGGGGACACTTTATTTTGGTTCCAAAGGTGTCCCCTTAAGAGGGGTTCTACTGCATATAGCACAATGTACCACCTCTTCCACTCCTTGGGGACTAGTACAGCATACCAACAAACATTGACATTTGTAAATCAGGATCAATTTTCGACTGTACGTCTAGTATGAGACTTCACCTTGGCAAAATCTATGCCCGAGATTTTTAGGATGGTTGGGCTTTGGCAACAGAAAGTTGTTTTTAACTCCAATGAAAAGCTCTAGGAATACCCGGCTGTTTGATTAATAGAATCTTTTTTTGTGCTGACTGCTTAATAGATCATTTTTGTATGGGTAGCCATCATCATTAGCTCTAATGAAAAGCTCTAGAAACACTTGGCTGATTGATTAATAGATTTTTTTTAGCTTCGACAAGGAGCTCTAGGAATACCCGGCTGATTGATCTTTTTTGCTGATTGACTAATACATCTTTTTTGTATGGGCGGCCATTAGGGCATACTCTACCTCTATGCCTCTCTTATACTGCCCTTATCTACGAGACCTTGTTTTATTCAAAACCATGCGTAGTGTGAATTTATCAGGATGATGGTTTCATCTGATTAAATATACATCCATTGTTGGCCACCCACCTACAACTTGGAGCTGAACTTGGCAAGGTGGCGATCCTGTTTGAGTAGCTCTACAACATCGGTGGCACACCCCCAGCACAGGGTCAGACCAGCTCCACTGTGTCCATAGTTGTGAATTACCTAAAAATGCAAAGAATAAATTTTTAATACATTCAATTAAAACAATAGCGATAAAATACCAGTAGCAACAGGAACATGCTTTTTTTAATATTCTGTATTTGTTTTTCTTGTGATTTTAATGTTCGGAACTCTGCAATAAATTGTCGTACCTTTTGAAATTTTGCAGGATTGTATATCTAGACATTGTGATCATATGTGAAATTTTAATTACAACTGTTTATTGCAAAGTTATTAGCAATAATTACAGATTCTTTGTTTTGCCTCGGAAACAGGTCAGGCTCGGTATTGATGCAGGCAAGACATATTTTTGGAATTTATCACATTTGGGGCAAGCAGATGCATTAGCGAGTTTGTACATATGTCACTGTTAAGATTATTGATTTAAAAACACCAATAATCATTTGATTTTGCCTTGCCAAACTGCATTAGCTCAGGACAATTTTTGAATACCATTCCGAGGCAAAACAACGTATCTTCATTGTAGATACGTTGTTTTGCCGCGTAATCTTGTAGTTACGTTGTTTTGCCAAGGAAAACCACTAGATTTTAAGTTTTGTGCTTAAAGATAGGTTGTGCTATCTCTGAAATGACACAATATTGGGACCCGAAATGTTCACAGGTAATACAGACTTGTTTATAAACTCCCAAATGATATTTTCTCAAATTCGACAAAAATGTCAGTTATGTTGTTTTGCCTCCAGGCGGCCGTCTGGGAGAACAGTAACATTTTACTGATGAGGTAACCCAGTATAAAGAACAAATAAATAAATAAACAGATAAACAATAATAATACTGAATTTGTGTGTGGATATACATCAATCAATAAAAAAAAAATTTTAACATGAATACATTATTTAAAGATAAACTCTGTTGAGCTGAGACTTAAAAGATTCAAATTATATTTTTTTGGAATGTTAAAGAATGATTTTGCACAGCGTGGGTACAATAACCAGTACTTTCCTGACGTGAAACAGACGAAAAACAGACAAAAAAATGTATCAACATCTAAAGACACTTACAGGAATTGTTTTGCCATTAAATTGCATCATTTCTTTCTCAAGACGTAAACGTGTCCTTCCTGGCCGAAAACCAACCCAGTCTTCTATAAACTCTGAATTCTAAGCAAGAAAACATTATAAGTACTACTGATTATAAAAAGAACTTTCCAATATACTAATGTAACTATTCTTAAATGAATAATCACTATTCTCTGATATTAAATTTTCTAATGAATTTTAAATTTTCTAATTAGGAAAGACTATACTAATAAATCACTATTCTGCTGAATATTTATATTAATTATAATTAATATTCATAAACTCTACCATAGAACCACATTTGTTTCTTTACTGCTGCCCATTTTTTCCTTGAATGTAATCATATTCTAAATTTTTTTTTTTTTCTTTTTTAAACATCTTACTTTTAGACTCGGAACCAGCTGACAAGCTTCTTCCATTAACTTTTTCTTAGTCAACATATCTACTTCTTCATCGTAATTTCCTTTTTGATAAGTTCCGCCAATTGTCACGACCTCTGATCTGCAATATACAGTTGTCACATTTTATGAGACTACTAAAAGTGACAAAAAGGCTAAAAAAATTCAAATAAACCATTAATATTTTATGACAGTCCTTATTTTTTATGATGGTGATAAGATGTTGTCACAATCTGCCTACTGAAAAGTCCAAGAGACTTGAATCAAAATAAAAACACATTTGCAACTTTTTTCTAAAGAATCAAGAATATACAGTATGCCCAAAACTTTACTTACGTAGGAATAATGTAAGTCATCTCACTCATATCTATATAAAAATGTTTGACGAATGGTGCTTTGACCTAAAACAGAATTATTAAGGTTCAATAAATAAAATTTATATAAATACCATAATGAAGTAATAATCATAGTTTATCATTTACTGGCAATATAAGTTTTCTTGACTTTGTTCAACAGACATGATAAAGATAGATATATCTGACACCAGCATACACTATCAGACAAACTCTGATCAAACATTGTCTGTAATTTGCCCATATATGGGCATGATATAATATCATCATGCCCATATATGGATATATGACATCATCATGTCCATATATGGATATGATATGACATCATCATGTCCATATAAGGGCAATCCACACAAATTAGTCACATAAGAGTTAATAGTGTGAATACAGCATTAAATTTGCTTGACTCGACACTATTTGATCAGGTATGTCCAACAATTTGGTATCTATATTTGTGTGAGTTGATGTTCATTGCAAATTTTGAGCTTCTATCCTTCCAAGCCTGCTGGAAACAGACACATCCTGAGCCAAATTTCCATCTACTCAGTAGTGGTAGGTAGAGATAGAGCAGAGCATAGGAGGTATGTGTCAATACTGCAATATTCCTTAAATGGATTCCAATATTACGCTTACACTCTTGTCAAGTGATATACCTTAACAACTTTGCTATATAGCAATTTTAGTTTCATCATGTGGCAACCTGTTTAATCTGATCATGTGACAACAACTATAATCTGGTCATGTGACTTCTACTAATAAATACTGAATCACATCTGACCTTTATAACTTGACCTCGTACTGGGTACACTTCACTATCACTAACCAGTTCCTTAGATCCAAGTCCTGCGCAGTTAATGATGACATCATATTTACCTACAAACTTTAAAAAAAATGACAATCAGACAGACTATAGTTTCAAGTGTACATACTGTAGCTATGTCAAAGGCCAATGCATACAGTCAGTCATATAAAAATGGAATACTTTTTTTAAGCAAACAAAGAAATTACATTTCTATACACAATAGAAACCATATGAAACAGTTATATAGTTTAAACATTGATAGAATTAGGAATGGATCCTATTAATTTAAAGATACACTCTCTGTATGTAGGTATGTGTTGATCTAAAATATAAAACTCACAATCTTAACTTTTTAAAGTATGTAGTGTTATGTTTTACCAAAATGTTCCTACCTATTTTGCAATCAATCAATTCGGCTGGTAATCTATTTAATTTTTCTTTATTAGTGAAAACTGGATTATTTGCATCTGTGTCTCATTAGATGTTGAACATTTCCATGGGAAATTCACTGGTTTTTACTTAATGTTTTAGGCCAAGTTAAAAAAAAGTTTCTCGTCCTAATACTTTGAAAAACACAGAATGAGGGCACTTTTTGTTTCTTTTTTTTTACTCTGAGATGGCAAATCCAAGATGGTCGATGGGAAACTGCTGCTACTTTTTACTTTTACCAAATAGATACATTGAAAGCAAATAAAAGAAGCACTGGACATGATTCATACCATATGTATCCCCAGCCACGAACAATCGAGAGAGGAATTTTTACTGATATAATTTGGCCATATTGTCATACATTTCGTAAAATAAAGAAAATAATATAAAAAAAATTGGAGAGATAGAGAATATGGATGCGATGGATGGATGAGAAACTAGTAATTTTTTTATTTGGCTTTAAGCTCTATCCACACTATCAAATTTACTTTGACAAAAAAATGTGACATGCCCATATATAGTAATGCTATGCCTATATATGGTCATGGTGTGATGTCATCAGGCCCATATATGGGCATATCACACTTTTTTATCACACAAAATTTGAAAGTGTAGACAGAGCTTAATAGATGTTTTATATTTAGCAACACATGATATATTTTTACTGCACAAAATGCAGTGAAAGGCTGATCAACTACCTACCTCACTAAGCGACATTACTTTACGCCTTTCTGTTTTTCCTCTGTATTTCAGGAACCTGAATTAAGAGCCATGTGATAAAATTTATGAAATATTATTACCAAAAACAACATAAGTAACACACTAATATTAAAATTTTGAACATGTCCAAAATTAGCACCACGAGCTCAGAGCTGCTACGAGTAGGTTAGAGTTCTCCCCGAGCTTTCTGAATCGTCCTACGAGTTTTTGCCGAGTTAGCCGAGTTAGTAACTCGGCAAACTCTTGTAACTCGTATGCTGAAAAACCCACAGTGGGAGAGGGGCTTTATTAATAATAATAATATAATGAAAGTACAGTAATATAATTCAATATGATATTAAGATTGATAACTTACCTCTGTGTAAGCCATGCTAGAAACAGTTTGCCCTCCAACACATAGGTAGTAATAAAAGCAGATTCACTGTGGGATAACCAACAATCTCAATAAATATGGTAATTGTGATACGCTTAAAAAGTGCATGCACTAATATAGGGTTTCCTAATATATCATCAGTATGTTCTGAAAACTAAATTCAAGTGCAAAATAAACCACATTCATCCTTTTATTGCTACTGAACAACATGGCTTTATATCCGGTAGATCATGTGAGACAAATTTGGCTACCGTATATGAAGCCATAGAAAATAAAAAGCAATGTGATATCGTTTATACCGATTTCACTAAAGCTTTCGATAGAATACCTCACAATCTTCTTTTATTTAAACTTCATCAATTTGGAATTTGTGGTAATCTTCATACCTGGTTTAAGTGTTACTTGTATGGGAGACTCCAGAGAGTGGTATTTGAGGGGTCTGAATCTAGTCTCCTCCCTGTCCTCTCTGGAGTCCCCCAGGGTTCCATACTGGGCCCAATCTTATTTAACATTTACATAAATGAAATCCCACGGCTTTTCTTAAATTCCCAATGCCTTGCTTTCGCTGACGACCTCAAGATCTACAAAATCATCAAAACTCAGGAGGACTCGCGCGCGCTTCAGGAGGACATTGATCGTCTCTTCCAATGGACCACCGTTTGGAAACAGTCCCTGAAGCCTGAAAAATGTAAAATTTTGTCATGTTCCTTAAAGAAAAACCTTATAATATATGATTATAAAATTGATAGTAACATTTTAGAAAGGGTAAAAGCACATCGTGATCTTGATGTCCACATTGATGGAAACTTAACCTTTTCCACCCATGTGGACACCATTGTTAAAAAAGCAAACTGGCTGCTTGGACTAATGTGGAGAAATTGCAAACTTCTTACACCATCAGCAAAATTTACTCTATATGCATCAATAATTTACTCCATCCCTTGATTTCTGTTCAGTTATCTACAACTCAATATCTCATACTCATTCCATTAGAATAGACCGGATTCATAACAAATTCATGAAGTTCATTGGCCCAGCTGCCGGTTCGCTTAGTTGCGAAAAATTTTTACCATCGACTAGACGAAAACGAAACGATCTTATTTTTCTATTTAAATGTTTAAACTGTAAGTTTGATTGTAACCTTGTGTCAAATTTTTATTTTCATGTTCCTGTGCGCAGGCTTCGTACCAATCATTTGTTAAAAGTTCCGTACTCTCATGTTAATGTTTGTACTAATGGTATTTTTCGTCGTGTTGCACTTTCTTATAATAATCTAGTTCAAATTTTTCCTAATATTGATATTTTTAATTGTAATATTTCTATTTTTAATCTTATACTAAATACCGGTTTTTAATATATTATTACGATTTTTTTATGCTTTTTATGTTTTTTTTGTTTTTTTTTAAATTTTTATATTTTTATGAATGATATTGTATATTTTTATGGCGACTCTGTTATTGATGTTTTTGATACACTGTTGAGTCTTGAATAAATAAATAAAAATAAAAAAAATAAAAAAGATAAAAGATTTTTTTAATTAATTTGGAAAATGGAAACAAATGTTCATTGAATAAATTAAAGGAATAAATATCAGTAAATTGCAATAATGAAAACATTATATACATATAGTAATATATAAAGAGTAGAATGCATTAAACAAAGGTGTATAGTTGCTGTAAAAATGAATTTTAAAAAAATCATTCTTTTATTCGTCTTTATTCAAATTCGAAGTCAGAAACAGCAGCCGCAGTAGCACCACCCGACTTAACTACAACATGTAACGGACACATACAGATACAAACATCCTTAGAGCACTTAACTCTCAATATGAGGGTTATTCGAGGAGCCCACAGTAATTAGACTCCAATTCATACTTGACGCTGGCCAGGTTTGAACAAGAAGCAGGAACAATACTTCTCAGCAAACTGCTCATTTAATGGTAAATAACACACATTTTTTGGGTATTATAAGATATCCTATACCCTGCTGTAATGGGGTATATTATATTTAATTGGTACTCTATTTGTAAGTTACAGTTGCCATTTTAAAAAAGGAGGGTTTCTTTATCAAACTCAGTAACTCACTTGTATAATGAAACTTACTTAGATGTCCTTATTGTTTATTATGCTTTGTCTTATGATTTAGAAATCTTTCTTTATTCTGGATACTCAGTCAGTATTAGTACACTGTTCTTCCCTGAGGTCCAGGGTATGATCTTAAACTACTTTAAATTAAAAACAGAATTGATAAAGAAATATATAAGTTACATAAATATAAGAAGCAGAAAAAATTTGATCACAAGTGCGAGACATATCAGTAGGGAAATAGAATGAATATTACTGCGGATATCTGATGATAAATTGTTCCATAAATTAACGGATCGGTATTTAAATGTTCTTTTTCCAAAATCATTCTGCCATTTTGGTGAGATCAAAGTGTTTTTTTATTTGCTTCTTGTATTTATGTTATGATTAATAATGCTTAGTGGTGATTGGCTTATATAGATGATGCTATAAGCTGATTGGCTCATGAGATACATGAGATTATACAATAATTTTATTGTTTAATTTTTTTTAATTGAGCATTAATGTTTGGTGGCAAATTTGATATGAATCGAATCTCGTTATTCTTCCGGTTAAGGGACGAAATCAACTGTAACATTTGTTGTGCTGAAAAGATATTAAACTCAGTTTTCAAAGATATAAACAATTGTGTTGGCTGAATGTATGTGTACTTTTCAACCGTTAAAAGTGAAGGCGAAGATACTGCGTGTGCTGATGGTGTGATAAACGAAGTGACACTACAGAAGAAAACTTATTGTGTTAATCTAACATACAAGAAACTAGAAGCATAATTGACTATGAAAAGCATAGTAATATTACATGATACCTGCGAACCACTGGGCTATAGCTACAGCTCGAAAAGTTAAGATGACAGCTTTTACTTCACCTTTTGTTCGAGGGCATTATCTTCCTTATCTCGTCTTTGCTTAACGTCTGATGTGTAAGGAATATGTCTTTTAAATTTGAACAGGTCTAAAGAATAAAGAAAAATGCTATCACCACCACCACATTCATCATCAGCATAGGTATTTTTTTCAGTACAAAAGGTCCTTTATTATGAGCCTGTGATCTATTTAGCATGAACAAAGAAAGTAATTCAAAAATTGAGCTAACCATCATCGTTACAAACTTTGTCATCATTATTCAATTTTACTGTATAAGCTATGAGTGCCATCAAGGTCAATTATCTGCAGCAACAATAATTACTTACAATGGTTATATATACAATGGTTATATATACAATAAATACAAGCAAGATAATAATAAAATTATTAAATAAAAGGATTTTTCACTTAATGGACCAATTAAATTGGTGTTAAAATTATATTAAATTATGGCTTGCTTCAAATCAGAAGTTATGGCGGTGGATGGGTCAATGTTTAGAGTATAACTTAGAGATAGTGAATAAGGAATGAGGAGAACTTTGAAATTGAGACATTTTTGCATTGAATCGGAGATGGGATGATTGACGGTTTTTACGAAGAGACATACCCATTGTTCTTTCAGGTGAAAGGAAAAAGTTAAGCGGATGATCAGAAGATTGGACAATTTTGCAAATAAATTTAAGAAGAAAGTACTTTTGTCTTTTTTCAGTAGGTGTGATGTTAAATTGTGTTATCATTAAAACAAAAGTTGTGTCTTCAACCTCAAGGTCAGTGTTTCAATCTCTCATTGTGCACTTTGCTTGTGTCTTTGAGCAAGGCACTTTATCTGTGCCAATATGGCAGCAACACTTATTCAAGGGCGCCCAATGACCAGGGAAAATAGAAAATTTTGTAACCTAAATGAAAGGGACTGCACAAATACCAAATAACAAACAAAATATCCACAGGGGTAAAATTAATCCATGGTTAAATTATCAATTAATATATTAATTAAAGATTGAAAAGTGGTCTTTTTAATCAAGTATTTTAAAAAACTCCAGGAACTAGATTTTTAGGATGTTTGGGTCATTCATGTATTGTACATGCAACGTAGGTAGCATGTACCTAGGAATTCAGTTAAAAAATGTTGCTTGACCTCTCCCCCACTAATCAATGATATAGAAAGAAACTTACAGCATCCCCAAGGTAGAACCCTGAATGTGGAAACACACCAGCTGTAGCTGCTTCCCCAGTGTTTGCCAAACTCCTACAAAATTCCAAGGTAGCCTTGGTCCATTTCCTATACAGAAAATTAAGACAAAAGTGTGATCGATGTTGAGTGGAGTCATAGTTTGATGGTCAAGATGTTTGTTTCCAATATCGGGGTCCTGGTTCAATCCAGTAAGATTTTATTCGCTGCTTTAAATTTATCCTGTCTCTTGGGCAAAGATGGTTGCACAGGTTGTTCAAACAGATTATTATTTGGTCAAACTGACAATGGACCTATTTTTAATAGGTCCATAGTCTAACCAAGTAAATGATTAGTTAGACCAATCTAAAACTGATAGGAAAATAGTGACCATTAGGAGCTATTATACTGCCTTCAAAAACTGCCTTCAGGATATTTTTCAAGCAATAATGCTCCTTCAATTCACTAATATTTTCCAATAGCGCCCTAAAAATGTATTGCTCTATTATCATCATCAGTTGCAGATCCAAGAATTTGAAACAGAGGGGGCCCAGGAAAGGAATTTCACAGGTGGAAGGTCATACCACCTCAACCCCACCTTGGTTGGGATTGAGGTCAGAAATTTTTTATGATTTTCGTGCCTTGCTCTAGATGGCTAGATGGCACTTAGGCAATTTGAATATAATTTTCTTTTTTTCTCCAATTTTTATTAATTTTGAAAAATCATAAAGGCATTACAGTTGGTAACTTTACTTACGCAATTAATTCTATTGGTGTGTCTGACACCCCAAAAGGGAAGCATAATCCTGCTGCCTTGTCCCCCGTTGTGTCAGGAGTAAACAACTCGGAAACAATTGTAGCTTCCACATTAGGCAGCGATTCAAGAATGTTGACACCACAGCTAAATCCATTGATCCCACCTCCTACAATAACAACTTTAACTTGTGGGGCCATCTGCAAAAAAATGAGTAGATAATAATATGGATAGTGAGAATTAAAAAAAAAATATTTATGCTGGTTACATGCCCTGAGGTCAAGAGGCTCTTCCTGACTTAACCATTTGTGGCAAAGAAAAGCTAAAACAGTCACTTGTCGCAAATCACTTTTTCAGAGATAATGGCCAAAGTATGCTGGAATGTCAACATTTTTGAAATCTATTTTATAACACTAAACTAACATTTATATACCAAAAATCATGGTATGCTGTTACTTTCCTAATTTTAATGTTAAAACAACAATTTTTAACGATTTGGTGATGATTTTTGCCTAAGAAATGCTGTATGTTTAAACTCCTGTAACTTCATAACAAAGAGTCAGATTTACATGATTCTTTTACCATTTTATAGCCCTCATTTTACTGACCTTGTATTATTAATAACTAAAAATAAATTTTTCTGACCAGTGACTGGTTTGGCTTGTCTTTGCCACATTTATAAACCTTAAGTATGGAGAAAGTACAGTATATAAAAATTATCAATACATATACATTCATGTATTGATGTATAATTTTAACACAGGTAATATGATTTTTTAAACTGAGCATCACTCTTGAACGCCGTACTCGCACAAGTTTTTGACTCTTTTTGAGGGGCGCTTATTCAAACAGGGCGCTCATGAAAAGAATGTTGGTGGTGTTTACACAACAGCAGATGAAATTATTGGTGTTGTTGGTGGCGGGTGTAAGCGTGTTGGCCATCTGCCAATTCAGATTAACAGAATCATTGCAGGGTTTCTTGCTTAGATATGAGAGAGTGATGAGGTCAGTTTATTTTTGTTGACTGAAAATGACCAGACAGTATTTTAAGTTTTAGATATTAACTTAACAAAAACAACAACGGGATTCTAAAGATGCATCAAAACTGAAAACCACGTTAAACTTAATGGAGACTGATAGACCGACAGATGGATAGATGTACTGACTGACTGACAATGCTAAGATGCAAATAGTTGGTGATATACTGTACTGCTGTACTTTATGATAGAATTATTTTGGGAATAGGCCTTCTTCACGCTGCGGTAGACATCTTTGATTGATGACAAACAGTGCTGAGCAGCGAAGCGTAACCAATAGAAATAACATAGCGTTTCGACCATATTTTCGGAGGTCATGTTACTTACAAAATCATAAATCCTTAACGGAGGGCCGTGTCAACATATATTTTTCATTAAAACGTTCGCAAAGGATATACTGTAGCTACGTACTGTATGAATAAAAAAAATTTGTTTAGTCTGTCAAAACTTAACTGGAAAATGGAAGACCAATTTTGTTGACACAACCCTTCATTAAGGATATATGATTTTTTGAGTAACATGACCTCCGAAAATATGGCCGAAACGCTATATTATTTGTTGGTTACGCTTCACTGCTCAGCATTGTTTGTCACTGATCGAAGATGTCTACCGCAGCGTGAAAAAGGTCTATCAATTGAATTTTTTTAGGCGCTTATTCAAATGGGGCGTTTATTCGTGTGAGTACGGTAATTAAGCGCCGCGGATTATTCAAGCACTTATGGTGGGATCCATGATACATCATCATGGATGCGGAGTTGTAAATCATATTGCTGTGTATATATAGGCCCCGGGCCTAGAGCCATTATATAAAACACTGCAAAATGTCTGATCAACAATGAAAAGTATGTCCACCACCCATTATACTGCGCGCATCCCACCCATTATGATTCTGAATGAACAACCCAGACACAATTTGAATGGTTGAAAACAAAAAAGGCCAATTAACTTCATTTGGTAACCATTCATTAACAATTATTATTACTATTATTATTATTATTATTGTTTTATTAGAGGAAGTGGATATATTTACGTCGTTGTAAACAAATCAGTAAACGATATATTTACGTAAATGAAACAACGCATGCGCAGTCATACTTTAATAAACTTGCATTTTCAGCACTGCGTGGCCTCCAAGCCGCGGGGATTCCCCCAAGTTCACCAAGGCATTGCTTAATTTATAATTTTGTTTTTTTATTTTTTATTAAACGTAATTTAATTTTCTACAACAGTACAGTATGTAGTTTAATCACTAAATATATTATTAAATCATTGTGTTATCTTTTCAAATAAAAGTGATATTATGAGCTGAAAATGTTACGTTCATTTTAATCAATCATTTGTTGAATGAACACACTTGACCTAAATACAAGGCCTAGGCCTACGCGAGGTTTCCTTGCTAAAACTCAATTACCACGAAATCAAGAAGATATTTTTCTAGGCCTACCTGTATTGTTATACGATAGTCAATCATCACAAATTAAATAACCATCTTAATGTTTTCATTCAAACAAATTTGCTCACGTCGTCACTAACAAAAACCACATCGTTATAGTCTTTAGTCGGGTTGAGCAGAGCCCCAATCGATCGCGAAGAACATACAGGAAGACCACGTTTGGAGAGCACACGATCCACTCTACAAAGTACTGTGCTATGAAGCAAGAAGTAAACAACGAATAATAATATGCGTGTGTTTTTTAATAATAATAACGATTTTTAAAGCGTAAGATATTTGTAAGATATTTAATCATTACAAAAATGTGAGACCAGGGAGATGTAAAAAATACATAAAATACATCTCTCTGGTAAGACAAAACAAATATTTTTAATGTTTTATTCAAACATATTTTCCCATGTAGTCTGATTACTAACAAAACAACATTGGCATGCTGTGCATGCGTCTACATTGTATTAGCCATGAATTTGATCCAACTCGGCCACAAGTCAACTCGGCCACAAGTCAACTCGGCCACAAATCAACTCGGCCACAAGTCAACTCGGCCACAATTATTATTATTGCTGCTATTATTGTTGTTATTATTATTGTTGTTTTTATTACCATTAGTTTTAATATTAATTATTAGTCTTAGCATTAAAATTATGTATTGTTTAAATTTTTGCTGATTATTGTTACCATATAAATAATACAAAATTCTTGATTTTTTTATTCATATTATTATTATTATTATATATTAGTCTTAATATTAATTATTATTTTAATAGTAATTTTTAAAATATTGTTATTGGTGTTTTATTGGTATTTTTTCATATTATTATTATTATTATTGTTATTATTGTTGTTGTCACCTTTATTATCGATATTATTACCCTATTATTACTAAGTAGGCCTAAAACAGTAGTATTATAAATATCATCATTATTTATTATTATCATCATATTATTATTATTACTAATTAGTATTTGACTATTATTATAAAAATAAACATTATCTTTAATTTATTATTGCTGTTATTATTGCTATTATCACCTTCAATGTTATTATCACTAATTAGTAATTATTAAAATATATATTTAAATATCGTTATTACCATATTATTATTACTATTAGTCTTGTTAAAATAAATATTACTATTATTATTGTTGTTGTTATCACCTTTATTATCATTATTATGACTAATTTAGTATTATTAAAGTAAATATTTGAAAAGGACCGACATGTCACTGGTGATTCACGTTATTGGATGCATCCTTGTCACTGACGGGTTTCAAACATAGCCCCCAATGGTCGAACAAATATGAAGGACTGAAGTTTGTCACTCAACAATACCAATTAGACCGTGGGTTGAGGATCGAAAACGTTCAATTCTGTGACCCACCAATCCGGGCTACCTGGCTTTTGCACAAAAATGTCAATACTATTAAATTGTAACATAATTTGATTGTCGGCAATCGTGAATTTGGGGAAACTGTAACCAAAAATGAGAATTTATATCAAAAGTTGCTACGTAACTATAGCCAATCAGAAGACGACTAACAATGAAGTTTGGCTTAGCTGCAAGGCCCTCAGCCAATCGCAAACTACCTATGCCGTTTGTTCAATGTAAATAGTAAACAACACACTCCACTTGCAAGTATGGCGTTGGCCAGGGGTTCTTCAAATGATAAATCTGAGCCGGTTTCAGGCATATTTTTGTGATACATGTTGTAAGAACCTAGAGTATGGTTGTGTCATTAAGCATAAACAACTTAAAAGAAATTTAAGAATGTGCAACTCTGTGGAAAACAACAAATACGAGTCCTCAGTAAGGCCTTAAGTTTCCGTCGAAGCGAATAGCCTACATATAACGAAGGGGATCTGAGGGATGGTGGTGCAAGTAGTAGTAGTCAAAATTGCACCGAATCTGTTCAAA
>NW_022716884.1:371035-371866 GCF_011630105.1 Anneissia japonica
CTGCCTTTTCCTCAAACTGGGGTACTATCGACAGCAAAATAACCACAGAGTATTGTGAATAAAATACGATGATGTTATATTGTAATAAGCATATTGAGACAATAATTTTGGCAATGAATCGACCCAGCATAAACAACTGAGCATGAAGACAAATCAAGAATAGCCATCCACAATTATATAGCAACTATTTACTACTGTCTACCAAGAACAATTACTACACAAATTGAATCAATTCAGTTTTTTGGGGTGGGGATTGTGCCCTTCAGTGACTGTGCTTAGACTAAGTAATTCAGGCTTAATTTGATTTTAATGTTTTCATGAAAAGAATATAACAAAATTATTATATTAATAGTACAGTATGCTTTATCTACATAGGAATCCTTAGACACAACATAATAAAACATATATTAATTAATAGGTATCAAAACTGACTTAAGCAAATAATATTTATCAACACTTTGATGTCCAATTAAACATCACCACCTGCATTTAATATTGTATTATACTGATACTACTTATTTTTCTTTTCTTTTTTTTTTTTTTTTTTTTTTTGGAAAACAACCTTTAAATTTAAATACATATTTGATCATTAAAACCATCACAGTAGCATTGATAAGCTCTTTGAATTATGACGGGAAATATAAGACGGGAAATGCAATTTACTACCTCTAAAATCTTACAACTATTACCAATGTATTTTATTTAAAGGTTGGTATACTTATATCATATTGAAATATTCCACTAAAACCGGAGAACTTTCGTCCAAATTGCTACACATTGTCACTTTCCTCGCGACATTGTTTACATTAGTTACCGAGTTTACAAGAACGT
>NW_022716884.1:378379-411882 GCF_011630105.1 Anneissia japonica
GTACATTTTTTTATGGGGCAAGTTTCCAAGGGCGGGTTTTCTAGGGGCGAGTTGACTGCCAAAGAGTGTTGCCAAAGTGCGAGCCAGTGTGTTATTTGATCACAAGTGCGAGACATATCACAAGTGTGAGCCAGCGAGCCATGACAATAGATAGAGACGTTAGCGAGTTGTGCGAGGTATCGGCTAAGATTTGCGGAGTACAATTCAAAAAACAACTATAGGTCTAATAATGAATTATTGTGATGTTAAATAGACAATGTTAACTATCAAAGAGCGACGTTGTTTTTCATTGGGACCTTCGTCCCTTTAAGGCTAGGCTTATACCATCCTAGCTAGTCTAGACCTAGAGTAGGAAGGCTAGCGCGACAGGACGTTGGTACGAGTAGGTTAGTTTACAAACGTCGCCTAAATTAATTGATTACCCGGCAGAACGAAAGAAGGAAACTAAGCTTTTCAGTCGTCTTAGGCACTTATTTTTTTGACAAACAATGACCTTTCAGAGGTCAAATTGCTGTCAAGAATATGAATTGGCTGCTTCGCAGCAAAAATGTATTGCACTATTATCATCATCAGTTGCAGATCCAAGAATTTGAAACAGAGGGGGCCCAGGGAAGGACTTTCACAGGTGGAAGGTTATACCACCTCAACCCCACCTTGGTTGGGACTGAGGTAAGAAATTTTTTATGATTATCCTGCCTTGCTCTAGATGGCTGGATGGCACTTAGGCAATTTGAATATAATTTTATTTTTTTCTCCAATTTTTATTAATTTTGAAAAATCATAAAGGCATTACAGTTGGTAACTTTACTTACGCAATTAATTCTATTGGTGTGTCTGACACCCCAAGAGGGAGGCATAATCCTGCTGCCTTGTCCCCCGTTGTGTCAGGAGTAAACAACTCGGAAACAATTGTAGCTTCCACATTAGGCAGCGATTCAAGAATGTTGACACCACAGCTAAATCCATTGATCCCACCTCCTACAATAACAACTTTAACTTGTGGGGCCATCTGCAAAAAAATGAGTAGATAATAATATGGATAGTGAGAATAAAAAAAAAAAATATTTATGCTGGTTACATGCCCTGAGGTCAAAGAGGCTCTTCCTGACTTAACCATTTGTGGCAAAGAAAAGCTAAACCAGTCACTTGTTGCAAATCCTTTTTCAGAGATAATGGCCAAAGTATGTTGGAATGTCAAAATTTTTGAAATCTATTTTATAACACTAAACTAACCTTTATATATCAAAAATCATGGTATGCTGTTTTTTTCCTAATTTTAATGTTAAAACAACAATTTTTAACGATTTGATGATGATTTTTGCCTAAGAAATGCATGAAATCGTACACTTTGAAGGCTGATTTCTCACATATATTGTTTTTTAAACAGCTGTATATTTAAACTCCTGTAACTTCATAACAAAGAGTCAGATTTAAATTATTCTTTTACCATTTTCTAGCCCTCATTTTACTGACCTTTTATTATTAATAACTAAAAATAAAGAGCCAATTAACTTCATTTGGTACCCATTCATTAACAATTATTATTACTATTATTATTATTATTATTATTGTTTTATTATAGGAAGTGGATATATTTACGTCGCCGTAAACAAATCAGTAAACGATATATTTACGTAAATGAAACAACTCATGCGCAGTCATACTTTAATAAACTTGCATTTTCAGCACTGCGTGGTCTCCAAGCCGCGGGGATTCCCCCAAGTTCACCAAGGCACTGCTTAATTTATAATTTTTTTTTTATTCTTTATTAAACGTAATTTAATTTTCTACAACAGTACAGTATGTAGTTTAATCACTAAATAAATTATTAAATCATTGTGTTATCTTTTCAAATAAAAGTGATATTATGAGCTGAAAATGTTACGTTCGTTTTACTCAATCATTTGTTGAATGAACACACTTGACCTAAATACAAGGCCTAGGCCTACGCAAAGTTTCCTTGCTAAAACTCAATTACCACGAAATCAAGAAGATATTTTTCTAGGCCTACCTGTATTGTTATACGATAGTCAATCATCACAAATTAAATAACCATCTTAATGTTTTCATTTAAACAAATTTGCCCACGTCGTCACTAACTAAAACAACATCGTTATAGTCTTTAGTCGGGTTGAGCAGAGCCCCGATCGATCGCGAAGAACATACAGGAAGACCACGTTTGGAGAGCACATGATCCACTCTACAAAGTACTGTGCTATGAAGCAAGAAGTAAACAACGAATAATAATATGCGTGTGTTTTTTAATAATAATAATAATAACGATTTTTAAAGCGCAAGATATTTGTAAGATATTTAATCATTACAAAAAAGTGAGACCAGGGAGATGTAAAAAATACATAAAATACATCTCTCTGGTAAGACAAAACAGATATTTTTAATGTTTTATTCAAACATATTTTCTCATGTAATCTGATTACTAACAAAACAACATTGGCATGCTGTGCATGCGTCTACATTATTTGTATTAGCCTTGAATTCGATCCAACTCAGCCACAAGTCAACTCGGCCACAAGTCAACTCGGCCACAAATCAACTCGGCCACAAGTCAACTCGGCCACAATTATTATTATTGCTGCTAATGCTATTATTGTTGTTATTATTATTGTTGTTTTTATTACCATTAGTCTTAGCATTAAAATTATGTATTGTTAAAATTTTTGCTGATTATTGTTACCATATAAATAATACAAAAATCTTGATTTTTTTATTCATATTATTATTATTATATATTAGTCTTAATATTAATTATTATTTTAATAATAGTAATTTTAAAAATATTGTTATTGGTGTTTTATTGGTATTTTTTCATATTATTATTATTATTATTATTATTATTATTATTGTTATTGTTATTGTTCTTGTCACCTTTATTATCGATATTATTACCCTATTATTACTAAGTAGGCCTACAGTAGTATTATAAATATCATCATTATTATTATTACTAATTAGTATTTGACTATTATTATAAAAATAAACATTATCTTTATTTTATTATTGCTGTTATTATTGCTATTATCACCTTCAATGTTATTATCACTAATTAGTAATTATTAAAATATATATTTAAATATCGTTATTATTACCATATTAGTATTATTACTATTAGTCTTGTTAAAATAAATATTACTATTCAGGGATGTCACCACGCTGGTCGGCGGTGGACGGGCCCGTCCAGCACTCAACATTTCCGACCAGGATTTACAGGCTCCCGACCACCACTATTATCTCAACAGTTTACAAATTGTAACAAAATAATTAGTTTACCTAAACACAATAGACAAGCTAAATTGATAGATAAAGACAATAAGAATACAATAAATGTTTCCGTGGTTACGTCAATTGTAACAAAATACTGCACTGCCCTGCTATTCATCGCTAACTTAACAGCCTAGGCCCAGTTGAGTCATAGCGAACATCGTGGGCCGGCATGACACGGTTGCTCTGTACACATTCAAAGGTTATTTAAAGTTGAAATCGTGACCATTCAAGTGTTTGATTATGAGATCATGGTCCGGGGCAGGAAGATTATTAAAAATTTACGAAACCTGATTTATGTTTTATTTCTTTACTTTCTTTTCATTTTTTATGTTAAGTTTTTCACTTTTAATTATAATTGATATATAATGTGTGTAATGGACAAAAAATAAATAAATGAGTGCACATTAATCAGTGACATACAGTACACATTCATCGCGGTAATCGTCAAACATGTGAAATTACGACAAACAATGCGGCTGGGTACAGTCGGATCGACGCTTTGTCGCCGGGATTTGTTCATTATTATTTTTTAATCTAAAACAAAGCATGTCAACTATTGAATTTAATTAGGCCTACAGTAAGTCTCATCTTCATCTGTTTTGTTGCATTCCTCAAATTCTGGCCTAGGCCTACCTGGGCTGGGCCTAGCCAAAAAAAATCGCGTCAGCTAGCCTTGGGCCTAGGCCTGCTCGACTTACTTAGGCCTTTTGGTTTTTAAGAGCTTTCACGAATACAGCGACCCCCCCCCCCACCGGGGGGGGGGGGGGGGGGTCCTCATCCCCGGGAAAACGCAGAATGATCGCCGACCGGCACTTCAAAAAGCTGGTGACATCCCTGCTATTATTATTGTTGTTGTTATCACCTTTATTATCCTTATTATGACTAATTTAGTATTATTAAAGTAAATATTTGAAAAGGACCGACATGTCACTGGTGATTCACGTTATTGGATGCATCCTTGTCACTGACGGGTTTCAAACATAGCCCCCAATGGTTGAACAAATATGAAGGACTGAAGTTTGTCACTCAACAATACCAATTGTTCCTATTGTGGATAACTGATCTTAGATGCTGCACCCCACCTAATTTTAACGTAGGCCTAATTCTTGGGCGTGGTTCAGAAGAAAATAGTATCGAAATGCACGCCTTCATGCATTCATTTGATTTTAGTCGGATTCAAAATAAATTTTAAATAATCATAATGTGGTTTTTCTATTTCAATTTTTTATGATTAGTATGTACTCATGTTTTATGTCAGTGTTTTAACGTGAAAAAAATTAAACATTTAATATATGTTTTTCTTAATTATTAAGGTTGCTTAAATTGTTAATGTTACATTATTGTCAGATTTTATTCCATTCCGTAAGTGACAGGTTTTCTCTGTTGAATAAGAGTACAGTGTGAAGAAATGAATACAACGATCTCACGACGATGATTATAATTTTACTAAAATATACTGTGTACTTCATTTTAATCATATTGAAGAAAAAGGATGCAAAAACTGAGTATTATTATTTACACTTCATTTTAATTATAAATAACTTGTGGCTGAGTTCACTTGTGTGTGGCCGAGTTAACTTGTGGCCGAGTTGACTGCAGCCGAACTTTTTGTGGCCGAGTTGATTTGTCGCCGAGTTGATTTGTGGCCGAGTTGACTGTGTCCGAGTTGACCTGCTTCCTTAGCCTTAACCTGTGTCTAACAGTGTTACCCTACTACTACACCGTGGCTAGGTACTACTACTAGACCCTAGCCTAGGGATTGTATCACCCAATCAAATCATCCAGCTAAAACTTGTTACACTATATCAGGAATAAGAAAAGGTAAAATTGATTATACTTAGACCCTATCTATCTAAGTACAACATAATAAGCCTAAACACTTGGACTACCTCTCTTTCTCCCTCCTCTTACCTCTTGCATAAGCCTTGAGTAGGACATGCCCTCACACCTGGCTGATCCTACCTACTGTACCAGTGACACCACCAAAGAAGAACGTGCAAAAACTGCAAAGCGCCCTCTTTCGATTATAATTTTAGTTGAACAACAAAAAAACATTAACAGATCCGCGGCAAATTTAAATTTGTAATAATAATATCTATCTGTAAAATGTGTGATGCCGTAGCTTAATCATAAAGGAAACCCAATTCCATAGAATTTCTGTTCTCAATATCATTTAAGGTAAGCATCTCCTTCTTGGTACACCGTCATCAACAAATCTAGACTAGGCCTAGGCATAGGATAGGTCTTGACTCTTAGGACCCTTTTTTAGGCCTAGGCCTGGTTGGCCCTCGAATCCAGCAGGCTAGGCTTACCCATTGGGCCTAGCCTAGGCCTAGACCTAGTTAGGCGTAGGGGCCTAGCCTTAGGCTAGGCTAGTCTAGCCCTAGGCTAGCCGTGGCAGTATTGTAGAGTGACTAACAATGTAAGAGTAGGGCGCTAATGCACTTTAGAGTACTAAACCTTAACCTAAAAAAACTCCAGGAGACTGCAACTTGCAAGTCTTATTTAATAATATAATGTGTACAGGTTAGGGTGAGGCCAGCCAGGGTAGGGCTAGGCCTAGCCTAGGCCTACTAGCACTGAGCAGGTCAAAACGGCAATAAGCCTAAACCAAAACGCAATAGGCCCTAAACCAAGATGGCATTGATTTGAGTACCAAAAAACAACAATAGGCGCTAGACCAAACAGCAAAGTAGCAAAGTTTTAATAAGATGCCTTATTTTGTCTGTATTTTAAAGTTTTTATTTATTTGAATTTTTACTGCTTTTATATTGTGTTTCCCCCAATACTTTTATTGAACTTGAATGTTGTTATTATTATTATTATTATTCATTTATTAATTATTATTAAATTATTATTATTTAAATTATTATTATTATTATTATTATTATTATTATTTTTATTGTTATTGTGTTTGTTAATTGAATCAGAATGTCTGTTAATCTAATTTGAGTTTTATATTAGTCACACAGTTTAAAACCATCAAATTGAGGTAGATACGAGTTAACTAGCACCTTAAAGCTTCGGTATATTGCCGTTTGACTTATTGCCATTTTGGTCCATTGCCGTTCTGGTAAAAAAGTGTTGCCGTTTTGGTTTATTGCCGTTTTGACTTATTGCTGTTTTGACTTATTGCTGTTTTGCTTTATATCCGTTTTGACTAGAAAGCATAGCAGCCATGCTAGTTAAGGTAGAGTACTACAGTGCATTTTATGCTAGTGTCTGAAAGTAAGCACTGACTGGCAGTAGGCAGGCCTTTTTTAGGCCCCATGTGGCCTCCTACTAGAAGTAGTAGTAATATTAATACCTAGTAGATCAGGCCTAGTGTAGGCCTAGCTAGAGGCCTGACATCCACTGACCAGTGAGGTAGGCCTTAAATTAAGCCCTAGATAGTAGCCTAGGGCCTAGACCTATTTTGGACCAGGGCAAATCAGCAACAAAATTCACAGATTTGCCAAACCGGGGTAGCACATAGGCCTAGAGGTTTCTACAACGTGCGCTCTATAAGTCGACCATTATTATTATATTATATTACACTGCTGTGCTTGGTAGGCTAGGCCCTAGTAGCAGGCTAGGTCAGCAATCAGCAGAAACATACAGAAGTTTGAAAATAATAAGCTGGTAGACGCTCATACAGGGCATCTTGACCTAAAAAACGCACGCTAGGCCAGCTAGATTTGAAATACAAGCGAGCGACACTGAGAGGCCGAAATTTGGCATTTTATAATTTCTTTTCTTTGCTGTTTGCTGCGATAGTTCTTCCGATTTGATTGATTAAATCGGTACAGTTTGTGGGAAAATATATAGGCCTAGACGACAAAACAGAGTGCAAAATTATTAAGGTTAGAAATCTAGGCCCAAGCGCAAGCGCAAATATTATTTTTGGCTTGTTCTGGCCTGCGCATAACACACACTCGCGGGCCAGAGATGGCCACCCATGTTTTAGATTGTTGGCAGAAAGATACGGGGACTGTATGAGAACGGCTGCTTTGAGGGAAAATTTCAACACAAGCTTAGCTGAGTATTCTGTGTCGTTCAGATTAGATTGCATCTGATGACATTAATGGAGTAGTAGATATATAATGTTGATATAATCTTTTTAAACATTAATTAATACTTTACTGTGTGTGACTAGCCTGATCTGTAGGTTTTATTTATAGGTTTTTTTCATAAAAATCTCATTTGATATTTTACCTCAACCTCAATTTGTTCTTATTTTTTAAACAATTTTTTCCTCTCAGTGTTCTTATAAAATGTGTCCTTATAAAAAGAAGGTGTAGATATACATTAGGCAGATGTCCAACCCATGAAACTTAAAAATCATAAAACAATCTTTCAAGGTGTCAGTAATGCTTTGAGAGCATTTTATTGTTACCAAAAGGCCACTATTTAGCTGGTCCTGATAGTTTGGTACACTTTTCTAAAAATTGATTGCATGAAAATTCAGGAGAGTTGAAATGTTTGATTAATAGGAAATGTTATTGTGTTTTATTTGGAAAGCTACCTGAATGAAAATGTCGCAGAAAATTCAAGTAAGAGTTATTATTCGAATCCGCCCATCTAATTGGCCTAAATCAGACTTGTCAACTGATTCCACGCCTCCTAAAACTTGTGTCCACCAACTTAGTGCAAAATCTTTGGAGATTGTTAACTGGAGAAATGTTGAAGAAACATTAAAATATGAATTTGATGCAGTCCATAACAGTACAGCCTCACAGGAGGATATATACAAGTCCAGCGTGTCGTCTGTATTGAAAGAAGTTCTCAATGGCCAAAACGCAAGTATATTTGCATATGGCCCAACAGGTGCAGGTAAAAATTAACATATTTGAATAAATTCACAAAATATTTGTTTTTATAATTTTATGAACAGAAATGAACATTTGTCTCTAGTCTGAGTTCTGTCACTATCATGTTAATTATATTTTTTCAGTATAAATCAGTATATGTATTAATCAATGGTAAAATATGGAAAACCTAAAGAATTCAGATGTAAAAATAAATTACTCATTTAAAAGTAAATAAATTATTATAACTTTCAACAAAATACAGATTTATAAAAATCACAAATAATAGGCCTATCTTTAACATTAAATTTGGAAACTTCTGTTATTAAATAACCTTAACTCTGAAAACTCTGATCTTTGAGATAATTTGATTTGTTTCAGGTAAAACGTACACAATACTTGGGACAGACACTCAGCCAGGCATCATTCCTCAAGCAGTCAGTGATTTATTTGCACAAATGAAAGAAGAAAGTGAAAAATCTCCTACTTTGAAATATGACGCTTATATATCATATCTGGAGATATACCAAGAAAAGGTTAGCATTATGGTTTACTTTTGTATTTTATCATTTGGAAAGTGCCTTTGAGTGTGAGTTATCTTGAAAAGGGCGCTATATAAATGTGTTATGTAAATAGATAGTACATCAACTGCTATTCAAACTTTCTATTATTTCCTTTCAGGTCTTTGATCTGCTGGAACCGAAGGCTCAAGACCTTCCAATAAGGCAGGACAAACATAACATTATAATTCCAAACCTGGCAGAGAAAGAAATTGTGAACATTGAACAATTCAAGACATTGTTTGAACCAGCAAGTAAGAATAGGTGAGATTCATTATTAGTTCATTTGTATATACTGTTGCTGCAGACACAAAACTACGTTGTCATATTATGTGTAGAATGGATTTCCCACTTACAGGCAAAAATTGTAAAAATAAATATTTAAAAAAAAAAATTTAGGCCAAGTAAAACAATAAATTAATTAATCAGCCTGGCCCAATTGCATACAGCATAATGACTTATCCACAAAAAATGTGACGGGCAAAAATGGGGCCTCGATTTTAGAAAGTTCAGCTGAGAAAAATTTACTTAATATGATCGCCAACAAAGTAAATCAAAATTACAGTTAAACAAACATGCATATTAAGTGTGTCATAATATGTCAGTTAACTTTTGTAGTGCTTGTGTTATCAATAGTTTCATAATACTTTATTGTACTTCAGGTATGACAACTTGTAATTTTTTTGTTTATTTCAATAACTTTTAAGTGAAAATTTTAACATTTTTCCCATCAATGAAATGTGTCTATGTCTACCAATAATCAAAAATTTGAGAAGTTTTGTAGTAAAAGTCTGTAAATCATTTATTCTTTCGATCTTCAACTTATTGAAAGATTTAAATTACTTTGTGGTTTATGAGAAATTCAAAGTTACATAAATTTCACCTTCATGCTTATGAAGAGGCTTTTAATTTATAAATGAAGTGGTATTTCCTAATTGTCTGACAAAAGTATCAAGTTTTGCATGGTTCTTCTGATCTACATTATCACTTGCACTTAGAAAGCATCGGACATTTCAGTTTGACCCAAAAAGGGCCCCCAGTCTCAGAAAGCAACAGGGCCCCTTATTAGGTTATTATACATTTGTGAAATCAAATTGATATTAATTTTTATTTTTGTTGATAATATCAAGGATGGTTGCAGCAACCAAGCTAAACTCTAGATCAAGCAGAAGTCACACTATATTGCTTATAAAGGTAAGAATATTGATAATCATTCACTACCGATCCACAGGTAACCACTTATGATTATAATCAAACTTCCTCAGATAATTTTAGTCTCATAAGCCCATGTACACAGACACATATACCTGGTCCTCTGCCAGTATCTATTCAGATTCAGGTGTACCTGGTCAGTTTGACCAACAAAAAATTTGGTACGAATAGACTGTGCAGCAACAAAATACTCAAGCTTGCTCGGTAAGTATGAACTGAGCTAATTTTGCATTGTTTTTCCAAAAAACATGATTGGTTAAATTTCTAAGGACATGCTAATACTGCTTAATTAATCATTACTACCATTTTTGTGGAAATTGCTTGTTTCTTTAAGGTTGTCAAAAAAGAGCAGAGCGCTCCTTATAGGACACTAACTGGTAAAATGTATCTTATTGATCTTGCTGGAAGTGAAAACAACAAGAGAACAGGAAATAAAGGGGTCAGGTAATGTCACTATATCTTGACGTATTCATAGTGTACTGTATTTATGATTACAATACATTTGGAAAGAAACACTTGATCAATTCTTTACTGAATTAATATGGTTTAATAAAGTTCGTATTATATTTTTGTATTCTACTTACTTAGAAGTTTTTTAACTTAGTTTACTTTCGTCTTTAGACTTAAGGAAAGTGGTTGTATCAACACCTCCCTGTTTGTCCTCGGTCAAGTTGTCGATGCTCTAAACAAAAATAAGGTAAAATGCAAGCATGCTATATAAACTCCTATTTTTTATGATAGTCAATTGTCACATCATCATTCAATTATTTTTTCTGTCCCTGAGGGGGGCAGCACTTATCACAATAATGCCTTATCACATAAATTATCACCTATCATCACTGCACAATTGTTACTGTCGTTAAACATTATTGTCCATACAAACCGGTTCACTTTTCATTTAATCTTTTGTGCCCAGCCTAATGTAGTTTCGCCTAATCTTTGACTGTACTGTAGATTAGGACCTAGGCCTCATAATGTCTCTTGTAGAGCCCTGGTTCTCAGCATTTTTCATACTGATGTCCATTTTTGAAACACTCAACAATAAAGAACACACTCATTACTGTATCATCATTTGTTGTGGTAATTTCAGAAAAGGAATTGTCTTGGCTGTTTTTTTGGTAGAGTTTGATTGATTTGCAAGAACTCAAACAATTCAGACAACGATTAAATAAAATTTAAAAAAAAAATATTTCTGATAACTTGCAGTCTGTTTTTTCAACCGCAGTTCAAGGTTGAAAACAGAGCATTATTTCTTCCTTATGTTTGTGAGTCAAGTACCCGTACTTGCCGTTGGGTGTGAAAGAAATAAGACACAACATAGGCAATACAATAACAAATCTCAAGTTTAAAGGTATTAATAGATTGCCAAGGTTATTTTTGTTTATTTCAGCCAAGGATACCATACAGGGACAGTAAATTGACCCGTTTACTACAGGTAGTGTTCCTTAAACAAACATTTGAATTTGTTTTATAATATTTATTTTTATCTATTTGTTCTTTATACTGGGTTACCTCATCAGTATTATGCTATTGTTCTCCCAGAGGGCTCAGTACACCTAATACATACTGGTACGTAAGAATAAGTTTCCAGCAGAACTGGGAATGAACTACAATGTACTACTGTACTGTACTTTTGTGTTGTGTAAACAATAGCCACACAGTAGTGATAATATTAAGACTAGATACTGTCCGCTGTTTGTACTTTTAGTAATACTTGTGACTTCAAAAATATAGCACAATTAATAACCTACATCTAGTTACTATAAATAAGTCCCATCTAAATAATATAAGGAGACTATACAACGTTTAGTTTAGATACTGTATATTGAATTTGGTTAATGTATATAAATATGGATCATTATATTTTTATATTATTAATACTATTTTGACAAACATAATTACTGTAACTTTCTTTTAGGATTCTTTGGGGGGTAATAGCCATACCTGTATGATCACCAACATCTCACCTGAGGACAGGTCTTACAAGGATACGTACACCACCCTGAACCTAGCTGCCAAGTCAAAAACCGTCATTAACAAACCCTTCAAAACTGAGATTTATGGTAAGATTTTTCATATCTTCAGTGGTCTCTTTAATTAAATTATTTTTAATTTGTCATTTATTGTATTTATTATTATATTTTAATTTATTTATTGAATTCATTGTTGAATTTATATATTTATGTTTTTGATTTGCTGTACAGTATGTATTTTTATATATTATATATTTATTATGTTTTATTAATGTTTCATAGTATATGCCATTGAATGCCAAAAAGATTTAGGTCATATCTTCACCATTTTTTTTTGACTGTACCTCTTCTGTATTTGCTCTTTCTTTGTATTTAGTTTTTTTTTTCTTGTCCATTTGGTAAGTCTTGTCCATCTTTACATCTTTCTTTACATTTCAGCTATTAAGTTAAAATTCTTATCTAAATATATCATAATTTCTCTTTTTTTCTATTGTACTTTTAGAAAAATCCAATTCCCAGACAACTAAGAGAAAATTATCAGCTCAAGAGGGTCCTGTATGTCTAAAGAAAAGAAAACCAAATGATAAAGAGCTGGGTCATGAGAAAACTAGCTTAGAAGATCAAAGACCAGTTTCTCAGGTACAGCCTGCTAAATTTCTCAGTCCGTTCTTAAGAAAGCAAAGACACTTTCAAGAAGATATGACAGCTAAGTTACTGTCTCTAGAGGAGAAGCTGCTGAAACTTCAAGATCGTGGCACTTCCCCAGGTGTGGTCACAAGTAGCCTTCACAAAGACCTGATAGATGACATCCAGAAAAGCAGAAATGACATGGAATGGATGGTGAAACAGAATAACGAAATTAAGACAAGGCGGGGGGAATCATCGATTCTTGAGGGAGAAGAGAGCCAAGTAAAAGACAAATGGAAAGGTTTGTATTACTATACATAATTAATATATTTTTAATTTAATGTTTGTATTAGGAAATTTCATAGGAGTGTTGTTTTGCTTGTTCAAGTATTTGGGAACATAATGAGTATTTATACGATTACATGTCTGGTATGACAAAACATCACTCCTACAATATGTTTTTCTTAAGCTCATAATGATGTGAAAAAAATATAATTTCGTCTTGACATCATATAGTGAAAAAAAAATCTCAATTTCTTTCAATGAATTAATCAGTAACCGTGAAAAGAGCCCCTTTAAATTTTTAACTGCTTAACCATGGAATAGCTCTCCAGTCAACATCTGTACGGCTTCTGTTTTCACAATTTACCAAACTGAATTTTTGTTTTTCTCTTGACAAAATGTGGTTTTTTAGCTAGGACTGAAATTAATATTTATTTTTGAAAAAAAGAAGGAATTCCTGTAAATGTTTGACCTTTCAGTGTATCAGTAATGTTGTACATTCACCTTCTTGTTTAATAAGCCATTTTTTGTTTAATAAGCTTCTGTTTACACAATTTACCAAACTGAATTTTTGTTTTTCTCTTTACAAAATGCTTAATGTGGTTTTAGTTAGGACTGGAATTAATATTTATTTTTTGTTAAAAAGGAGGAATTCCTGTAAATGTTTGACCTTTCAGTGTATCAGTAATGTTGTACATTCAACTACTTGTTGTTTAGTAAGCCATTAGATTAGGTGTTGGTTATGTTGATCTTATATCCATATGTGATATAAAACAACATTAACAAAGTTTCTATATGAGTTAATTCCTGCAGGGATCTCTGTTTTCCTGTGTGGTGTCAAATAAATTATAAAATTTCTTTACCACTCGCTATGTATTTTTAAAAATTTAGTTCAAGGCAAGCTCATATCATAATTAAAAATTTAATCAGTTTATATGATTACAATTTTCTTATTAAAAATCAGCCACTATACATAAACCCAATGGTTTTTATGTTGATCGGTTTGTTGATTATTGAACTATTAAATGATTGAGTCATACAGTACTTTGCACTAAATCCTATAATTATTTTTCATGCATTAATCTAACTTTGTATAATAATTTCCAATAGTGTATGATATGCAAATCTACTAATTGCTTATTTATTTATTTTATATAGAAGATAAGATTCACTTTATGAAGGCTGTACAAACACAAATACTGTCAGTAAGTATTCATTTATCTTTCAGTGAATTTCCAAACCATATTCACATTTAAAAACAAATATAATTTTAAGAGTAAACTCTCCCAACACTATTTTTCCCAATAAACTATTACTGATGTAATGTTGAATGTAAACAATGTATTAATAGGATAGTTAAATGCTTTAAATTTATATAATTAGGAAGAAATATACATATCTCATTTTTTGATATTTCTGAAATTTACGGAGGAGAAAATAAAAATAAAATTTTATTGGTGAATGTAAATGGGATGGTTAGGTGTTTCAAATTTATATAATTTGGAAAAAATTACATATTTTATCTTCCGAGATTTCAAAACAGCAGAGGTCGTAATGAAAACTTTTTTAAAAACTTTTATTTTTTTCTGAAATTTCCATTTTTTTGTGGCGACGGGTGCACAAATTGGCCAAAAATAAGATTTAATTTTTATTTGAAATCATTAAAATTGGCGTTCAGCAGGTTTCGCTTAACAAGGTATAAAAAAAGTCTCACCTAACAGATCTTGGAGCAACTTCACTTTGTCGGCTAAAGTTAAAGAGATGTATATTTATTTATCTTTTTAATGAAACCATTACTTTACATATAATCAACCAATCAATGACTTGCACACCCGTGCCCCCCCCCCCAACCTTAATTATGTGGTAGTGTACATAGACTGATACCCTATTAATCTTTGACAACCCTATCTGAATGAAAAGTTTAGACTCTCATATGTTTAAAAAGAAATCATTTGTTGTGTGTATCCTATGGAAATAATATTGTACAGTACTAATAGTGCGGAAATTAGCCCTTCAGTAAGTGGCAAGCCAAAACTTAACTTGAATGGTAATACAGTAATTTGATATTTTATTCAGGATGAGAAAGAAAATGTGCCACAGAGGGTGTTCCAACCAGACCCAAACCAGCAAGCTAAACATAGTGAGTACCAAGGAATCAAATACTTTATACAAGATTCTTATACTCTATTCAAACTACACTCTGTTGCGATATGTTGCAATGTAATCGGTGGTAATCCAAAACTGATTACTCTGTCTAACTGATTTTGTTGAAGATTTTATTTTATTTCTACAATTTCAGATCTCTCTGTGTTAAATCTACTAAACTCAGGGTCCATCAAAGAACTACGGTCTCTGCAAAGTGTTGGTTTGAAACGAGCAAAGCTAATTGACAATTGGCGGCAAATGTATGGAGCATTTCAGAGCATCAATGACCTCATTAACATCCCGGGCATGACCTTTAAGATCGTTGAAACTATCAAGAGAAATAATCTTGTCTCATTTTGAAAAACGATTTTAATGAGTTTAAATCATGCCTGTGATTAATTGTACATAAATAATGAGTTTGTATATATAAATTTTCTCTTATAATTTGACATCTTAATAATTGATTATGTGGGCTTATTAATTTTTATATACCTGTTTAATAAAACATCCAGATATTTCCTTACTGGGATTGGTTGTGTTGTGATGCATAATGTCGTATAAATGTAAATAATTCACTCAGAGTGCCACCAATCAGTAGGCAATGTCGAGCAGAGATGTATTCGTCAGCCAATGATCATACGACCAGCTTTTGAATTGTACAGTTAGCATGAATGTGGCATACACTTGTGAGAGATGTTGGGTGCTACAATTACTACTTTCCGTACCTGGGCCATTCAATATTTTATACGAATACAAGGATAGTAATACTACAAAAATCTCATCTAGAATCGTCCTAATCCTGTGCCTTACAATGGCTTGTCGCTAAGCTTATATGGAGTGATGCACCTGGCACGTCATCACAAATTTATTTTAGAGCGTCTTTAATGAATTCGTAATTTCAAAAATGGGCTATTTAATGTAACTGAGTATGCTAAATCAGTTCTCAAATTATATAAAATCGGTAAACTTCTCCTTTAAAATGGAACTTGCATCAGTTTTCAAAAAAATGTGTCCTTATTCAAGCCGTCGAAAGCATTTTTGCAAGTGGTCCCATTAGCAATTTTTTTCCAAGATAGCAGTGTGACTAGCAATGTGAATCAAATGGCCGGAGGTTGATGAGAATATGCTAGATTATTCCAAATTAAGTAGTGGAAAATTGTACAGATACAGGTACACTCCCATCCCGTCGGACAAGCATGTTCACTTCCCCAACCCTCTGTTGTCCAACACCACGACGAGGTCGTGGGACAAAAAATAATAACTTGAATGTTCAAATAACATTATTTTGATTGCCAGTCCTTCGGCCGTTCCAAGATAAAACAACGTAACTTAAGAAAAATACATAAGCAGTTACGTTGTTTTGCCATGGGATGGCCGCCTTGTGCTCCTGTTGGCAAATTTCTGGAGCCACCACACCATACAGGATTAGTAGGGGCTAGAGAATATACCCACCTTCCTAAGCACCGTTGGCTGCGGCCGAAGTGCGCAAATTTTGAAAAATCACCCCCCTAGATGCAAGGAAATAGCAGTTAACCCATAGAGCTGCTGCGCCTTCTCCAGAAACCGTCCTCGCATGATTTAAAGTTAGTAGAATACAACCCGCAGCCACTTCAGCTCCACCATTGTGTGCAAAGTTTGGAAAAACTGCATTCTCTAGATGCCATGAAATAGCAAATTCATATTTCTAAAAAGTCGAATGTCCTTCAAATGTTTTAATTTTTATTACCTCACGTAATCAGAGCTCGATTCGGCTTTACCCGTATGCCTTGTGTGTTGATGACAGTTTGGCCAACTCAAACCACAAATTTTATATTAATTGTTAAAAATTATTTTTATACCTCTATGTATTTTCAAAAGAATGAGAAAAGTGGTCCGGTTATAGCCGGTGTGACCGATGCGGTTCTGATGGCCCTGTCATTTTAATAATGTTCATATATTTGCTGTTAAAGGAGAAGTTCAGCATACTCAGTTACATAACGCTCTCAAATATGTTTGTGATGCCGTCGTAGGAGCATCGCTCTATTATTATGCAACATATTTATTCAGGATACATATTTAATGAAGTTAAATGTACAATAATATAATCTACCATATGGTCCTGATTACAACAATTAAATAAAGGACTTTTTTGCTTACGTTATTATCGGTTCACAAACTTAAAGGCCTGCCAAGACCTATTTATATGGTTCAATAATACAGTAATGGTATTGTTGGTTAACTGCATAGCAATGCATAAGTGTATCGTTCTTTCTTCTCTATCCGACCTTCAAAATATGTTTTTCATACAAACACTTTTTCTTCTTCATTGAATACCCGAGCTTTTCGATATTACTTTTATATGAATACAAGATAGTACGGTAATACAGTAATACGAAGAACTCGTCATGGCAACATCCTAAACGTCTGCATTACAATGTCCTGTCGCTAAATCTAGATGAGAGCGTCTACGTAACGAACGCGCACGAGATTCGTAATTTTCAAAAATTAGATATTATGTATGTGTGCTAAATCAGTTCTCAAATTAGTTCTCCTTTTATTGGCTGTACTAAATACCGGCTAGGCTTAAAAAATGATGTGCCCAAGTACTGCACAGTGAAAATCGTTGTTGGTTGGTCGGTCAGTCAGAAATTTTTGACACTATAGACTGGCTTATTTCTAGGATTTATGATCAATGAATTTTTGTTGTTAAACTGTTAACCACAAGGCTAGACCCTTAAATCATTGATTAAGACATGGAGGAATTAACTAATTCCTCCATGAGTAAAAGGTATCAGATTTAGGCCTATTTATTAAAGCTTAAGAAGGTTGTATTTTTGGCCCTGGAAAAAAAAATAGGTATGCCCCTATGCTTGGGAAAAACAAAGTGTCGAAGGTTTGTTTTATTTACAAATTTATGATTTTTACTTAATAAGGTGATATTGAACACTTCCACTAAGCCCTCTCCCTTGGATATTCAGGTTTCAGTTTTCCACCCCAGCCCCACCAAGGTTGGTGTAAAGCTGTTTTGGCACCTGGATGGCCGGAAATAGTTCCTGGCAACCGCAGAGCTCTGGTACCCTGACTATTGCACAGATGAGTCCAATGTGGTGGCTGTCTCTTATACACATCTAGATGTGTATAAGAGATTTCTTGTTCTGTCGCTGGAAGACAGATTTTGGACGGTGGGTGGGGGAGGGGGTTTGGAGGTCCTCCTTCGGAATGTTTTGGTTTTGGAAATGTACTTTTTCTATTCTGGGATATCCGTTAATGAAACAGTAAATACACTCCAAATTTATTTATTTTGTATGGATTAATGCGAGCAAAGCGAGCTCATGGTTGTGGCCAGGAGACATAATATATGAGATTAGTAATCAATCATTCTCTACTGTACTATTTTAATGATTTAAGGAAATTTAAATTTAAATGGGTCTGAAGCTGCGAAGCTATTAGTGGACTTTCTTATGTTGTGATCATATTTATATATTTATATATATAACATTATTATACTAGGACATTTAACAAGCTACATAAAGTGTATGCATACCACAATCATTTGGTTAAAATTTTCACTTCGATGCATGCATAAAACCTAATTCCTTTGAATTTGGATATACAGTAATAATTATGAGATTGATAATGTTTCTCTGTACCATTAAACCGTACTATTTTAATGAGTCGACTTATGATTTAAGGAAACATAAATTTAAATGGATCTGAAGCTACGTGTTTAAGTATTCTATGGTTAGAAGTGAGTGGATTTCCTTATGTTGTCCCATATTAGACCGTAATATTATTAGGCCATCTAAGCCCATTCATCAAACAACAAAAAAACATAATTCATACCATTCCTGTCGTTGTCAGGCCAGTAGCTAAGGAGTGGGAGTTAAACGATTTCCCCTCTCCCTGTTGAAAATCAAAATGGTAATTGAGTATGGGGGAAAATGACAACAACATAAAACAAATAATTATCTTGTTAACTATATATAGCCTCAAAAAGGCCTAACCAGGCTATACTAGATGAGTATTCACTTTAATGAGTGATTTTTACTGGCCCTGAGGGTGGAAAAGGCCCGGTGGCAAATATTTTCAAAATCAACTTTAATTACGGTACTAAAGTTAAGGATTGTCAAAAATAGGCAATACAAAAACAAGCGCATTTGTTGAACTTTTGTTTCAAAATAAATCTTAGGAAGACAATGTGATGCCAACATTTTGATAATAAATTCATATAATTTATAGGTATTATTAGTATAATTTATTTTAAAAGTAACAGAATTGAGAAAAAGTGGTCCGGCCAAAGGCGTTGCTGTCGGTGCCGCGGTTCCGACGGCCCTGACAGTGATAATAAAAATTGTTGCTAAGATCCACAAAACTATAGCGTAAACGTGCTTTGTAGGCAACACGTGTTTGTGGGACAGGCGCGTACGTGTGACTCTGTTCTGATTGCTAGTGTTTGGATAATATGATAAATAATAAATATGATGTGTATACAGCACTCATGCCCATTTGAAGAAATTCTTAAGGCTTTTGAGAAAATATATATCGGGGAAAAAAAAGGAAAATTGGGAAAACCGTGTTATTTTTCGGTGGTGATATTATCCATATTGTTTTGTTTATTATTATTATTATTTTTTAGGGTGGGGGTAGAATTAAAAACAGAATGTATAAATGTGGCCTCTGCTCATAAATGATTTACTTATAGGCCCTTTGTAATGAAATTAGCATATTTTAAGTCTGAATTTTTTTTTTATTAAATTGAAGTTGACAACATTAAACATCGAATTCATCATTGTCAATGAAACCATTTCATAAATGGGGAATACATCCAATGTAATGTCTGCATTTTTTCTCAAGTATAGGGCTCTGCTAAGGTTTTTTGTGAGACGTAGTAAATGCATGGTAAACGTACCCCATTCTTTGTAGAGTAAAGTCTGTGGAATCTGTGTTACATGAACCGACAGTTGTGAAACAGTGTATGACATTATTTTGAAAGTTCTTTTTAAAATTTCACATTTCAACACTTTCGTGTGAAACACTTTCCTGCATACTCGACTAACTTTTTTTTAGGCCTGGACCTATTAATATACAAAACAGGGCCACCGGAACAGCACCGGCTTTGGATCGACCACTTTTCTCAATTCTGTTAGTCTTTAAATAAATATCTGATACTTATGAATTTGTGAAGAAAATTATAATCCAATTTGGCTTTATTTAAGCGAATAGATATCTTCTTCTTCTAATAACCAAATGGACGTAAGTTCATAAAAAAACACCACATATCTCAGAAATAACACAAAAAAATTTTAAAAACGATATGTTCCGGGTGACCACCAACCCATCATCAGTAATTAACAGAAAGAAACAAAATGGATACGTGTATAATATACTCAAATACAACACATAATTACAGTCAAATGTGTTATTGCGTGATCATATCCCAACTCAGTTAAATATGTAATTCTACTGGAGCGGAACATTGATAGACTGTTGAGAATGATGTTGTTTCCATTGTGTTTGTTTGAAGTAATTTAGTGGGTGTTATTCGAGGAAAAATAAACGCCTCGGGGCTTTTATTCGAAGGAGGGAGGCGTTTATTCCAAATGAAGGGCGTTTATTCGAGGGGGACGTATATTCAAACGGGGGCGTTTGTTCGAATAAAGACGGTAGTTAAACAAAAGACCACAATGCGCTTGTTTTTTGTTTTTGTATTGGCCATGTATAGGCCTAATTCAACTTTTTTTGACAATCCTTATTTTTAGTAATTAATTGATTTTTAGGATGTTTAGAGGTATAGATATACATATATTATAATATACCGGCTATAACATTTTTTGGGTGGCCAAATTGTCATCACCACACAGGTAGGTAAAATATCCCAACTAAATTTAAATGTTGTGACTGCCTCTTGAAGGGGTAGCTGTTGAACAATTGCCAGCTGCTTTTTTTTTTGGGAAAAAGGAGAGATGAAATATTTTCAGAAATTTGCTCACCTCAGCCCCGGCTGAGTTGAGTATAACCACTAGTCCCCACTAAATTTAAATCGTGTCTGCTAATGTACACGATGAGTAGAGGTTTGCCAGCTGCTGTCTCCGGAATTTGCTCATCTCAGCCGCCGGGTATAGACTGTTTCCATGCTAACTTCAATGTTGTGGCTGCCCTTTGTGGGGGGGGGGATAGCGGCTCTGTTGCCAGCATCTATTCGGTCATCCAGGCGACAAAAAGTTGTTCTGGGGTGGGCATACACTCAGACCCCACTAAATCTAACTTTAAACCATATATACGTGGATAGGGGTTGCGGGTCTGCACAAATTTGTTAAACGCCCGCGCTCCCCCTATAATTAAGAAATATACAATTTGGAAACGCATCATTCTATCATTAGGTCTGAGTGAAGTGTACAAGCGATCGATAAGTGTGTGAAGGTTTACTGTTTTCAAATGAGATGTTTACGATTTTCCACTGACGATTTGTGTTTGTATCGTATCTAGGTATGTTTTCCTCTACTCTTGTTTTACGTGGCTGTAAAACATCTAACAACAAACACCACATTGAGATTGAATTCTATAAGTACAGTAGTTAGCTAACACGTGTATTTTATCATTCGTTCCTTCACACACACACACACTATATTTCCGCTGTCTCTTATACACATCTAAGTTTCCTTGATTTGTATGTTTAAATTTAGCTGAATGAATGAATCTATCCGTCCATCCATTTATTCATCTATTAGTCCATCCATCAAATCATTCATTTGTTCGTGGGTTATTCCATAAGTATGTGGGGAAAGGTGTGACATTCCCCACATTCACGACCCCAGCCCGGGGACATAGCTTCTAGTATTTATATCGCCGTTGAACATGAGTAATAATCGCGTCCCTTGGCAAATTCCATGCTGTCGGATGTTGCAGTTGTTGAGTTATGTTTGAACTTTTAAAAAAATGATTTAAAATTTATGGAAAAAAAATCGCTGGCAAAGCCGTCTAGCTAATGATTACCATATATTGGCAAGATGCTGGTAAATCAATGCTAGTAACATGTGCCTGCTCCTGCTAGCCTTTAAAAAAAAAACTAGACACTATACTAGTAGCATGCTATAGTGAGTTCAGTGAGGCTTCATAAATCGAGGTATTTCAAACCATCGTAATCAAAAGTGAAAGTTCAGACTACAGTATTGTTTGTAAACTGCTAAGCCTCCCACTCGCCTGGACTTTTAAACGACTTAGTACGGGGTGATTGTTTTGGTAAAAGGCGCAGTTCATAATTCATCCTATTAAATTTTATTTTGCAAGCTTCCTCGTTTAATCTCTTGAATGGTTCCTGAGCAATAGGAAATACGTGGCGATGTTACGGTCTCGATTGCTGGTTATCGTGTAGGATAGCATGCAAGTGAGGCCATTATTTTTATAAACACGTTTGTTAAAATTTCCAAACGGACACAATCTGAATGATGATTATGCGATAATTGAGAAAGTTACAATTGTTCATCAATAGAAGTAGGCCTACAGACAGTAAAAGGCAGTTAAAATATACCAATTCTATTTAGGCCTACGTCGTTGAAAATGTAAGTGATGTGCTCGTAACAACTTCGTAGCCATATAATATATGCAGTATTGTATTTGTATCACCTATTGTATTTAATTTCACAGTAATTACCACTGTATGATTCGCATCTCTGGCGTTTCCATTGTCAATAGCATAGACTAATAGGCCTACTTATTCTACTGCCGCAGTTTGGAGCTTTTTTTTGTAATATGAACAGTGACCTGCGTGTTTTTAAAATTAAACAGGCCAGTTAATGGTTCATTGCTGCTTTCAACAAGTTTTGTTTGCGAAAATTGAATGTACTATATTATAATTAATTATATTTTTTGAATAATAATGAAATGAAAATTCATGATAGGCCTACGCGTGGCTGGTTACGAGGATATGTTATTACGGCATGGTAATTGAAATATCATATGAGGATTTGTGTAAACTTACCCATGGAAATAATAATAGATATTCGAGACGTGTTGCGTATGTATATACATGACGTCATAATACTCACGACTGATTTTGTCAATGTGAATTTTCAGTGCTGTATTGATAGTCACGAGTGAGCAGCTTAATAGAAAAAGGCGTTTTGTTGGAAAGGAATTTCCTAGCAACTTCCGGGTTGAATTAACAAGTAAACAAAACAGAATGTGTTAACAGTAGGCCTAACACAGGAGAGTAGGTCTGTGCAGGGAGTTGGTCTGTGATCCATTTTGCTTGTAAACTGGTGTTGCTCGTAATCGGGTCACTTGCTTTTACACAAGTAACGTTTCCCTCATTATCGTCGAAGAGAGTGGGCGCGGTTGTAAACCAGACTACAGGTACAACGTCCAATACCATTCACACATTTATTACGTACCGGCGAACAAGGTTATAGTGTCGTCTGGGACTATATTTCCGTTCTCGAATCTTCACTGTAGTTCTCACAGTTACGAATATGTTGGATGACATCGACCCAATATTTCAACAGACAAAGTTTAGTTTTGAGGAGGATTTTCACGCTCAAAAATGGCTCGATTGGTTCGAGAATTACTGGACTCTGTCCATAATCGCCAGCGTTATTTATGTTGTGGTGATTTTCAGTATACAGAGATTAATGAAATATAGAGAGCGTTTTAATCTTCGTCCGGCTCTTATACTATGGTCGCTGAGTCTCGCCGTGTTTAGTACTGTTTGTGCATGGAGACTATGGACCGAATACCTTCTCTATTACCGAAAATTTGGACTTAAGGCTACAATGTGTGACGAACAGATCGGTTACCACGGTGTGAATGGGTTTTGGTCGTTGATGTTTGTGCTAAGCAAGCTACCAGAGCTAGGGGATACTTTGTTTATCGTTCTTAGGAAGCAGCCTTTAATTTTCTTACACTGGTATCACCATATCACCGTGTTCGTGTATTCCTGGTACAGTTACCAATATATGGTTGCTCCTGGGCGCTATTTCATTGGCGTGAACTGCACTGTGCACGCAGTTATGTACTCGTATTATACCCTGCGCGCTTCACGACTCTTCAAGATCCCTCGTTTCATTAATGTCTGTATCACTCTCTTCCAGATGTCGCAAATGGTTGTGGGTGTCACTGTTAACTACCTAGCATACAGGTTCCGTTCACGTGGCGAGCACTGCTCAACCACGGATATAAATATTTTAGTGGCACTCCTGATGTATGCTAGTTATTTAGTTTTGTTCGCACATTATTTTTACAAAGCGTATATCAGCCGGTCGACTAAGCCGACGAGCACGAAGAATATGGAAGTTAACGGTAACGGGGTTCATTCTAATGGAACGGCCCTCCACCTCAAGAGAGCTCACTTGAATGGTAACGGTATTAAAGTAGACTAGCCGAGTAAACATTATATGGTAGCCTACTTATTGACAATAATCGCAGGTATTCTCACCATCAGCATGTATTAAATTTGGACATTCCATAATGTTCACTATAGAGTAGACTTTATAATTGACGCTTTCTTTAGAAACAGACGCCAGTCATGCTGTTGCTTAATATGGTTCAAAGGTTCGATTTGAGAAGCACGTTTCAAACACGCGCATTTGTCATGATGCATACTATCGTTACTATAATGATGAATGTTGAGCAAATAGACTAAACTGATGATGTTGCCACTTCAACTTCCCGCCTATGAGAACATAGGAACGCCACATTTAGACTGCACATGCTCACGTCAGCTACAAGTAGACAGTTTTTATACCTGTATACCAAACTTTATTGATTGATCGATTTTTATCTCCATTTGGCACAATGAAGCGATTTTCATCAGTGATTAATTTCAATGTTCGAAATCTACGAGTGCCGAATGTTTCAGGCTATGCAATTTTATATTGATCATTCATCAGTATCGGCAGCCATTGATTATTGGATCGACTTGAATTTTGACACATGAACTGGTAACTTTCTCATTATGCTTAAAAATATTTGCCATGCCACAATAAATTGGGAGATTATCATTCTAAAAAAAAAGATTATGGTTGCTGGATATATCGATCAGAACTTTTGGAACATAAACGATCGTTAATGGACCTTTCTTGAATTTCAGTCAAAGTAGACGAAAAGACAATTGGCCAGTCAGAAACAGGGTCAGCAATACGCCTTTGTCCCACTAGGCACTCGTGTTGTCTCACAAACGTATGTGTGTCGTTTTATAGGACCTAGCAACACCAACCAATATGCGGGACTTTAGTGGTATGGTCCACTGATTGATCTAAACTGATATAATGACAACAGATGCCGTAGGTTTACCCATGGAGGAAATATGTTAATATATTTCCTCCATGGTTTACCTAACAGTTTTACGTTATAATAACGTGGCAGTTTGTTATTATTCAAAACGCTTGTTTGTAGTACCACGCATACTTATAACGTAATTTTTTACTAAGTAATATTGCAAACGTTGCTGAAAACATTGCGTTTACGATATTTATTCTAATCACAATGTTCTTAGCGTTCGCAAATGTTATGATAACGTTGTATGCTTTCTGGTACCTTGTAGTATGTATGTGAACGAGGGATTGTAGCGCTGACAAGGAATACTTGGAAGTTAAACACGTGTCAGAGATGAGCACGCTTCTGGTTATTTACATGATGCGCTATGATAAAATTATAGTATGGTAGATATGAAGTGATTATCACAATTATTTGTGTTTAAGAACGGATCTCCTACTTCAGGATTAAAGGGCGAGGTCGAAAACAGTTCATAAATACAAGTGTTAACTGATCAAAATTAATGAAGCGGATCATCAACAATAAAGCCAGTCAATGCAAGATATGTAATCCAAAGAAATGCTAAATATCGGTGTGCGTAAAGGTGCATGTCGGCATGGTGTCGCGTAGGTTATAAAAAAAATAGATACGATATATCTAAAATATTATCTACTTTCCTTTAGATTATTTAAAAGTTCTTTTATAAAAGTAATACTATACAAAAAGACAGGAAAGTCTATGAATATAAGCCTCTGTATCAGTTGGTAACAGCTGATGTTTATTTTATTTACGTTTGATGAATTTTGGCACGATTTTAACCATTTCAACTCAACTAATGAGTAGTGCTAATTCTATCTTTATGACATCAATATTCAATATGGTTTTTATGTGCACTGTATTATGTTTTTTTTTTATGTTTTGACACTTGTAGAGAAAGTGCCTGGGGTTAGAACTGCGCCTATACCGTATGGTATTTGTGGTCTAGCGATATGACTCTTGACATTAAATGATATTGGTGATATATCACATTGATTATAAACCATAGATTTTCTGGTTCAACTTCGCCTCATGGGCATCAAGTGGGGAGAATAGGCGTTAAGAATTTTAAGGTGCAATACCATGAACCTACCGTTGAAAACTTTTCTAATTTTCTGATTTTAATGCAAGGTTACTATGAATTTGATATGCAGTTGAGTAAATAAAATTAAATCGTTCTTTATATATATATAGTTTAATATGTGACCTAATTATATTATTTGCAATTTATTAAATTATTTAATGTCGAAGTTATACTGGCGCCAGACCTCAGCAATTGTGAAGTTTTTCCTCTTAATTAAGTTTGCGTAGTGTGTTTAAAATTTCTATTTCACATCGTTTTTAAGTCAGGGTTATAGCACAGCTTACGGTTTGTTGACACATGGTATTTTAAAAAGCAGTGTGACGGGAAAATGATTGATTAGAAAAATTAAAACTCATTTATTATAAGCCTATGATGAACAGATTACGCATTGTGTGCGGGTTAAGAACCACGCATTCCTATTTATATTACTAATATTGATTACATTTTATCTTCAAATAATTTAATATGTTGACTCAAATTTATTGATGTAGACTAAAGCACCCTTAATTTTCATGACTTGAATAAATATGATGTTAAGGTTACTTCCGGTGTTACTTCAGTACTAAAGTACCATAAATAATTTATTGTTAAATGTGCAGCGTTGTTTGTTCTCTTGATAATATGAACAACACAGCACATCCTCCATCGTTGTCATCATCATCGTCATTATTATCATTATCACCATCATCACCACTATCACTATCGTCATCGTCATTTATCATTATCAGCATCATTACCACCATCGTTATTTTTGAAGGTTTGCATGGCGAAGTATTAATATATTCCTCCAATCAGCAGCAGGTCTCACTACCCAAACATAAGTATATCCTTGTTTGGATTATCTGCAGGTATTCTCTCCTAAAGACGATTGAAGCAACTCAAACGAAACGTCGAGACATTCTCAACAAACAATAGTTATTTTCAGAACTCTACATGGTGTACCGGAAGCATTAAAGATGTATTGTCCCATGCTAAATACCAAAAAAAAAAATATTTTTTGAAACTAACTTGCCCATTTTGAAGTAACATAAAAGTTATCAACTTGAACAAAGAAATTAGTGTATTTAAAAAAAAGTTGTCTTTCTGAAAAGTCAGTGGCGGATTCAAAGGTGGGGGGGGGGGGAAGACTCCTTCCCCACTAAATAATTCAATTTTTTGTTTTAATTGGAGATATAAAGAAACTTGTATTCAAATTTTAAATCTTACCTCAACCCCAACCATGGTGGGGCTAATGTGGTATAGATCCTGTCTCTTATACATTGTATACGCCTATAATTTGTATTACAAGGGCCTCTTAATGTCAAGACTATACTCGTGAGAATAGTTATAAATAAGCCTAATCTATTAGAATAAAGAGGACTAAATAACATCTTTCCGCTAAGCCCCATCCGTTGGATATTTTTGCTAGGTCCCCCAAAACAATAGCGTGGACGTATAAGTAAACACGCGTTTGTGGGGCAACATGAGATGTGTATAAGAGACAGGGGGAAGACTCCTTCCCCACTAAATAATTCAAATTTTTGTTTTAATTGGAGATATAAAGAAACTTGTATTCAAATTTTAAATCTTACCTCAACCCCAACCATGGTGGGGCTAATGTGGTATAGATCCTCCATCTGTGCAAGTACCTCCCTGGGGCCCCTCTATTTTGCCTGGTTCTGCTACGGAAAGTGTTATTAAAATGTTTACACGTGATGCTTACAGTTCAAATACCGTAGCTTACATTAATTTTTATAACGCATGTAACTTGGATTTCAGCAATATTTGATAGCTCATAAAATTATGATGACAATTGTGTACCAAAGGTTAACAATGTATCTCCACGGTTCATCGCACTACAGAGGCTACCACCAGTTTATAGCCGAATACAAAAGCTGCTGCTCAGTGATAAATTGAAAATAGAGTATAGGTAAATGGACATTAACGCGTACCAGTATCCACCAAATGCTTCACAACCATTCAATATAGTTTCAGCAAGGATAACAACTCCCTGGTTTCATACATAGGCCTACATTAAAACACGTTGTTAGTAAAAAGGTTGCAGCATTTTTCATAGTTTTGAAACCATTCCATAAAACTGAGACTGCAGATATAGGCTTTACAGATAGGCCTAGTGTTCCCCAACATTCGATATTCCGACTATTCCGATTACAAAACAAGCTGAGGCCTAGTACTCATTTGAACAGTGCTTGGATTCAAGTGATCAGAATGGGGAAAAAATTGTCACCCATGTTATGAATAGACGCATCTAGGTGCACGTAAAATATGCCTTATGCTATATTTTTTTAAATATTGTCTCCTTTTTGCAATTCATTTGATTTAGCTATTAAAATAGAATTCTGTAATTGTTATCTTTTTAAAACCATACTGTGTACAGAAGGCGCTCTACTGTAGCTAAGGTCTGCTGATATCCAGGGGATAATCGAATGATGTTCTAATCTATGGTTTGTACTGCAAGATTTTAGCCGGTTTATTTCGATGGTTATTTCAATTCAATTCAATAGTATTTAGTACTGTGACATTTTTACCATAAACGATTAAAACACGTTGTTCTAAGAGTTTATTGTGCAAAAACGCGTTATGTATGCTTAACCGTTTAAAAAATAACCGGTTATTTTGCGTTGTTCAGTATAGAAACTCGACCGAGAGAAAATTCTGGTGCGATAGGATTTGAACACTGGCCCTGAGATTGGAAAGTTACCCACTTTTACATCCACACTACAAAACGAACATGTTATAATTTCATGACCAGTCCATTAACTTAAGTAGATTGTATAAGGCCCCATAAAAAAAAAAAAAATTAGTTTATCACCCTATCAAAGAATAAGAACTGATGAGGGAGGGAGGTTTTTTTTTTTGTTTTTTTTTTTTTGCTAATCCCGCCCCCATTTTACCGATGATCACAAGTAAATCAACGGTTAGAGACAAATATATAAAAAGTTATAAGAATGGAATCAAATTTATATTTAAAAAATATGTTTTTGTTGTACCAGTAAGCATATTTGCAAGAAACCATGAGCTTTTTAAGTGAAAAAGGATCGTTTGAAATGAAAATATATGTTGATTGAAAAAAAAAATAAATCTGATTTTTCCCAAAAGTGATGAGGGAGCGGGTGATAAACTGATAATTTTTTTATGGGGCCTAATGTACGTTTTGTTTTAAAGTACTACACCCCAGCCCAAGTGTTTGTATGTCTAGAGGTACGACGGCTCCACGTTATCTTTGCAAAACATATCATTATTCATACATCGTTATAGATATCCATCTGTGAATAGAACGTGTACAGTATACTGTACACGTAGGCTGATCAAATCAACAATGAAATTTTATTTATCATTGACAGCCGTTGGGCGATTGGAAAGCTCGTGTAAATGATTTATAAACGTCTGTTTTCAATGATTTTTATGCATTGTTTACCGACTGTTGGAGCTGACTTGTATAGGCCATGCACACTTTACATGAGGAGGTCTTGCCTTCCCGTGTAAACAATACGAGTGTTTACACACTTTGAGTAAATACTGGCCTTATCCATCCTTGTCTTTTTGATTGGTGGGTGGGCAAATGCTAGAATAGAAACTATGTATGTTTGATTAGGCATTGGTGTCAGTATTCTGCGTTTTAGCACGTAAGATAGCCACCATTTATCTGTTTATAAATTAGTTTACTCTTTTGGTGTATGAGTCGTGGTTGACGGGAAATGTACTTTCTGGCGGGGGTATTTTTTACCCCGCCTGATGTCCCCATGGCGCTATACGGTTGTAGGAGATTTTTTCCTGGCACAGTAAATAAACTTACAATAGGTCCAGACCGACTAAATTATTTTTTTACAGCGCATTACAAAATGGAACAACTATCAGACAATGAGGCTAACTCAGAGAAGTAGAGCGTAAAAAACTCAATGGAGGCTTGCAAATCCACGGCAAAATGCATTAACCTGACTGACCTATAATAGTAAGCCTACGGTATCTTAACTTCACATTGACGCCCGGGAAATGGAGTGATTGAATCCACCGGGTTACTGCCCTTATTTCTGATGTGAGACTAATCTTCTCAGGGCCAGAATACGGATTAAAACACACCTAGCTTGAGATTTTTCATTCAATCTACAACCATAATACTTTATTCCAATTAAATTGTGTTTTCGATAATAATTAGAAATAAATGGAGAATTTTTTTTCAAATTATTGTAATTTGTTCGTGTTAAATCGATTTTACGTGCTATTTTCAGTGTTTTTTCATCCATTTCTTTGTATACGCCTATAATTTGTATTACAAGGGCCTCTTAATGTCAAGACTATACTCGTGAGAATAGTTATAAATAAGCCTAATCTATTAGAATAAAGAGGACTAAATAACATCTTTCCGCTAAGCCCCATCCGTTGGATATTTTTGCTAGGTCCCCCAAAACAATAGCGTGGACGTATAAGTAAACACGCGTTTGTGGGGCAACATGTGTTTGTAGGGCAACATGTGTTTGTAGGACATAGTGTGGTTAGCTGCCTTTATACCACAGACATAGCCCGACAACAAAAAAGTTGATGGGCTCTCTGCCTGATACGTTTATGGCATCATCTGCTCCTAAATTGAGCACTATGAAATCTGTCTCTTCAACTATATATATATAAGGAACTTTCGTTGATGAACTATGTTTGATACGATTTATAACATCATGTTCCTATATTGTTGAGCACTGTTTATTATCTCTTCGGTTTACTTGTGTTCCCAGTACTAAGCAGCAACTTGATTTGAATATTATTTCTTATGATTTACCATCTGCTACCTGTCAGCTATTGTGTATTTTTTTTTTTAATCGCTCTATCATGTATGAGCCCTCAAGTTGTATGAACGAAGAGAGACTAGTGGTCTCAGATCGGTAATAATGATATTGAACGGGCCTCTGTGGTCTAAACGGTATGACGCTCGCCGAGATAGCGAGAGATTGCGGGTTCTATTCTCACCAGATGCCTCTTTGCTCATACAGCCATAATAATAAGGAACTTATAACATCATGTCCCGATACGTTTGAGCACTGTTTATTTATTACCTATTTGATTTAGACATGATGTGTGTTACTTGATTTGACTATGATTTACCAGGTGCTACCTATAAGCTTTTGCATGCTTAAAAAATTCGCACCATTATGTGTGAGCTAGTCCTCAAGTTGTATGAAAGGAGAGAGACGTCTAGTGGTCTTAGATTCGTAGTGATATTGTACGGGCTTCTGTGGTCTAAACAGTATGGCGCTCGCCGAGATAACGAGAGATTGCGAGTTCGATTCCCACCAGAAGCCTTTTTTATACAACTATAATGAGGAACTTTCGTTGATGAACGATGTTTGATGCGATTCATGCGTGTAGGTCAGGGTGAGTCTGTGAGGAGATAAAATATCAACGTAATTTATGTCACAATGTACCGTAAATAATCGAATAAGCGCCGCGGCGCTTATACAATTTTGGAGGCTTCAGTTTAGTGCGGGCTTACTCGAGAGCGGCGCTATAAATAGCGGGGGAAAAAAACAGGTTTGGTGCGGCGCTTATTCCAGAATTTACGTTATGGTTAATCAAGAATCAATCGCATGTGTGCGCTGATTCTTATAACCTTATTGAAAGGTACATATAATTATATTATATTTTGTTATTCAAAATCACACTAAAGCAAAAACCTATTATTTTAACTATTACTTTTAATTTTTAATTAAAAAACAGTTCTTTATTGGAGTGGGTAGCACAATATTTTAGCTTGGATCTTGCATTAGTGTAGGTGTTTTTTCCTTGTTTTTAATTTATTTGTATTTTTATGTTTTTATTATTAATTTTGTTTTATTTTTGTAACAAAATTATAATAAAATAAAACGTTTCCTATTAAATTCTAATAAGGAAAAATATAACTGTCCAAAGTTTTAGAGGCGATAATTATTGATTATTGTGTTCATTTCAATTGTGTATTTTTTTATTTATTTTTAACAAAAAAACTGAAAATGTTAATCGGTACCTAAAATTGTTTAAATTCAAACAAATACGGCTACGGTGTAAAAGTAAAAGTCGAAACTTCCACGGACATGGACAGAGGAAAAGGAGAGTCTAAGGGAAAGCGACTACTTCTTGACAAATTCCTCTAGTACCACGATATACTGTACGAGGTTGTTTACAATTTAACAAAAACTGAAAAATCCCTTTTTAACTGACAGAATATAACATAAGTAAGCGAATGCTGAATCATGTAACATAACTTTGTGGACAATGGAGACGATTACTTGTCCGATGCTTAAGTGCATTGAAAGTTTGCACTACCGTTTTAGCACCCACCAACTTTTGCAGTTTCTGTTTATGTTCCAAATTTATGTTTGTGATGTGAATTATTTCGGTTTCTCGATTGGAGCCGTCTTCTGTTGTTAGGCTGACAACCTCCACATAGCCATTTCATGGCATTTGTAATACACGCGTGAGCTGAAACCTTCAGAACAATGTGTTGCATACCTAAGCCCTTGTTTGAGCCGGACAATCATCGTATTTATATTTATTCAGAATTTTCACAACAATTTGAATATTACAAATTGTTAATATAGGCATCAAGAAGCGGTAGCTTGTAATTTTGAACCACATCACAGACCTGCCAACCGTCCCGATTCAATCGGGATCGTCCCGATTTCCGATCGGGACGTCCCTATTTTTAGAATTTCAACAAAAAAATAATAATTACATTGCAAGACGTATCCACTACTTGCCAGTGTAACAGAGAATAATTTCGCCAGTATCGCATCGCAAATCGCTACACATAATAAAAGAATTGCTACACAATTATGAATGGCGTAAGATCGCAATACATTTTTATTCCTAAATTAATAACAAAAGAAACATTGCAAAAGTGACTGGAAATACATTTTCTGTAAAAACGGAACATTTTGAGTCGATCTCAAGATCCCTAGACTAGTATGCTGTCACTGTACTGTGGACATGTACTTCACACAGCATGCAGCAGTGGGTTTGAATTAAGAAGATCCCTTAATCGTTAACCAACAGACCGTGACATGCATATTTACTGTCTCTCTCACGAGTCTGGTAATGGAACATTATAGGCCTGTATTACCTGAAATTCGTATTATCTTCTCATCATATTCGTCAAAAAATCTTCAACATTTATATTTAATAATAATGATGGTTATCTTGTTAGGCCTAAGCTAGCTTAGTTAGACCTGGCATGCTGGCCTAAGCTAGCTTAGGGTGGCTAGGACTAGCCTAGGTCTATCTATTTGATTTATACATTATTTATGTTCACGCAGTGCTAAGC